>NW_006159736.1:3636352-3749249 GCF_000334495.1 Tupaia belangeri chinensis
TCGTTTCTCCAATTCCTCTTAGTCTTAAATTCCTGCTGGCTTCACAGTAGTCATCTTGAGTCAAGAGTGCTAAAGTCAAGTAGCAGAAGCTTACTCGGGGATTCTGAGGTTTCAGCGTCTTTTATCTCTCTCTTTCCTGTTCCTTTCTTCTGTTACTATAGCTGAATGTGGTGGCTGACCAGATGTTTTAGCAAACGTTCATCCCATCACACACACACACACACACACACTTTCAGAAAAGACCTAAATCTATTAATTTTATTAATATCTGTCATCTGGCTAACGTCCTTCCCACTCTCAACTGATGGTTGACACTTTGAATGGAGTGCTACTTTGCATTACATTTCACAGTAATATCGTTTTCTATATTTGAAGCTGAGGCTTCTCTTTGGTGTCATTTCCAGCAAACTCTTCACCTCTTTCTAGCTAAGAAGAAAAAGTGATGGTAAAAGTATCTACCAAAAAACAATAAAATTAAAATTACATACAATGAGATTAATTAAAAATTAAATTAATAAAAATAAAAATCTTTTCATAAGTGTGAAAGGAGTGAAAGCAATAAGATATGAAAATGCATAATTGATTGAAGCAAAGTATTTGGGAATATAAGTGAACTGGATTCATATACTGGGTTGCTGGGAAAGTCATGATGCATTTTTGCCTAGAAAAATATAGAAAAATATGTCATGACCTTCCTGACAACCTAATAGTTTATAAATTTATGCAGAAGAATTGCTCTGACATCTGAGAAAATTAGTTAAAAAACAAAACAAACCAAAACAGTGCTTTTGGTACTTTGTCTCTCCTTCCCCATATCTAGTCACTACGTTTTGGCAATGTCAGAGTTTCCTAATAACTATTCCTGTTCCAGTTTTTTTTTTAGATTTTTGATATAGGTTATATCTGCTTGCCTGAGAGAGACAGATTGAGACAAAGAGAGAGAGAGAGAGGAAAAGTGAGAAATCACCCCTCAGAGGGAAGGCCATACTGCAATCCCTTCTCTGCCATTCCTCTCTTGGGATTTTGGGCATGCATGCATGCACATGCGCCTGGTGTGTTTCTCAAGCTGCTGAGTCTGGGGCTAAAACTGTAGTGTAGAGTCAGCCATGTAGGATCTAGTGCCTTAACCATCATACCACCTCGTAGCCCTTGTATTGTAAATTTTTAATCTCTTTAGTTTGTTCTGCTCATCAACATTGATTTACTTTCTAAGACATTATTGCTTACATCATTTTGCCTTGCTGAAAAACAAACAATTATTCCTTGGTCCCTGGTGTATCAAGATTGAAGTTCTCAAATTAATATTTAATGTGGGGTCAGCTGCATAACCTAGTTTGTTAAAGGAGCAAGTTCCCAAAGGGCCAACTGAGGCTTCAATCCTGGCCCTAGTCGTTTGAATCCCAGTCCCAGTGCCAGGCATTTGTACTCATGCTCCCAAAATCCAGACGGGATGGATAAACCAGGGAGAAGGGATTGTGGCATGACCCTGCTCTGTTAGGGGGTTGTTTTCTCACTTTCTCTCTCTGTGTCTGACAAGTGTTCATTCCTCTGGAAATTAAAAAATATTAATATGGGACCAGCAGTTAGCATAATGGTTATGTTGCTGGACTCCCATGTAGTCGACTGTGGTTTGCATCCCAGTGGCTTAAACTCACGCCGGGCGTGTGTGTGTGCATGCCCAAGATTCCAAGAGGAGAATGGAGGAGAAGGGATTGTGGCATGGCCATCCCCCTGGGGGGTGATTTCTTGCTTTCTGTCTCTCTGTCTCCCTCTGTCTGTCTGGCAAGTGCACGTGCCCTATAGCAAAAAACTCTCAAAAAAATTAATATGACTTTTTTGCATAAAAGAATTTCTCTATAGTTTTCTGACCATATTTTCCATTTTCTCCACATATCTGCCTTCTTCTTGCATTAGATTGGTTTCTACATTGTTCTATAAATACACTATTCTCATTTTAAGATTTCACCTTATCTTATGCTAATTCTCTACCTGAAATTTTCTCTGCCTGTGTAACACAGCCATCTTCCAAACCTACTCACCATATATCTCCTCTGTAAATAATTAATAACTATTCTAACCACATTGGACTCTCTTTTGATTCCTGTCACCTTGACTATATATGAAACCGTAGGTATTCTCAAATTTCTATTGATGGTTTTTACTTTTTTCAAGAACACATAAGTCTATGTAATTTTTCCATGTAATTATGTGAGGCATAAATTTGAATCACACATGTCTGGAGGCTGGTGTGGGTTAGTGAGTCAGTGAACTGACCGGAACTTTAGTTGTCTGCTTATGTTCATGTTTACAGTCTTAAGTAAGGTAATAAAGTTTTTATTTCATGTAAAAAACAACATCCGCCCCAAATGAAAATCCTTGCCAATGTGGAGATTAAAACAGGACTCTAGATGATTCTCTCAGAGATGTCAAGAGTCTATATACAGCTTTATGTTGTTTTCTCATCACTTTATGTATAGCTATCTGGTCTCCCCAGCCATCAATAAAATTCACAGGAGAATAAACTATGTACTGAAATTCTCTGTCACTAAAATATAGCAGAGTAAAGGACAATATGATTATCTTTTTACTAAACCAGTGTATTGATTACCTACAAAGCATGGTACTCATTACTGTGAATATTTTATTCAGCCTTAAGATGATATGAATTTTAAAAAGGTGGTAAAATGTGAGATAAGTGAAAATTATCCTGTAACACACACACACCCCTTTTTTAAGTGCAATTTATAACCTTCATCTTGATTCAAGTGTTTTTAGACTTTCACTGGTTCTTTATCTGTGTGCTTCCTTGAAATGTGATCTATACTAGTCTATATCAATTATGGCATCACTTAACATTTTTAAAAACAAAAAACTCAGTACTTGAGAAACATAAGAATTTATTGAGGCTAATCTCAGAGCACCTTCCAGTGGTATGAGAAAATAGGACAGGCTTATATGGAATACTCTTTTTCAGATAGCTCTGTCTTATCCTTTGCTGCTCTTCAGGGCTTCCAAACAACATCATCAGAATCTGAGATGACATTGGAGGGTGGGGAGTATAAAACCAACCTTTATTTATATTTACAACTGGATTCATGTATTTATCACTTTGTACTTAGGACACATAATCAATTCCAGAGTAAATTGTGGAGATGGTGCCCAATAATGGTACAGAGGAAAGCAACATGTTATTACATTGTTGAATTTACTAGATCATTTTTAAAAGTTCCTGGAAAAATAGAATTAAAGTCTGAGTTTATTTTGATGCATAAAATTTTTTTTGAGAGGTTTTTGCTATAGGACGCGTGCGCTCGCCAGACAGACAGAGAGAGACAGAGAGACAGAAAGTGAGAAATCACCCCCCAGGGGCATGGCAATGCCGCAATCCCCTCTCCTCCATTCTCCTCTCGGGATCTTGGGCACGCATGCACACGCGCCCGACGTGAGTTTAAGCCACCGGGTCTGGGACTAAAACTGTGTTCGACTACATGGGAGTCCAGAGACATAGCCATTATGCCAACTGCTGGTCCCAATGCACAAAAATTTTGAAGTGCATGCATTTTCTTTTATAATATGTATTTTCCATGAACTTTTGAAGCCTCCCTCCCCCCATTAGACTACTGTTTTAGAAACAGTGTTCTCTAGTTCTAGTTTAGGATCAGGAGATTTAATGGCAAATACATTTTCCTGCTGGGAATTGTGGGTACCCAAGAAGGGTGCCATCTGACTCTGGGCACACCACAACTGAAAGGCTGGCCCATCATCCTGGCTGCTGGGAAACAACCATGATCTTAGTGTCTTTCTAGCATCGCCCACATACACACACACATGGGGGGAATTCTCTTTCTTCCCACCCTAGTTTGGCCCAGTTGCCCTGTGATGGGTTCATTGTTTCTTGGAATCTGTGCCCCCACCATTCCCCTTTTTATTTGATCTTGTCTTTGGAGGAAACACCTCCTCCAGTAACTTCCTGAGAAAAGTGCTGCTGATGGTATAAACTTTAAACATTGCATGCCTGAGAATGCCATTACTCCCTCCACATACTTGACAATTAGGTGGGCTGGGTGTGTAATTCTAGTAGAGAATTATTTCCCTTCAGAATATTAAATGTGTTTAGCTTTTAGTGCTTTTTAACTTTCAATAAATTTCAAACAAATTAAAAATCTATTTTAGATAACTAAAACTGCTTAAAGTAAAGAAGTTACTTTACTTTTAAGTTACTAAAGCTGTTAAAAGTAGAAAGT
This sequence comes from Tupaia belangeri chinensis, assembly GCF_000334495.1. Classification (NCBI taxonomy): domain Eukaryota; kingdom Metazoa; phylum Chordata; class Mammalia; order Scandentia; family Tupaiidae; genus Tupaia; species Tupaia belangeri. Next base: position 3,640,597 of record NW_006159736.1, read on the forward strand.
TACTTTTCTAACACTTCTGTGACATTCTTATTCTAGATTCTTTCCATATAAACTTTTCCCCTCTTCTCCCTGTAAGCTTTCAGGATCTTGTCTTTTTTTCTATAGTGGTTTCAGAACCATATGCTTTGTATTTGTCTTTATAGAATTGTTACGTGGTAATATGGAAATTTGTGTTAATATCTTAAAAAATCTTTTATTATTTCTTTGATTAATTTCTTCTGTATATTCTTTACTCTCTCAAACTGTGATATTCACATTTGAGTTCTTAAACTGATTCTCAAATTTTTATACCTTTTTCATTCTATTTTCTTCCTCTTTTTAAAAATTATTTTTGATTCTGGCAACTTTTCTCAATTGTATCTTTCCATATTTCTACATAATTTTCCATGCCTGCTGTCATCGGAAAAGTCATGACATATTTTTCTATGCCTTTTTTTAAGACCCAGTATTTTATCTGTAATAGCACTTTTATATCTCTAATAGCACTTTTTTTGTTTTCAAGTCTCCGTTTTTTGCTTTTTTTTTTAATTGTCAGAGAGCATGTGTCCTCACTGGAGAGGTAGTGAGCGACACGGAGAGAGAAAGTGAGAGAAAGTATCCCCCAGTGGGTCCTGGTTATGCCACAATAATTTGTCCTTTATTTTTCCATCCTATCAGAATCCTGGACATGTATATTGTTCAACCACTGGAGTGGGGTTTGGAACCATGGATGGCCGTGTGGAATCTGGCTTCCTTGAGCACTAGACCGGCAACTTGGCCCAAAAAGTTCCATTTTTATAATCTAATCTTTTTGTTATATAGTAAATAAAATAACTCATCTTCCTGAAGTTATTAAATAAGCTAAGTTTTCATAGAGCTTTATTCATTTCTCTTTGGTAGATTTGTTTTCTCCTAGCTTTTAAAAATATTCTTAGGGACAAGCAGTTAACATAATGGCTATGTCACTGGACTCCCATGTAGTTGACCGCAGTTCAAGTCCCAGACCCTGTGGCTTAAACTCACGCCGGGCTCGGGTGCATGTGTGCCCAAGATACCGAGAGGAGAATGGAGGAGAAGGGATTGCAGCGTGGCCATCCCCCTGGGGGGTGATTTCTCGCTTTCTGTCTCTCTGTCTCTCTCTGTCTGTCTGGAGAGCGCACGCACCCTATAGCAAAAACCTCTCCAAAAAAAGAAAAATATATAGTTTTAAAAAATGGTTTTGTTTTTGGTATTTTAGTTAAGTAGTTTTTCATGTGTGAGATAAGACTATTTTTTTCCCTTGGTTTACAATTAGGTTCTATAAAGATAGTAGGAAACTCTGTGGTTCCCCCATAGGTCTTATTCCACAGTGAGTTTTGTAATAGTCTGGTCAGCTAATCTATCAGTTAATTTTTTTCTGCTTAACAAATCAACTTCAAGAAGTGTGGCTTAAAGCAATAATCACTTACGTAGCTAACGACTTGATCCTGTGGTTCAGTTGGAGTCTGAACTGGCCTAGCTGAACTCTCTGGATTAGTCATACCTCTGTGATAAACTGCTCTGTTGGCTGGTGGATGGATAACCTAGGATCCCTTGTGTGGTTGTTAGCAGGTTGCACCATTGTTCTCATCTCTCTTCCAGTAGGCTAGACTTGGTTTGTTTACATAATGGTTTTAAGATTTCCAGTGCAGTGAGAGAGCAAACCTGAATACATAAATGGTTTTTAAGCATCTGTTTTGTATCATGTTTCCAAATGTTCTGTTGACCAAAGCAAGCCACACAATAAACTCAGATTCAAAGGTATGGAAATTGTCCCCACCTCTTGATGAGAAGTGCTGCAGAGTCACACTGCAAAAGTCAGAAAGGAGAAGACTATGTGGCTATTTTTACAAGCTACTTATAGAATGGTTTCCAGCTGTTTTGGGGAGTATTTTCAAATCTTGTGTTCTGTAAGTCTTTTCTCCTAAGGAAATTTTATCCAGAAAGAAAATTTCAAGGGAATGTAAATCTGACTGCTGCTGTTCCAAGAGGGAGAAAGGGCCGGAAGGGTCTCATCAGTCACTATGCCAATTTTCGCTTAAACTTTTGGTATTTATTTGGTTTGCCACACTTTGCTACTGAACTTAAACCAAATGACCCTCTGATTTAGCTTCTGCAGAGTCCAAGTTTCTACTATCCTATTAGTATGATAGAAGAGGGAGTTGTCTGGTTGTGTAGACAGTAGGAAAATCCTTTAGTTGAAAGAAATGCACCTATACAGTAGTTGCAGTCTGCCATGAAGTGACTTTTTTTTTTTCTTTTTGGAGAGGTTTTTGCTATAGGGTGCGTGCACTCTCCAGAAAGACAGAGAGAGAGACAGAGAGACAGAAAGCAAGAAATCACCCCCCAGGGGGGATGACCACACCACAATCCCTTCTCCTCCATTCTCCTCTTGGGATCTTGGGCACACACGCACACGTGCCTGGCATGAGTTTAAGCTGCTGGGTCTGGGGCTCGAACCGCGGTGAACTACATGGGAGTCCAGTGACATAGCCAAGTGACTTTTTTTAAAGAATTATTTTATTTGACTTTATTTCTTTATTTTAATTTGACAAGGGAGTGGGAGAGAGAGAGAGAGAGAGAAAGAAAGTGAGAAAGCAAGCTGCTAGGTCCAAGACTCGAACTGCCATTGGCTGTGTGGGAGTTGAGCACTACCACGCTACTTGTCAGCCATGTATGAAGTGACTTTTAAGCCAGCCTTACTTGGTACTGTTATCCAGAAATAGTCTGTGAATAAATCTTTTCATAATGTACAAATTTCAAATACTGTGCATTTTGGTCATCCAACATTAGAAATAATGTATATTAAGACCAAAGTATTACACAAAAATCTTACCAGCTATCCTGTGTATACTGATTAGGCCACTAACCTGGTAATTCTTCTTATAAAGATTTCCTACAAACTTCTCATTTTCCATTTCTCCTGTGTCCACACTCGTTAGAGGCATCAGAGACCTGCATTCCTCAAGCCTTACACGTTTCTGCAGTGCTTCTTCAACTGCTGGGTTAGGACTTTGTTTTCTCTGCTCTGCAGGGGCAGTTATTTGTTACTTCTCATGTGTGTACCTTCTAGATTTTAATGTTTTGTTATCATCCTCTCTCCTATTTTCTCTGTATTATGAGTTTTAACTCCCTTTCCTTTTCCTTTTTCTGTTTTTTTTTTTCATTTTTATTTATTTATTTATTTTTTATATTTTAGGCGTCTGTTATAGGGTGCATATACCTGCTGAAGAGAGAGAGAGAGAGAGAAATGGAGATATCGCCTCCCAGGAGGGATGGCCATGGTATAATCTCTTTCCTCCATTCTCCTCCTGGAATTTTGGGCTTGCATACACATGCACCTGGTGCGATTCTCAAGCTGTCAGGTCTGGGACTCAAACCATGTTTGGCCATGTGGGAATCCAATGTCTTAACCACCATACCACCTGCTGTCTCCTAATTTTATCATTTTTTTTTTTAAACGGGAGAGTGAAGGAAGTAGACATACTTCCCTATTATTATTTTTTGTTGTTGTTTTACAATGTCATATTCATCTATTTGTATGTAATTGGTTGTTAGAAAATCTGCAATTTGTTTACACTAAAAAAAAGTTCAAAATGAAATGTGGCCTTGGTAAATGGCAACAAAATATAGTTCATGATTATTATTGCGATTAATAAATTTATTCATTAGACTAGAACATGAATTTTAATATAACATTTAATGGAGAAACTGACCATACATGGAGATATTAGTTGCTGTTGCTTAGCCTGAATGATAGATTTGTTAGTGTAAGTATTCTTCAAATTTTATAATTATGATTTTATGATTAAGTGCTAGTAAATTATATACTATCCTTGGTGAATTCTATAGAATTTGAACATGATAAAACCTGACCTTTTTTCAGGCCAAGATGAGTTAATGACAACAGTAACAACAAACCTAAAACTCAAAGATATCCCACAATGTCAAATTAATGAGAAAACACTTCAATTTTTTTTTTTTCCTTTAGGAGACTGAGTCTCTCTCTAGCCTTTTTTTTTTTTTTTTTTTTGGAGAGGTTTTTGCTGTAGGACGCTTGTGCTCGCCAGACAGACAGAGAGAGACAGAGAGACAGCGAGAAATCACCCCTGGGGGGATGACCGTGCCGCAATCCCTTCCCCTCCGTTCTCATCTCGGGATCTTGAGCACCCACGCACATGTGCCTGGCGTGAGTTTTAAGCCACCAGTCCAGGACACAAATCGCGGTCGACTCTGTGGGAGTACAGCGACATAGCCATTACGCTAACTGCTGGTCTCACGTCTCTCTCTATCCTGATTTTCCTGTCTTGGCTTCCTAAGTAACTGGATTTATGGGTATGCCTAACCATGCCAGGCTTCTTAGGTTGGGCCAGAAATTGAACCCAGGCCTTCAGTGTGGCCTTAGCTTGCAAAGCTGCCGTGTCCTACCATTGCACCACTGAGGCTGGGCCTTTAACAGAATTTTAATAAATTGAAAATATAATTTATATGCATGTGATTAAAATTAGTTCATATTATATTTTTAATTTTGGTGTCAGTCAGCTTGGGCTGCTATAACAAAATACCATTAAGTGGGTGGATTAAACAATATACATTTATTTCTCACAGTTCTAGAGGCTGGTTCATTTTGATCAAGGTGCCAGCAGATTAGGTGTCTGGTGAGGGCTCACTTTCTGATTTATAAACAGTGGCATCATCTAACTCTATCCTCACATAGCAGAGAGAAAGAAAGATCTCTTTCAAGTTTCTTCTTTTCAGGGCACTAATTACATCATGAGGGATCCATTCCTGTGACCTAATTACTGCCCAAGGATCAGTCTCCATATTCCATCACATTTGGAATTACAGCTTTTATCATATGAATTTGAAGGGAAGAGGGGACACAGTTAAATCTATAGCATATGATCATTTATAGTGAGATTTGCTTATAAAGTATATCTATCCGTTTCCACATATGAGGTTATACATGTAATTAAATAGATGAACAGCATGGAGGAAATGTGGATATTTGAAAATACATGACTTATTAAAGTCATATCTATATGAATCAATACTTTCTATTGTTCAGAATATAATAGTACTTTTTGATGACTAAACCAGAAATATTAATGTATTTCAATGTGCTTAAATGCAACTTTAAAAAATGCTTGTTCAGGCAATTTTATAATTCTCTAGGTTTTAGAGTTTGAGTTATGGAAGCTAGTTTATGTGAGACTGTAAAGATGACAGTATTTTTTCCCCTTAATTTTCTTACATGCATTGGCAAAAAAAGGTAGAAAGTGAGGAGGTATCGTTCCATGATGATTCTCTCTCTCTCTCTCTGTGTGTGTGTGTGTGTGTGTGTGTGTGTGTGTTATCTGCAATTTTTATTACTGGACTTTTTGATTACCATAACATCAACTTTTTAGGTTAGCTTGGTGCCTTCTTCTCAATTATTTTTAATTCTCAGAACCTTTATCTCAATAATTCCTGATTCTCTGGCAGAGACATTAACCTCAGTAGAGTCTTCTTTTCAGTCCGCACCAGGTTAAACATCCATAAACCCTTCTGGAGCCACAGACTTATTCACTCAGTAAACTTAGAATTTGTCTCTGGCAGAGACAAGTGCAGGGGCGCTGACTTTCTTTGAAGATGGTATATGGAACTGGACATGTAATGGTGTCCCATAATGTAGATAATAAAAAAGATTTGATATGCAACTTTTGAAGGATAATCAGAGGTTAAGTGATAGCAGCAGGTCCAGTTGACCAAGAAAACAGTTACGAGTAGAACAAATTCTCTACAACAATTTAGAAAACACGAGAGAATATCAAAAATTTTATCCTACATGTTTACTAACTTACATAAGTAAATTAATGTATTATGAAGAGAAAAGAAATGGTCTTGGCCTCATAGAAACAAGGACTGGAATTAGCTGCCTTTAAAGAACAGCAGTATTTTTTAATAATGTTTTTCAAATGGTAGTAGAAATCATAATTAGAGGATTTTTCTTTGTCTTTCCTCTTATAAATGTCAGCTGAGGGGTAGGATGGTTAACTTGTTCTTCATCTCAAAACTGGTTTTGTGGTAGGTGTGAAATTTAGTTTCAGAAAACCTTAGTTCTTGCAGATTGGCTTTTGAAAGAAGCAGATTTTTGAGGTGGTATGTAGTATGCAACTGTTTTCTTTTCTTTCTTTCTTTCTTTCTTTTTTTTTTTTTTTTTTTTTAGGGTTTTTTTGCTTTAGGGTGCGTGGACTTGCCAGAAAGACAGAGAGAGACAGAGAGACAGAGTGACAGGAAGTGAGAAATCACACCCCAGGGGGATGACCATGCCGCAATCCCTTCTCCTCCATTCTCCTCTCGGGATCTTGGGCATGCATGCACACGTGCCCGACGTGAGTTTAAGCCACCAGGTCTGGGACTCGAACCGCGGTCGACTACGTGGGAGTCCAGCGACATAGCCATTACACTAACTGCTGGTCCCAGTATGTAACTGTTTTCTAGGAAGGGTTCTTGAGATTAATACCTGGGAAAGGGAAGGGGGAGAAAGCAAGAATGAGTGGAGAGAAAAGTCAGGTTTTATGAGTTGCATCTGACTGGGGAGCTCACATGCTGGGTTATGCTGTGGCATTGTCCCCGGATGGCTGAGATGCCAACTCATCTCTGATGTTACTTGTCTGTGTATGAGGGCTGCCCTGGGAAGCAGCATGACTTTGGATGAGCTGGCTCTCTGCAGCTGAGGCAAACCCTAAAAGGGGCTGGCCACTTGTCAATATCCCCAGAAACTAGTCCAACTCTTTGCTGCAGGATCTGAGGGCTCATCAAATTGTCCACCACATTAACTTACCAAACCTCTTTTGCAAAGTTTAGAAAATGGAGGTGTTCTCTTATAAAAATCGGTAACTGGTTTTCCAAACTGGTAGTCGAATGCAACTGAGAGCCATTTATTCTCATGAAAGATTTCAGGGTGACTTTTGGTTATGTATGCAAAATTTACTTTCTCACACCATCTAACAGGAAATATAAGCCCCGGTTTTGTGGAGACGTAAAAAATATTTATCTCTACTCAAATTATAAAAGCAAAAATGAGCTTCTCCAGTTCTACTGATCCTGTACACCTGAATAGTATATTACAGATTCAAGGAGAGAGTATTCATTTCCTACTGTTACATAACTAATTGCTATAAACTGTATTGCTTTAAAGGAATAAAAATATATTATTTGAAGATACAGAGATCCAAAGTCCAAAATAGGTCTCATTGGGCTAAAATTAAGCCAGCAGCACTGCATGTTCAAATCTCTCTCTCTCCTTTTATCTCTCTGTCCCTCTATATCTCTCCTGCTTCGTTGTCATACCTTCTAATTGACTTTGATTTTTCTGCTTCCTTTTTAAAAAATATTTAAGAAATATTTCATTTAACTATTTATTAATTTATTAAAATTGGATCAGAGAGGGACAGAGTGAGCAAGTGAGAGAGAGAGAAGGAAACTGAGAAAGCAAGCTGCCTGGTCCGGGATTGAACTGGGGTTGGCCATGTGGGAGTCCAGCGCCTTTAACTACCACACCACCTGCTGGCTTCTGCTCTTTCTTGAAAGGATCCCTGTAATTATATTAGACCAACCTGGATTATCCAGGCTATTCATACTCAAACTCTTTAGCTTAATCACATCTGCGAAATTCCTTTTGCTATGTTAGGTCACATAGTCCCAGATTCTGATTAGGCTATGTACATATGAGAGGGGCATTATTCTGTCTATAATGCATAATAAAACTAACTTTAGTAGGAATTATTTTGTGGTAAATTTTTTTTGGGGGGAGAGGTTCTTGCTATAGGGTGCTCGCTAGAAAGACAAAGAAAGACAGAGAGATAGAAAGTGAGAAATCAACCCCCAGGTGGATGGTCATGCCACAGTCCTTTCTCCTCCATTCTCTTCTCGGGATCTTGGGCACACACACACGTGCACCTGGCATTACTTTAAGCCACCGGATCTGGGACTTGAACCATAGTCGATTACATGGGAGTCCAGGGACATAACCATTACGCCAACTGCTGGTCCCATTTGTGGTAACATTTTTGATTAAGAAATGTAAGCCATCCATTCCTAGAATACTCCTCAAAAGATTTTAGTGAAATTTGCTTAGTTGTTTGTTTATACCATGAAAATGATTAAATGAGGTAATGTGATTAGGTGGTTCATAAGACCATTTTCAATGTTTGACCAATGGAAAAACACTGGACCAGAAACCAACAGAGTTGATTTCAAATCTTGCCTCTGCCACTCATTGTTAAAAGCTCATAGTTCTTTGTTTCTCTTTGTTTTCTTACTTTTTAATTTCCAGAGGGTGTGTGCACTCAGTAAAGAGAGAGAGAGAGAGAGATAGAGAGAAAGAGGGAGAGAGAAAAGGCATCCTTCCATAGGACATAGTTACACTGCAATCTTGTTTTCCCTCATTTCTTCATCCCTTCAGGATTTTGGGTGCACACATGCATGAGAAACACCAGGCATGTTTTTCAGACCACCAGGGCAGGGATTCAGTGGCTGTTCAGGTGGGATCCGGCTCTCTATTCCTAGCGCTTTAACACTGTGTTATGGGACTGTCCAACTTTCTCTTTGTAATAGAATGGTAGTCTATTAAATATATAAAATATAAACTATCTCTCTGTATATAACTTTAAGTGATATATTTTTCCAGTTATGGAGATTAGCCATGTGTATGAAAAACTCTTTGAGAGATCTCTAATATTAATTTTTACCCATTGGATTTTACTCTACCCTTCATCCAATGCCTAAATCAGAGGGATGAACTTTATTGAGTAGCTTGAATTCTTGTTTCCTGTTTCCTTACTCCTTTCTTGATTCATCATGAAACAGTCTTCACAGAACAATGAAATGTTCAAAAAGTAGCCATAGAAGTACATAAAAGGATGATTTTGATATTAGATGACTTGTTATTTAATAACTTGCACCTTTGCATACAATAAGAAAGTTAGAGTGAAGATCTTATTTTAGCTATTTTAAAAAAGAAAAAAACATCCTATATTGTTATTTTGCTGGAAGTAAATTGCAAAACACCAATAATATTGATGTGGAAAAAAATCCATAATCTATATAACAGTTAGGAATAACTTATAAAAAATATTATGACATTTAAATTTCTTTTTTTTTTTCCTAATGAGAAATTTTGTTACAGGGTGCATGTGCTGACTGGAGAAATAGAGAGAGACAGAGAGACAGAAAGTGAGAAATCAACCCCCCTCCCAGGGGATGGCCATGCTGCAGTCCCTTTTCCTCCATTCTCCTCTTGAGATTTTGGGCATGCATGCACACTTGCCAGGCCTGAGTTTTAAACCTTTGGTTCCAGGACTTGAACCGGGGTCAACTATGTGGGAATTCAGCAACGTAACTATTATGCCATCTGCTAGTCCCAAGAGTGAATTTCTGTGTCAGAGGTTTGGGAAGGTGATTGAGAGAGTTGATACTGTGGCAAAACTGGTTACTCACTTTACTGAAGAAACTGGCACTATAGAAAATAGTCAGATAACCATCCATCTCAGGAGATTTACCATTAAATTTGGTAGGGAGACTTATGCTTAGATATGGTGACTTATTATAAGTTATGATAATACAACTAGGACAGGAAATGGAATCCTAAATTCATACAAAATTAGCCATGAAATAAAAAATAAACTCACTTGAATATAAATATTTCATCAATATCTACAAATATATATACACACACACATACACACACACACACACACACACACACAAAGATGTTTATGAAAACATTATATAGAGTAATTAGAAATGTATATCATACACACAATTATTATAACGAACTATCATTCTATGCTGGATTCTCTGGGAAACTGATAGTGAATAAAATTTAATGTGTAAGATATTTGATAGGAAATGTTCTTGGATTTCATACCTGTGGAGGAGATGGGGAGGCAGCAGAGAGCATCACATAGTTAAGCTGCAATGCAAGCATGACAATAGCCCTTGGAGCTAAAACAGCTAGCCAGAGTTGGTCCATCATGGACTGAGTGGCTGAGTATTTTTACCAGTGCCTCCCTCATTCATTGGAAGCAGGCCATCCTGGGGATGGTGCAACTCTCTGCCCTGAGGCAGTCCTTGCATGTGCTGCCACTTGAAGGTCATCTGCCAATGCATCTCCAGCACCTGGGGCTATAGGTTTGGGGAGGGCAGTGATGGTGGAGATCTGGATACTAGAAATCTATGTTTACCATTATGGTGTTTTTTTTTTTTTTTTTTTTTGAGGGTTTTTTTCTTATTTGGCCCGCGCTCCACCCAACAGAACGAGAAAGACAGAAAGCAAGAAATCACCGCCCAGGGGGTATGGCCACGCAGCAATCCCTTCTCCTCCATTCTCCTCTCGGGATCTTGGGCACGCATGCACATGCGCCCGACGTGAGTTTTAAGCCACTGGGTCCGAGACGCGAACCGTGGTCGACTACGTGGGAGTCCAGCGACATAGCCATTATGCTAACTGCTGGTCCCACCATTATGGGTTTAATACCAAGAAATTCAGTAATATAGGCTACACTTACATGATCTTTGGCTAATTAGCCTCCAAGTACTTTAGTTTCTTCAATTAAAAAAATAGTGATTTTTATATAGAATTGTTAAAAACTAATACATGTGAAAATGCTTAGAATGTTACCTCTAATGTAGGACTCACTATATGAATGAATATTAGTGATTATAATATATTGGGTCATCTGAAATGTTGTGACTCATTTTTGCATAGAAAACAGAAAAATACATCATGACTTTTCTGATGATCCAATCCTTATATAACTCCTATCATTCAGAGATGGTGAACTCTCATGGCTAGTAACATCCTAATGATAACTATTCTGTAGATTTTGCCTTTCTGCCAATTGGAATATTTTTTAAAAAGTTTCATTTAAAATTAACTTAAAAACTCAAAAAAAGTTAACTTCAAGTTTTATGTCAGAAGTCCTTGAAAATTCCATTGATTTTTTAAAATTACATTTAAAAAAATATGTCTCTTCAGTATAAATATATGAACATTTTAAGATTTCAATTATCTTAATCAAAAGCTTCTGGAAGTTAAATGCAGAGTCTTAAAAAATGTAATGTCCAAGTTACAAAATATAAATTTAGAAGATGTGAGCAATGCAAAGTGAATTCGGACTAATCTAGAAGTAGAAATTCAATAGTAAGACCTAAAATGTAGCTAATTCTGTGTTTGCCACATAGGAGAAGTATAAGGGATTTGTTTTGTTTCAAAATAACTATGAAATTTAAAGTGTATGATTTTCTTTTCCTCACACTAATTTATATGTAATATTTGTTTTCTGATGAATTGACTTAAAGGTTCATATTTCAGAGCTTCTTTGTCAGTAGGAAACTTGGCAAGAGCTCTGTAGATAAAACATTCACTGGTGCTGGTGCCTGCAGCTCTGGGCCAGCTCCCTTGCTACACTTTACTTTTCTCTAAATGCTTTCCTTGAAAAGGAAAAAGGGAAGGAAACTTTGTATGAGACAATTTTATGAATGACCTTTCTTCCCACCAAAGTCTCCAGACACTCTACAAACTACTTCTCTATGGAAGTAGATACTGAATCAATATAACTTTGTATGTACTTGTGGAATAAAATCAAGTTAGATTTTTTTATTGAATATTTTCATTGAGAAAACAATCTAACTTTAATACATCAGAGAGCCAGGAGGCTGCTTATACTTCCACTCTTTGGTTTTCCCCTAGTAAGAAAAAATGAAACATTCTTGTTGGGAAAATCATAAGCTACCAGAAAAATGACTGATTATTTACATAAACTTTAGAGAAACATAAACATTTTATGAACTTTTCATTCTTCAAAGTTCAAACAAGCTCAGTGTCCTAATAACTTTCAGACTGGTGAGATGTAATACAAGACTAAAATTGAGGTAAGCCATAGGTAAGATACCACAAGTTTTTCCATAAAAAGACTTTCCATGGTGCTAAAAAATTAAGGTTGAACATTTTCAGTCTCACAAATCATGAAGTGAAAGAATCAAATGTGAAGAACCCAAATGTGAAGAAGAGCTCAATATTTATAATATGTGCATTCTTATATTAAATGTCCATAAGAGATGGCAAAACTATCCCTCTTCTCACAAATTGAGCAATAACAACTGATAGGAATAGATACATACTTGTAGAAGGAGTGCTCATGGACCACCCCTGTAACACTACAAGCTGTGCATTGTGAGTCAGACCCTGTACACCAGCTGAGGTTCAAATCTTGACTGTGTTGCCTTGAAAAACATTTTGGGCATGTGTGCATGCATATCCCAAATCGTGAAGGGATGGAGAGATAGAGGAAAATATTACAATCTGACCATAGCCCATTAGGGAGTGCTTTCTCTCTCTCTCTCTTTCTCTCTCTGTAAGTGCATGTGCTTTCTGGGCGATTAGAAGTACACACACACACACAAACACACACACACACACACACACACACACACACACATCTTCCCATCTATTTTAAAATGTAGTATATTAAGTAGTGATATATCCTGAAAAAAAATATAACCTAAATAAGCTCTACTTTTAAATATTTGTTTTTAAAATTTTATATTCATTCATTGTATATCATTACAGCATACAAAATGAATTTTCTCATCTAGAATACTGCCCAATCATAGGTATTACCATAACTCTTATCTTCAATGGATAATTTTTCATTTTGTGTTTCTTAACTGTTTTACTTCTTTCTTTTTTCCCCCTTGATTCCCTCCATCTCACCCTCTGCTATTTCTTACTCTCCTCTCATACTGTCTCTAGTATCCACGTTTGATCTCCATGCCTTTATACTGTCCAGTATTTCAGTTTCTGCTAGAGAATGCAGACACTCGATATATATTCAGTGGGGATATACAATGCCTCTCTTGCAATTTCTGGCTTGCTTCACTTAGCAGTAAATCTGCTATTTCCACATTTGTCCACTTTCTATCAAATGCCAGGGTCTCATTTTTTTTTTTTAATGACTGAGTAGTATTGTGTAATGTATATGTGCCACATTTTTTCAATCCATTCATCTGTTCATGGACATTTGGGTTGGTTCCATGTCTTAGGAATCATGAATAGTGCTTCAATAAATATGGATGTACAAATGTTTATAGAGAAGTTCAAAAGTACCAAATATCTGAAACTATCAAGTAGAGATGAGTTAAGAATAGTATATGAAATTTCTCCTGGTACCAGAGAGAAAGACATACACTGCAGCTCTAATCTACTTCATGCTTGGCCCACTTAATTCTTGCTTGAATATATTATTTAACTGAGAATATTCTTTTATTATAGTCTTATTATGTTTCATTTAGAGACCCAGATCCAAAGGAAAAAATTTAGAGATAACATAGATATTTTATTAATAACATATTATTTCTTGTATTAATCCTATTTTAAAAAGGAGAAATTGTGGGACCAGTAGATAGAATAGTGATGATGTCGCTGGACTTCTAAATGGTCGATTGTGGTTCGAGTCCTGGGCTCAGTGGCTTGAAAAGCACGCCAGGCACGTGTTCAGTGTTCATACATTCCCAAGATCTGAGGAGGAGAATGACAGAGAAGGGATTGAGATATGGCCACCTCCTCAGGGCGTGATTTTTCACTTTCCCTCTCACTATCTCTGTCTCTTTCCAGAGGCAATATGTACCCTAAGGCAAAAATCTCTAAAATCAAAAAAAGACTGAGTAGATTTCATTGTTCTAGGTTGAAAATAAGAGTCTTTAAGAAAATAATTGCTTAAAATAAAGGAAAATATATTAAGCTTAAATCATATTACTTATGGTGGAAATATATGTATAGCCTTTATTTCATATGTGAAATTATTACTATTATTTGGTATGGGATGTATGTGGTTTCCAGAGATAGATAGTCAGAGAGAGTGAGAAGAAAAGTGAGAAATAACTCCCTAGGGGAGATGGCCACTCTGCAGTCCCTTCTCCTTTTTTTTTTTTTCTTCTCAGGATTTTGGTTGCACATGCCACTCTGTGTTTCTCAAGTTGCCAGGTCCAAGACTTGAACCATGTAGTTGACCATGTGGGATCCAGTGCTGTAAGCTTCATGTCACTTGCTGGCCTGTGCAATTAAGGTCATAAAGTGTTCTGATTAAGAAACTCGGTCAAGGGATTAGCAGATGGCGTAATGGTTGTGTCACTGGACTCCCATGTAGTTGACCATGGTTCACATCCTAGACTGGTAGCTGAAAACTCACAGTGGGCGCAGGTGCATGTGTGCTGAAAATCCCAAGAGGAGAATAGAGGAGAAGAGGTTTTGGCATGGCCAGTCTCCCTGGGGGATGATTTCTTGCTTTCAGTCTCTCCGTCTTTCTCTCTCTCTGGCAAGTGCACACATCCTATAGCAAAAACCTTTCTCTCTAAAAATGAAAAATGAAAGAAACTTGGTCAAAATAGTGATTAATTGCCAAGTTTATTTTCTTGGCAATTAATTATTGATTTATTTCTTCAATGAAAAAGAGACAGAGAGAAGAGACAGATACCCCCAACAGGGTCTTCATGATATGATTCATTCTAAGCCTCAGCCAGCCTGGGTCACAGGCATGCACTCATGTCTGGTGTGTGCAGTGAGACTCTGAGACACAAACTGGAGACCTTCCCACGAGGGTCAAGTTGCATTTTCACTGAGCCACCATCTGGCCTACCAATTGAGTTTCTTTAAATAATTAATTTATATCCAGTTCACCTTTCAAGCAAAAACATTTTTTAATTACAAAGCAAACTAATTTGCCAAAAAACAAAAACAAAATGATAAATTACTTGAATCTTTCTGTGGTAGATTGATTGAAAAATGGCCACAATTTTCTACCCATTCCTAAAATTGTATCCTTTGCAGTATGATTTGGTAGTTCCAAGGATAAAGTCTATATCCCTATTTGTTGAGTTTAGATTCATCTCTGATGTTGCTTTGACTAATACAGTACAGTGGAATCAATAGTGTGCCAGTTTTGAGACTGTGTGTTTCCATAGTTTCTCTTTGCAGACTTCCCAGCTGCTATGAGAACAAGCCAGGGTAATCCTACAGAATAACAATTATGCAATCCAGTCACCACCATAACCTCAGTCAATTATCAAAAGCTATTCTAGTGGGCAAGTCCATCATCCATGTAACAGTCAGGCCCTACCTTCTCAGTGACTACATATATTAGGTTGTTGGGAAAGTCGTGAAGTATTTTTTATGCAAAATATGTGTCATGACTTTTCTGACAGCCGAATAGTTTCTAGAGAAGCTCAGTGAAGATTGACCATGCCTACCCCAGATCAGCAGCACCATCCAGCTGCCTTGCAAACTCACAATTCACAGCAGAAACACTTGATTGTTGTATGGCACCAAGGTGTTATTATTTGTGGCCATTAGGATTGTCAGATTTAGGAAATAAATATATTGAATACCCATTAAGTTTATTTCTAGTTAGATATGAATATTAAGATAAAAAATTCACAAAGCATATTTATACTAAAATGTATTTGTTATTTACCTTAAATAAGTTACTCATAACCTGTTTCTTTAACCATGTTTTTCCTAATGATTTGACTGCATTAAATTAATAGTTCCCCATTTTTGCAGAATTCATTAATCAGATTCCTTGTAGTTTGTGCTCCGTTTACATTGTAACATAACTTCTACAATGGACACAACTAACCTGTTTTATTCCTTGGTTTATTGACCCTGCATTAATGAGAAAATACACTCAATATTAACAACATTAAACTGCTACTCTGAACACCTACTGGAGATAATATTAGCATCTCTGAAAAATGATTTTCAAATTTGATTTGTTGAAGCACATAATACTATTTTGGATGACAATATTTTATTTATTTGTTTTTTGTTTGTTTGTTTGTTTGTTTTCTGTTTTTGCTATTCTTCAGGATTATGTTGCGTGGCTTGATCACCACCTTTTTTCCCTCTTATTTTCTTTCTTTAATTTTTTTTTTCCTAGTGGGTGCATGCACTTGTCAGAGATACAGAGAAAGAAAGAGAGAGAGGGAGAGAGGGAAAGCTAGAAATCACCCCCCCAGGGGTGTTGGCCATGATGCAATCCTTTTTATATTTCCTTCCTAGGATTTTGGGCACCCCTACACACATGCCTGTCATGATTTTCAAGCCACCAGGTCTGAGAATGAACCTTGGTTGGCCATGTGGGAGTTCAGCACCTTCACCACCATGCCACCTGCTGGCCCCAATCAGTGCCTTGTAAAAATGTTGTATTGACCATAGATACAAAAAAGTATAAGATACCTAGGAATAAATGTAACCAAAGAAGTCAAAGATCTGCACAAGGGAAACTATGAGAAGCTAAAAAAGAAATTGATATGACACAAACAAGTTGAAGTACATTCCATGTTCCTGGATTGGAAGAATTAATATGATCAAAATGACTATTGTACACAAATTAATATACATATTTAATACAATCCCAATCAAACTACCAGAGACCTTCTTCACAGATCTAGAAAAGTCAATAATAGAATTTGTCTGGAATAATAAAAGACCTCATATTGCCAAAGCAATCCTGTGCAAGAAGAGTGGATTAGATAGCATCTCACTCTCTGACCCAAAAATATACTAAAAATCTGCATGGTTCTGGCAACAAAAATAGACTTGTGGACCAAAGGAGAAGAATAGAGACCCAAGAAATAAGCCCCAAAACATACAGCCAACTGATTTTTGACAAAGGGTATCAGCCAATCCAGGGAAAAAAAAACAAAAAACAAAACATCTTTAGCAAATGGTGCTGGAAAAACTGGGTATCCACCTGCAGAAAGATGAATCTGAACTCCTACCTGTCACCATTGACAAAAATCAAATCAAAGTGGATCAAAGATCTAAACATAAGACCTCTAACTATAAAATTACTGCTGGAAAATAACAGGGAAACTCTGGGAGACATTGGGGCGGGCAAAGACTTATTAAATAAGACCCCTGCAAAGCACAGTCAATAATCCGCAAAATAGACAAATGTGATTACGTTAGATTAAGAAGTTTCTGCATGGCAAGAGACACAATAATTAGTATGAATTGACAGCCCTCAGAATGGTAGAATATTTTTGTAAACTATGCTTCAGATAAAGGACTGATAACCAGAATACACAGGGAACTCAAGAGGCTTAACTGAAAAAAAAAAAAAAAATAAACCCAATTAAAAGATGGGAAAAAGAGCCAAAAAACCAACTCTCTAAGGAAAACATACGAACAACCAAAAGGCATATGAAAAAATGCTCAACAGCCCTCATCATAAAAGAGATACAGGTTAAAATCACAATGAGATACCACCTAACCCCAGTCTGAATGACTAAGATTTAAAAAAAAAAAATGTAAGTGCTGTTGAGGTTGTGGAGAAAGTGGAAGTCTTCTGTGCTGCTGGTAGGAATGCTGGTAAATTGATCCAGCCACTGTGGAGAACAATATGGAGGTTCCTCAAAGATGTACAAATAGAACTCCCATATGATCTAGCAATCCCTCTCCTGGGTATCTACCCAAAGGGCAGAAGAATTCTTATTCAGAAAAGGCTGAGTACATCTATGTTTATTGCAGCATTATTCCCAATTACTAAAACATGGAACCAACCCAAATGTCCACGAACAGAAGAATAGGTTAAAAAAGTGTGGCACATATACTCTATGGAATACTACTGAGCCATAAAAAACAACAGGATCCTAGCTTTTGATAGAAAGTGGATGAATATGGAAGATTGACTGCTGAGTTAAGTAAGCCAGCTATGAAAGAGAGACATTATATGTCTCAATTTAATACATATTGACTGCACTATATGGCCAAAATGGAAAGACTAGAAGACATAGAAACATAGAAAATGGTTATAGATACTGGATACAGTGTGGGAAGAGGGTGGGAGATGGAAGAGAGTCTGAGGAAAGACATTAAAGTGAAAAATAGAGAGACAAGACATTTATGGGACACAGAAATGGGTTATTATCAGTTGATGATAACATGTATAGTATCCCCAACTGGACTGATGAAAAAGGAATTCATGTTGGAACAATCTTTTTACAAGCTAAGTGCTATATGAGTGAATGTATAGAAGAAATTAAAATAAAATATATTTAAAAAGATTGTCTACTAACAAAAAAAGAGCATTGCTATCCATTTTAATTCCATTTCATCAATACTACACAGGCTAATTTCACTTGTTGTCATGCTAGAAGAGCACTTACTAACATCTGCATACATGAATTGAATTCTTTTTTTTGAAAAGTGGTTTTTGCTGTCGGGCGTGTATGCTCACTGGAGAGACAGAGAGAAACAGAGCAACACTCCCAGAGGGGGTGTCACACTGCAATCACTTCTCTTCCGTTCTCTTGGGACTTTGGGCATGCACGCACACATACCTGGCATGAGTTTTAAGCTGCCAGGTCCAAGACTTGAATTGCAGTCAACTATGTTGAAGTCCAGCAACGTAACTATTATGCCATCTGCGGATCCCATGAATTGAATTCTTTAAGGGATGAAATTTGTTTAAAAGATAGCAATGACAAATACAATACCTTAGCAATGATACTTTTGGTACCAGCAGTTAGCGTAATGGCTGTGTCGCTGGACTCCCATGTAGTTGACTGCGGTTCGTGTCCCAGACCTGGTGGCTTAAACTCATGCCGGGCGCGTGTGCGTGCGTGCCCAAGATCCCGAGAGGAGAATGGAGGAGAAGGGATTGTAGCGTGCCCATCCCCCCTGGGGGGTGATTTCTCGCTTTCTGTCTCTCTGTCTCTCTCTGTCTGTCTGGCGAGTGTACGCGTCCTATAGCAAAATCCTCTCTGGAAAAAAAAAAAGATAGTTATGACAAATATAATACCTTAGCAATTATACTTTTCAAATCAGTTTTTTTTTTTTCCCTGCTCGTAAGTGATATTGCCCCTTTTAAGAACAGCCTTGGCTGTCAATTCAACATCCAGTGTATTTTCAAGATGACTAGGAGACCCAGACCTGTTCTTGGCATGTGGCTTCCAGCACTGCAATTCAGCGTGATAGGGAACACACCACTTGGACTAGATTACAAATTTCTTTAATCTTTCAGTTTGACTACAATAAAGAGTAAAGAGAATAGTTTTTATAACAATTGCTTCCATGTCAGTATAAAAGATATTCAAAGATACTTTGTGGAACATTATTAGGAATATGGGCAAGATAGTCAACAACTTCTACAGAATCATTCATGCTTTACTTCAACTTTAAATAAACTTTGACTTTAAGCATTCACCAAATTTATATTTGCATTTCTTCCATGAGAAGCAGTATAGTTTTTCTTCATTAATTGCAAACTCACAAGAACTCCGCAGATTTTTTCTATTGTTTCTAAAGTTTAATCTTAAAGGTATGGCTTTTTTACAAGAAAATTTTTTCATGAGGAAAGGGGAATTTTTTCTGTGTTGTGATTACTTGCAAGTGTGGTTATAAAGTAAAAAGTGAGATTTATATCTCTGATTATCTATAATAAACGAAGTAGGTACTTTTTTTCTTCATTTGTGGTGGACTTTGAGCACTTGAAAATATTCTTATAATTTCAGAATTAGCAAATTCTTTCAATTGTAGTACATCCTGTCACTTAAACTGAAAGGTTGATAAAATATCTACTTTGGAAGGCTATTACAATTTGTCTTTTTACCTGAATTTATTTTGTTCATTAAAAATATTACCACTTTCTTTGGTACTAGTTGAATATAGCAGCTGGAATATGCTCTGTGTCTGGTTTTCTAGCATTGTCAATGTTGAATTAA
Source organism: Tupaia belangeri chinensis (assembly GCF_000334495.1). Classification (NCBI taxonomy): domain Eukaryota; kingdom Metazoa; phylum Chordata; class Mammalia; order Scandentia; family Tupaiidae; genus Tupaia; species Tupaia belangeri. The sequence continues at coordinate 3,660,364 of NW_006159736.1, forward strand.
CAAATGAATATTGCTTAAAGAGCCTCAAGAGATTTTTTTCACCTTGTTTAATAAATGTGCACTGACTAAAAGATTTTTCATAAAGTGTATCCTTGCATTTTGGAGGTACATAAATTAAAAATAGATAATAAGAACCACTCTAGGAGTTGAAAATATTCCACTGGATAATCTCACAGCCACAACACTGCATCTGTTACTCATAAGCGCAGATTCAACTGACTGTAAGCAGTGGACGAACCACTGAAAGGCTTGCAAACTTGCACACTAACAACCGAACCTAAAATATGATGCAAAAAATGCTTTACTTACTACTTGTGTGCAAAAGAAGGCTCTTATTGCAGAGTATGACTGCAGGGCCAGGGATCATCTTCTATAAGGTTTTAGAGATTTGTAGCCTGCCAGAAGGGGCATGCTTTTGATGGATTTTCAGCTATATTAGTGTGATCACCAGAGTAAGGCTCCTGTTCACTGGCTCATTTTTAGAAGCATGGTCATTGAAGTGAGATGGTGGTTGATTAGGTGTGTCTAGAATTGTCCCTAATTAGCTGACTTAGAAGTCTGGAGCTATCATTCATTTCTAAAGCCAGGATGGTTTTTTTTTTTTTCATTTTATTTATTATTATTATTACTTAATTTGCTCTGCGTGTGCTCACCAGAAAAAGACAAACAGAGAGAGAGTGAGAAAGTGAGAAAGCAAGCCACCATGTCTGGGATTTGAACTGTGTTCAGCCATGGGAGAGTCCAGTGCCTTAACCAACATGCCACATTGTTTGCCCAAGCCAGCCTGTTTTGACTGGGTGATTTCAAAGCATGTGTACAGATTTGTAGGTATCTTGCTAATTAACTGTGGTTATTTGAAATTCTGGCTGAAAATAGTCTTTTTTATTTGCCTTCTTTGAAAATGAAAATATCTTTTTGGGCCAGGAGGGGGCATGGTGGTTAAAGCACCACTGGATCACACATGGCTGCGTTCATGGTTTAAATCCTGGACCGGCTAGCTTGAAAGACATGCTGGATACATGTGTGTATGCCCAAAATTCTGAGAGGAGAATGGAAGAGAAGGGATTGCAGCATGGCCACCTCCCCTAGGAGGTGATTTCTTACTTTCTATCTCTTTCTGTTTCTCTCCAATGAACTTACATACCCTATAGAAAAAAATTTAAAAAAAAGAAGAAAAAAGAAAATGTTTTTAATTGATTCTAAGGAAACTCTTGTTGGATTTCCCTTACTCAGAGCTACAAAAGAAACTATAAGAGAGTGTCCAGCTCTTTATTTCTGGAGTATGATTATTAACTAGTGTCATTTAAGTGAGTTAAGCACCAATTATTGGGGAAGAAAAATAGCTCTGCAGTTAGCGTAATGGCTATGTCGCTGGACTCCTACATAGTCGACCACGGTTCGCGTCCTGGACCCGGTGGCTTAAAACTCACGCAGGGCGCGTGTGCGTGCGTGCCCAAGATCCCGAGAGGAGAATGGAGGAGAAGGGATTGTGGCGTGGCCATCCCCCCTGGGGGGTGATTTCTCGCTTTCTGTCTCTCTGTCTCTCTCTGTCTGGCTGGCGAGTACACGCGCCCTATAGCAAAACAAACAAACAAACAAACAAACAAAAAAACTCTAAAAAAATAGCTCTGTGATAGTTTTCTATTTTATTTATTTTTACAAAAGCCAAATAACAAAAATTTAGGGCATCCTGTCAAAAGTAATCACTAAGTACAGGATGTGTACCGTGTATACAGGACATTTAGCAACCCTGAAGGAAACAGATAACTGTTAGACCCTTCCTAAGCAGAAGGGTTTTTGTTCATTTTGTTCGTTTGTCTTTGAACACAGCCAGTGATTGGGACTTTGCATGTCTTGAAGCTATGCAGGTTAGTTTACCCATGAACTTACTATGGGAAACCTATTCATAGTTAAAAGGAACTATAATTCCTTTTGATTTTTACCCACAGACTCAAATTCTTTTTGTTGTCACACATACCAGTTTAATCCATCTTTCACAATGAATTCCTCAAATATTTTATTTTAGTTTTTGTGGTTATTTCTGAGTTATTCAACTCCATTTTCTCGTCCTATCAGGCTATTTGTCAAAAAATGAGTTTATTTTTTATTTTTTGTAAACCTGTACTGAGCGTAATGGTGAAAATTTTTCTTTTCTGTTCTTACAAACTGTTATATTTATAATTTCAATTAGCATACTACCTGGAATGAATATTGCCACTTTGTCCTTAATGACTGACTTATTTAACTACCGCTAGGACTTAATACCCGTTTGACAGTGCAAGGAAATACTCTGTCTCGCTCAGTCAGTATTCACTGCCCTAAGCAATCACAGCCATGCAAGACTACATATTTTGTTGCTAAATTTGTACTTTATTGTGCACCTATAATATAAGATAATGAAAAGTAAGAAGGAAGTGCCAAAATTTGAAGGGAGCTTCATCTTGAGGTGACAATGTTTTGTGAATAATTTTGAAGTGTTTAACAAAAAAGAGCGTATTGATATCATGCTAAAACAGTTGGGGATCTCACAAACATTTATGTGTTGACCTGGAAGATATTGAATTAGTGGACTATGTTAAGGGAGAATTAAGTAATGAAGATTTAATAGACTTGGAAGCTCAGCAGCGCTTAGAAGAAGAAAAGAAAAAAGTGGAAGTACAAAAGAAGTTCACTGTAGGGACCAGCAGATAGTGTAGTGGCTACATCGCTGGACTCCCAAGTAGTTGACCACTGTTTGAGTCCTGGACCTGGTGGCTTAAACTTGCCGAGCACGTGTGCATGCATGCCCAAGATGCTGAGAGGAGAATGGAGGAGAAGGGATTGCAGAGTGGCCATCCCCCAGGGGGATGATTTCTTGCTTTCTATCTCTCTGTCTTTCTTTGGCTTTCTGGTGAGTGCATGTGTCCTATAGCAAAAACCTCTCAAAAAAAAAAAAAAAAAGTTCACTGTAAAAGGATTTGTTGGTGTTCTGGAAAGTGAATGAATGGGGCTCTATTACAGCTCGAGGGTGTGGATCTGAATGTTGACCAGTCACAAAAGTGGAACAGCAAATGAATGAACTTTTACAATGCTATTGTGAAGTTTATGAAGAGCAAAAGAAACTTACAAAGCAGATCATGATAAGATACTTTTTGAAAGTTCACCCAGGACCCCTACCCCTAGAAGTACTTTTATTTGGTCACATCATCTCTCTCACCCAGGCTGCCATAGTTCCTGCAGCTCCTGATGGTAACTCCGATAGTGATATTGATGACCTCGAACTACTACCACAGTTTTGAAGGATTCAATGAATAAAATATTCATCTGAATTGGCCATCCCCCAGGGGGATGATTTCTTGCTTTCTATCTCTCTGTCTTTCTTTGGCTTTCTGGTGAGTGCATGTGTCCTATAGCAAAAACCTCTCAAAAAAAAAAAAAAAAGTTCACTGTAAAAGGATTTGTTGGTGTTCTGGAAAGTGAATGAATGGGGCTCTATTACAGCTCGAGGGTGTGGATCTGAATGTTGACCAGTCACAAAAGTGGAACAGCAAATGAATGAACTTTTACAATGCTATTGTGAAGTTTATGAAGAGCAAAAGAAACTTACAAAGCAGATCATGATAAGATACTTTTTGAAAGTTCACCCAGGACCCCTACCCCTAGAAGTACTTTTATTTGGTCACATCATCTCTCTCACCCAGGCTGCCATAGTTCCTGCAGCTCCTGATGGTAACTCCGATAGTGATATTGATGACCTCGAACTACTACCACAGTTTTGAAGGATTCAATGAATAAAATATTCATCTGAATGTCTTTTTTATAAGTGAACTTTAATTTTTCAATATATCATTTTTATAATTTTTGCTGATTGTATTTGTATGTTCTTTTTTTTTCCCCCTTTGGAGAGGTTTTCACTATAGGGCGCGTGCGCTCACCATACAGACAGAGAGAGACATAGAGACAGAAAGCGAGAAATCACCCCCCAGGGGGGATGGTCACGCTGCAATCCCTTCTCCTCCATTCTCCTCTCGGGATCTTGGGCACGCACGCACACGTGCCCAGCATGAGTTTTAAGCCACCGGGTCCGAGATGCAAACAGCGGTCGACTACGTGGGAGTCCAGCGACATAGCCATTACGCTAACTGCTGGTTTCCTGTATGTTCTGTAATATACAAGAGGTGCAATTTAAACAGACCTACTAAGTTGGAGTTTCCTTTACACCTTTCAATATTCAAAATAAATACAAATGATTATGCCAGATTTATATCATTGTGTTGTGGTATGTCTTGTTGCTTTCTGGTGCTTACCTAAATGCATGCTTTTTGTATGTATAGAATTACATTGTTCTAGTGTGTTGTCATGTGGTGTCTATTGAAAAGACATATTCTATGGTATCAGGACACACTACAAGCCATCTGCCTTTAAGATCCTTGCTTATTAACCAATTTGCTTACTTGTCAGAATGGAGCTCATCTGTTAAATGAGAAGTGCTAGTATTTTATGCCCTTATTTTGAAAAAAAAAAAATTCCTTCATTTTACTATTGCCATTGGTAATTCCTTTCTAACATTTCTCAAAGATAATGAAATAAGTGCAGGGATTTGTTTTATTGTTTTTTTATTTCCATAGAATTCAGACATGTAATTTTCTGGGCCATGAACTCTGAGCTCTTACAACCTCTTCCTTTTACAGCTTTTTAGTATATCTTGTATTTTAATTCCTTCTTGTCAACTTCTGTATCCTTTTCAATCACGGCTTTGAAAGTCTGGGCTCAATTCTTCCATAGAATTGTCTTGTTAGGGAAGAAGTTATGTCTCCATCAATAGAAAGTTATATAAACCATATTTAAAACCTTGTTTTAATATGCCTTTAGTACTCTTGTGATGAAAGGGGAAATCTCACAGAAACATCATATTTTGAATTTCATAAAAGTATGATTCCAACATTTTTCAGAATTTCTTTATTAAAATACTGAGTTTATTGACATGCTATTTGTAATGAAAACCAAAAATCACAATATTTTACTCCCATATGTTAGGTTCCAAGAAATATTTTACATTATTCATAACATCTAAATGCTGCAACCCAACCTTGAAATAAAACTCAAATGAAATGTGGAAAAGTAAATGGTACCCACATTTGGTTACTTGATCACAAGAATTACTCTGTTTTGTAAATAAGATTCTTTTTATATGTAACACGCTATTTTAATAAATTTTTCATTTAGATGGTAATAATTTAAATGTTTATTCATGGTGATAAGTTTACAACTGACTTTAGTTATGGGCTATGTATATTTTAGTGATCTTTATTGATTTTCAGTGTCTACGTAGTGAATAAAATTGTCACAGCTGCTTTAAATGTAAAATGCTTACTTGACAAATAATAGTTTAATGAAACACTGAACTTCTAGAGATGTAAGCGTCATAAATTGCTGATAATAGATTTGAAAGAAAAATGTTTGGTTTTTAAATTGTATTTGTAATTTAAATGTATGAAGAACTGTATTGAGATTTAAAAATGTGTATCTGTGAAGATCCCAAACTTTCACTGTTTTTACTCACAGATTCGTCAGAGACATTTTGAGTTATTTCAGCGATTTCTGATCTTATGATTTTAAACTAAAAATTATGTGTTACATCTTCACTATAAGATCTAGCTACTGTCAATATGTCACAAACCACCTGGAGCTTAGAGCTATAAACAACTACCATTTTATTATACTCACAAAATCTGTGAATCAGGAATTAGGGTTCAGAAGGGACAAATCTTTGCTTCACAATGTCTGGGGCCTCAGCTACGAAAATCTAGGGTTGATGGTGGCCTCAAATAGCTGGGGCTGGGGAATTTACTAACGAGATGCCTCTTCATTCACAATTTGGCATCCTGGCTGAGAATGTTGGCTGGAGCAGCTTCAGAAGGCATCTTCATGTGATATGAGTTCTTTGGAGCATAGAGGCCAGATTCTGAAAGGGTGTGTCCCTTGCAGGGCCTCTAGGAGAGACTACAGAAGCAAATCATGCAATAGCTGTATGGCTTTTTCTGACTTTGTCTTAGCAGTCACCAGCATCACTTCCTTGGGAATCTATTGATTAGAAAAGTGTCGATTAAGGTTGGCCAAAATTCAAGGAGAAGGAACGTAGACATCACTTCTCAGGGGCACAGTATCAAAGCATTTGTGATCATATTTTAAACCACAACAAAATGTGAGTAATATGTGATCATATACCAGCACACTATTTTTGCTATTTTTAAATTTCTGACATCTCTGTCACAATATACCCTGAATTGACAGTCAGTGCTTCCTAGATCCTGGTGTTTACATCTTTCTTTATGTAATTTACTTTCCATGAGTGTGTTCACAAACTGTGACTTGTTTCTAATGGGATGCCATTTCCATGATTGTATTACATCATGGGAAGGGCTGTTTGAACATGTTAGAACTAGAGACTCTTCTGTGGGCTCGATAAGTAAGCAGCCATGTTTGAGAAACCTATATGGCAAGGAATTGTAGGTAGCCTCTAGGATCGGAGGGTGACTACCAGTCCCCAGTCAGCAGAAGGTCTGACCTGTAGGTATACAGCCATAAAGAAATACATTCTAGTCCCAGCTGGTAATGTGGTGGTTAAGATGGCTGGTTCCTACATGGCCAACTCTGAAGTTCAAGTCTAGGAACTATTGGCTTGAGAAACACAACTGTCACATGTTCATGCACGCCAAAATCTCAGGACAGTGGAGGGAAAGGGATGTGGTATAGCTATCCCCCCTGGGAGTGACTTTCTCATTTTTCCTCTCTGACAAGTGCATAGGGCATATAGCAAACTAAAAAAGAAAAAAAAAAATTCTGCTAATAACCTAAATAAACTTAGAAGTTGACTCTTTTCCTGTTAAACCCAATTAAAATACTGTTTATTGAACTTAATTAGAGCTTTCTAAGACCCTGAGGAGACTCAGTTAAACTGTGCCCAGACTCTTAACATACAGAAACTATGAAATAATACATTTTTTTAGTCTGCATAGTTTGTGGCAATTTGATACACAGAAACAGAAAACTAATACAGACATTGCAGTTTTTCAGGTGTGCTATATGTAATAATATACAGAGTTGTTATGTATTTAATATCCAAAGCAAGACCTTTTGAATTTGAAAAATACACTAGTTAAAATTTTGTGAATTTTGAAATTGTATTGACTTTTATATTTACATATCCCTAAAATAGTTCTTTTCATAATATACTTTCAAGATTTCTTTAAAAATAAAAATATACATCTATTTATATTAACACAAATAGGTCTCATAATTATCTGAACAATAGAAATTATTCTAAATGTTTTATTTAACTAGTTATTTCTTAGTCATGTACTTCTCTAATAATATATCACTATTTTCTAAAATATGTGTATGCTTTTTCAATATGGACTTAATATCAAAATTTTTTATGACATTGTCTAAATTATTTCAAAAATTAAATATATTTTTATTTACCTCTTTTTAGTTGCTAGGGATACATGTACTTGCTAGAAAGAGAGACAGAGAAATAGAAAGTGAAAGGGAGAAAGTACCCCCAGAGGGATGTTGTGTCACAATTCTTTCTTCGTCTTGTTGAGATTTTGAGCACATATGCAAATGCATGTGTCCAGAATGATTTTCAAGCCACTGAGGCCAGGTTTTGAATTGGCCCACCATGTGGATTCTAGCTCCCTTAATGACTAGACAAGTGCCACACCAAAATTTTACTTCTTCATTTGATATTTCCTTATTGATTATAATTAATTTTTAATTGAGAAAAATATTTCTATACAGCTGATGAGATTGTCCTCACCAAAAAAGCCTCCTGAGTAGAGGGTATTTATCAATTTATATGTTTTATTCAAATTTTAAAATACTTAACCCACTTAATTTTTTAAAGAATTATTTTATTTAACTTTCTTTCTTTACTTATTAATTTTGATCAGAGAGGGACAGAGCAAGAGAGAGAAAGAAAGAGAAAGTGAGAAAACAAGCCGCCAGGTTGGGAACCTGAAACACCGTCGGCCATGTGGGAGTCCAGAGCACTTAACCACCACACCATCTGTTGGCCCCAGCCCACCTAATTTTAAAGTGCTATCTTTTAAATTATATTCAGAATATTTTTCCCTTAGGAAAAAATTTGCAAGATAAAACTGATCAAATAAGTTATCTCTGAATATTAACTCTGTTTTTAAAAGTTTATATATTTTGGGAACCAGCAGTTAGCAAAATGGCTATGTCACTGGACTCCCACGTAGTGGACTGTGGTTCACGTCCCAGACCCGGTGGCTTAAAACTCACGCCGGGCGTGTGTGCGTGTGTGCCCAAGATCCTGAGAGGAGAATGGAGGAGAAGGGATTGCGGTGTGGCCATCCCCCCTGGGGGGTGATTTCTCGCTTTCTGTCTCTATGTCTCTCTCTGTCTGTCTGGCGAACGCACATGCCCTATAGCGAAAACCTCTCCAAAAAAAAAAAAGTTTATGTATTTTATTTCTTTTATGAGAGAGACAGTGAAAGAGCAAGTGGTGGAGAGAAATAGACAGATACTCTTAATAGTGTCTCAGCACACCATAATCCCCTTTTTTCAACCCTTCTAGCTAGTTAAGATCTTGGGCATATGTGTGTCTGCTGTATATCAGATTAATTTAGGAAGTGAAGCTATAGTCATAGTGGCTTTCAACATGGCAGATCAGTATGCTACCACCTGTACCACTGCAGCTGGATCTTGTTAATCTATTTAAATTTAATATCTGTTTGTCCATTTTGATACCCATGTTCTAGTCAGTATCAGTTTTGTTAAATATTTTCTGAATTGTCATGAAAGTATAAACATTTTAATTAATTTTATTGTCATATAGTATATGAATTTAACCAAGAAAACAAAAGTTTTTATAAAAGATTCTCCACAAAATTGAAGATATTAAAAATAATTATACATTTTTTGAACACAATTTTTTTTTTTTTTGTAGAGGTTTTTGCTTTAGGGCACGTGCACTCACCAGACAGACAGAGACAGAAAGCGAGAAATCACCCCCCTGGGGGGATGGCCATGCCGCAGTCCCTTCTCCTCCATTCTGCTCTCGGGATCTTGGGCACGCACACACATGCGCCTGGCGTGAGTTTAAGCCACCTGGTCCGGGACGCGAACCATGGTTGACTACGTGGGAATCCAGCGACATAGCCATTATGCTAACTGCTAGTCCCTTGAACACAATTTTATACATTGTTTAACCTTCTTGGTTTAGCCTGAGGTGTTACAGATGAATATTAAAGACCTCTCTGCAAGCTTTGTTTTCTATTGTAATTTCTTACAAGTTGAGAAAGCTGAAGTCTTTGGTGCTCTATTAACGCGCACACACACATGCATGCGCGCGCGCACACACACACACACACACACACATTAAAGACTTTTCAACTCTGAAATAATGTTATTAAAATTTAAAGGAATCTTTTACAAAACAATTGATACCGTGTTGAAGACAGATTGATTTATAATGTAGTTTGAAAATGCTCTACTGTTCCTAAAATCAAATCAAAGATGATAAGTGAAGACTGATAGTCTATTATCATGGTGCAATTCAATACAAAAACAATTGTGGATCAAGTATATCATTCCTTGTACAGTGTGAGTAAACTTTATGTGTGTGATGCAAAACATAACCACATCCACACCATCCATTGGAGTGAAACTATTTCACCCACTTCGTCCATGTTTGTGAATTATTTGTGCTTCACAACCAATCCCAAGCACAATTCTTCACAGATTCTTCAGCAAGAACATTGCTCTCACTATACTGTTGTGCTCCACCAAGTTTTCTTTGTATGACTGTGGCAAAAATAATTTTATTTTTGTTCAGTGTTGAATTTTTAACTGAAATTGCAATAGCATTCACAGTAAATGTAGACCTTTTATCTTAGTGGAATAAAATTTCAACAACTTTAATTCTGTGAGTGCTAGATGTACAAAATCAAAATTATATTTAGCCAAGTTGCTTTTCTACTTGAAACCTTTGAAGACCATGTAATAAGTAGATATCACTTTTTATAGATGTCTTCCTCATGGAATTATCATATTAATAGCCCACTCTTCACTGTTTGCATTTGAAAACAAAACAAGACAAAAACTCTTGCAATGTAATTTAGAATAGTATTATCTAAGTGAAAAGTCATGATATATAGATTGATATATATTCTATCTCTACACTTATATGTGTTTAGATATTGTCCTTGAGCAAAATCTCCTTAAAATGCTGGTGCTTCGCAGTAGATTTGTCTTTTCTGACTTTCATATGGTCCCTTCATGAAGTCAATATAGTGAGTACAAACATCATAGTAGGTGGAAAATAATGAAAAGCATTTTGTTCAGATAACAAGTCCATGATCAACTTTCTTGAGATATAGAAATTTGGAATTTATTTTTAAATGCATATTTCTGATTTTTTAAGGACTCGCCCTTGAAAAATTTTATTTCAAATAGAAAATATTAACCCACATAAAAAAATCAAAAAGCAGTTACAGATTTACATTGCACAATGATTTTTTAAAAATACAATATCCAGAGTGTTCACTCATCTCTAGATTCCAGGGCAGGATTGCTCACCCTCCATCCCTCATATAATTCTTGTATATACAGCATGTAATTGTAAATATTTCCCTCTGACCCAGAGGATCGGTATCCTGACGGTTTCAGGCATCTCCCATGACTAAGCAGGGGACATGGGGCAATTAGCTGGTAGAACAAAGGACTAAGGAATACCAGAATAGATTCCTTCTCCCTACATCAACACCCCAAACCAGCTATTTCTAGCTGCTTCTCTTGAAGCACATTTCATTTTGTCAGCTAGTACCCTGCTTGCTGTCCATTAAATGGAGACAGTAGATACATTGCATCTGGAAAATATTAAGTAAAGAAAGAGGATTGTTGTCAGTTGTCTTGCAGACTTAACCATGTGTTAAAGTGAGAACTCCATTCCCCGAACAAATGTCTCACATACTACAAGAAGAGATTATAGCAGAAGCTAGAAGTACAATTTGGAGGTCAACCTAACCCACTCTGACCTATTTTAATGCAGTTATTCAAAACAATTCTTTTGGGAAAAAAAGAGAAATTCTGGAAATTCTAAATTCAGGACACCAGGACAAGGGTAAACCATAGGACCAAACCAGGCCAAATGGAACATGTGGTCTCAATGACAGTGATGTAAAAAAACATGGGGGACCCAGATGCTTGAACTAATGAGAAGGGAAAGTAGAAATAAATTAACTGTACAAGTGATAATTTAGAATTATTAGATTTAAAACTATTTTTATTAATTTCTTCATCAAGTAAAATTATTACCCTCTGCTACCAAGAATTTCATAGGTAGTACAATTTTTAAAGACCAAATGCATTTTCTGTACCATGTCAATATAAAACACACGCTCTGGGACTAGCAGATGGCATAATGGTTATATTGCTGGACTTCCATGTAGTTGATCACAGTTTGAGTCTCAGACCCAGTGACTTAAAACTCATGTCAGGTGCATATGTATGTCTTTCCAAGATCCCGAGAAGAGAATGGAGAAGGGATTGTGGTGTGACTGTCCCCCCAGGGGGTGATTTCTTGCTTTCTGTTTCTCTGTTTGTCTCTCTGTCTCTCTCCATCTGTCTCTCTCCATCATATATGAAAAAGTGTTAGTCATGCTGCGAGAGATTGGGATGTCCAGGCCAAATACCAGTGCCAGATACAGGACTGCAAGATGACCAGTTTGTTGTCTCACACTCACAAAGAATTAGAGACATGGTCACAGAGAGGATAGCAAAGCAGAGTTTATTAAGAAAAGGAAGAAGAACAGAGCTCCCAAGCAGGGAAGGGTCTTAGAAATGCTTTACTAAAGAGGAGCTGAGGCAAAGGGTTTTTATCTAGCAGTCCAAGCAATGAGCTGGCTCTCTGAAAAGGAAGTGGGTTTCATAAAATAGTTAGATGGTAGTCTAGATGATTTATTCAGTTCTGTGTGAGGTCAACAGACCATAGGGATGTGTACTTCTTGTTAGAATGTGGTTAGTAAATAGAAACTGTTGCCCTTAGCTATAGTCACTTTGACTCCAAGTCAGTTTTTTGTGTGTTAAAACTTAGCCATTGTGACTCCATCATGGGTAAGCTTACTGTGGTTCTGTCTTGGGCTTTGTCCCTATCTATTCCCCTTCTTTCTTCTAGCTCATTAGGATAGTGCATGCCACAGCACTATTCCCCGTCTATCTTCTAGCTCATTAGGATAGTGCATGCCACATAGAAATTAATAAATAAATGTTACTTAAGTATAGGTTATTATAATAACTTCAACTTCCCAAGAATTGTGCTTGATAGATACAAAGCTTTAGTTTTTAGTCTGTATTCCTTTTAAGATTTTATAGTCATCCTGAATCTAATGAAAACAAAATTTTAGAGCAAGAGAAACCACATTTCCTGAAGACACAGTAATAACGATGATAAACTGTTTATAAGTCATCCTGTGTTATAGTTCTCATTTTGTGTAAAAATGTCACCTCTGCCACATGCAGATCAAATGCAGAGACAGAAAAATAAATTTAATTTTTATCAGCTAATTGTAAGATCTAAAACACAAAATGTTGAGGGATATAGGATAAACTCTAATAAACTGCTATACTGAATAAAATTAAACAAGTCCTCTAACTCTTTCAATAATGATTATAAAGTATTAAAACATGTAGACAATCTGATGATATTCATAGGTCTCACACCAATGAATATGGTTTTATCAGGTTATTAACCCAGGAATCTAACTCTTTGACTAAGCTTTAAATCTCTGCTTGGGGAATCTGAGTTTCGATGAGATTTCAAAAGCTCAGTGAAAACAAAGGGAATAAGAGAACCTACTTATCTGGAGAGGATTTGAATATGTAAGACATCTCCTTTCCAAGATTTAAATGCTTGAAATTATAGGAGGAAATATAAACTTGATACGATCTGATTTTGATGGATTTCCTCATTCTTTGATTTGAGCAAGGTAGCTATAACCTGATAATGAATAATGGAGGCCCTGAAGTTAGACTGCATATGTTTGATCCCTGTTCTCTTACTATCTAGTCACATGGTGCTAGTTATTTAATTGACTTCTCTGTGCTCAGATCGTTTCATCTGCAAAATGGGAACCATAGGACCTTTCTCATCAATTAGAAAACATGTACCTAAAGTACTAAAGATGGTGCTTTGCACATGAATAATACTCGATAAACGTTACTTCTCAATAAATGTCCCCATCCTTATCATCCTCATCATTTAAACCAGTGGTTCTCACCAGGTGTGATTTTGCCTCCCAGGGAACATTCGGCATTGTCTGGGGATGATTTTGGTTAATACAACTTGGGAGAGGCTGCTGGCATAGAGGGTAGAGGCCAGGGATTCTGATGAAATTCCTGAAATGCACAGACAGCTCCAAGAACAAAGAATTTTCAGGCCAAACTATCAATACAGAATGAATATCCCTTATCTGAAATGCGTGGAACCAGTGTTCTGGATTTCATATTTTTTCAGATTTTGGAATATTTGTATGCACATAATGATATATCTTGTAATATATCATGAAATTTATTTATGTTTCAAATAAAGTCCCTGTGAGTCAGCCAGTGGCATGATGGATAAAGTGGCTGGATCTCACATGACCAACTGCACAGTTTGCTTTGAATCCCAGATCTGGAGACTTGAAAACATGCTGGGTGCATGTGCATGTGATTTCTTACTTTTTTTTTATCTCTCTTCATCTCTCTTCTCTGGTGAACACATATACCCTATAGCAGAATTAAAAAAAATAATAATAAAGTTCTTGGAAAATTCATGATCTGAAAAAGCTACATACTTTTCAAAACTTTTTGCACAAAAACAAACTTGTTTTTTAATGCCACTTTATTTGTGAACTTTAAAGTAGAGATTCGAGGCTAGTGGAATGCAGGCCATTAAATAATGTTAGTTACTGAAGTACTCTAATAATTTTCTGCCCATAAAATATTTAGGTACGGGCCAATAGGTGGTATGGTGGTCAAGGCACTGTATTCCCACATGGCCAACAGCATTTAGAGTCCTGGACCTGTTGCCTTGAAAATCATGTCATATGCCCAAAATCCTGATAGGAGAACAGAGGAGAAGGAATTGAGGCATGGTCATGGTCATGGGGGGGTGCGTAATTTATCATTTTCCCTCTCTCTGTCCTCAGCAAGCATACATGCTCTATGGCAAAAACCTCAAAAAACGAAAGTAGGTAACATGGTCTTTGAGTGATGGCATTGTAATGCAAATGGGAGCCCATTATCAAATTAATTTACATGAAATCTTTAGAGAATTGTACTTCCATGAGAACACTGAGAAATTTTTGACAAGAAAATTATGTTTTCCCTAATGGGAAATCTTTCTTAAATGGTAGGCTAAAACGTTATTTGCTCAGGAAGAAAACAAAGCAAAGTAAAATAAAACCATATGATATGTGGGCAAATATACAACTGAGTATCCCAGTCCACAGAGTGAAAATATTGAAAAAAGAAATGATTAGCATAACAGGAGTTGTCATTTGTATGAGATACATGGATGTTTGTATGCACATAATGATATATCTTGTAATATATCATGAAATTTATTTATGTTTCAAATAAAGTCCCTGTGAGTCAGCCAGTGGCATGATGGATAAAGTGGCTGGATCTCACATGACCAACTGCACAGTTTGCTTTGAATCCCAGATCTGGAGACTTGAAAACATGCTGGGTGCATGTGCATGTGATTTCTTACTTTTTTTTTATCTCTCTTCATCTCTCTTCTCTGGTGAACACATATACCCTATAGCAGAATTAAAAAAAATAATAATAAAGTTCTTGGAAAATTCATGATCTGAAAAAGCTACATACTTTTCAAAACTTTTTGCACAAAAACAAACTTGTTTTTTAATGCCACTTTATTTGTGAACTTTAAAGTAGAGATTCGAGGCTAGTGGAATGCAGGCCATTAAATAATGTTAGTTACTGAAGTACTCTAATAATTTTCTGCCCATAAAATATTTAGGTACGGGCCAATAGGTGGTATGGTGGTCAAGGCACTGTATTCCCACATGGCCAACAGCATTTAGAGTCCTGGACCTGTTGCCTTGAAAATCATGTCATATGCCCAAAATCCTGATAGGAGAACAGAGGAGAAGGAATTGAGGCATGGTCATGGGGGGGTGCGTAATTTATCATTTTCCCTCTCTCTGTCCTCAGCAAGCATACATGCTCTATGGCAAAAACCTCAAAAAACGAAAGTAGGTAACATGGTCTTTGAGTGATGGCATTGTAATGCAAATGGGAGCCCATTATCAAATTAATTTACATGAAATCTTTAGAGAATTGTACTTCCATGAGAACACTGAGAAATTTTTGACAAGAAAATTATGTTTTCCCTAATGGGAAATCTTTCTTAAATGGTAGGCTAAAACGTTATTTGCTCAGGAAGAAAACAAAGCAAAGTAAAATAAAACCATATGATATGTGGGCAAATATACAACTGAGTATCCCAGTCCACAGAGTGAAAATATTGAAAAAAGAAATGATTAGCATAACAGGAGTTGTCATTTGTATGAGATACATGGATGTTTTGATAAACAATGTAAAAATCATAAAAAAATCATTAGCTTTAATTATTTATAAGAAAGAAATCAGGCATGATTATCAGGATGAAGTGTTCCTCTGTAAGTTTTATTAGAAAATCTAGAACTGAAGTTTAAACCCATAATTGCTGAATTTAAGAGGGTTTTTTTTAAGAGTTATTTAATTAATTTATTATTATTTTCACATGAATTTTGCCAGAGAAAAGAGGAAGAGTGAGAAAGACAGCTGCCAGGTCCGAAACTTGAACTGTAGTCGGCCATGTGGGAATTCCAACACCTTAACCACCATGCCACCTGGAGTTCTTTAACCTTGTGTTCCTGTATGCAATACTTATAGTATTATCATACCTGTAAAGCTCCTTGGGCTTTCTATTTACTACAGGATTGGGTCCTCCATATAGTGTAGAAATCTTATGGGATGAAGAGTGAAAAGACAGAGTTCAAGTCCTAGCTCTAAACAAAGAATCTCCCTTGGTTGGGAAAAAACTAACTTCTCTAAGTAAGGGTTTCTTTTGTTAAAAAATGGCCTGAGGAGAGAATAACCCATGTACATAAAGAATGTTTTCTTATTATTTATTCTTGAAAATCATGAGATAAAAAAGATGTGCAAAGGCTTTTGCAGACACAAATTTAAATACATTTTTTTCAACCATAAATCAAATTTCCCCACAAGGGGAATGAATTACTTTATTCCCTCACAAAAAGATCAACTGTAATCAAATGAAGTGAACATCCACCTCAAGATTTTATTGTCTTTATAACAAAAGATGAAGCTTGAAAATGTCTTACATGACCCTTTCTCTTCTTTTTTTGTTTTTTTTTTGTACATTTTTTTTTGTACATTTTTTTTGAGAAGTTTTTGCTATAGGACACCGTGTGCCAGAAAGACAGAGAAAGACAGACAAAAAGCGAGAAATCACGCCCCAGGGGGGATGGCCACACTGCACTCCCTTCTCCATTCTCCTCTCTGGATCTTGGGCACACACGTACATGTGCCTGGTAAGCCACTGGGTCCAGGACTTGAACAGCAGTTGACTACATGAGTCCAGTGACATAGCTATTATCCCAACTGCTGGTCCTGACCCTTTCTCTTCTTATCTCTTCCCAGTTCAAAATACTTGCAACTCATAATAGCCAGCATTCTCTTAGATCTGCTGTTGGGTTCAACACATTCAAGCCTCAGCAGAATCTTCTTTGTTGTTTTGCCTTTTTCTGGAAAATAGGCTTAGTCTGTCCACCATAGCCACTCTGCTTTCTGTCATAACACCGCTTTCCGTGAGCTTACAGAGAATCCTTGCCCTTTTTGTATTGGGTCACTTTATGAGGTTGGTGCTTGCCACACTTCTTCAGAAAGTCTGTTAGGTTTTAGAGACATTACCATGTTTGTGGGCATGCTATCTGCTCAGAAAGCTGAAACCACTTACGTCTCGCTTTTGCTTTGGAGTAGTTGTTGAAGGTCTCTGAGTCTCAGTCTCTTCATCTGTTAAATGGGGATGATAATTCACACACATAGTTAAATACCTAGGGAAGTATTTTATTAGTTTAATCACTTAATAAATACTGTTTTTACTGCCTTACAACATGGAGAACAAGTATGGCACAGTTTAAAACACCCGAGGTTGTATGTAAGAGACCGAATTGCAAAATAAATACTTAAAAATTAGTCTCTTTAGCACTTCTGCTCAGTTTACATGGTTATGTTCAGTTGTGGTGAAGTTAAAGATAATCTTGTAACCTATAATCATAATAGAATCATGGACATAAAAATCTCATTAAATCACATACCCTTATGAAGATTTGTATATGAAAGTTATTTCAATGTCATATTAGTTCCTGGCGGAAGTGCAGACTATTGCTAATTTTTTCTCACCACTCTGTCTTCCCTTCCTCGTAATAAGCTCTGTCTACCCAGTCCTCTCAAATGTGGCCTCCTTCCTGAAGTCTTCTCTTCCCATAACTGAACAAGGAGGCTACTGCCTTCACTTCCACGGTTTGCAAATTCAATGATCACTGGCCAAATCTCCATCTGATTCAGATATTTGAGGAGCACCATATTCACTACTAAAAAAAAGTTTCCTGTGTTAAAGACTGTTTATCATTACTGCCCATACAGTGTAATAATGCCCTATATTTCTGATGTAATTAAGTATTCAATAAACATTTAATAAACATGCAAGTTGTTTTCTTTTGTATGCAGATCCTACAACTTTGGAATTTAGGATTTTTTTTATTGTATTTATTTCTTGCATGAGAGAGAGAGACAGAGACAGAGACAGAGAGAGACACGGATGTCCCTGATAGGGTTCTCATGCTGGGATTCATCTACCCAGCATCAGCCAACCAGGATCACAGGTGTGTGCCTATGCCTCCTGTTTACAGGAAGATTTGGAGACCCAAACTTGGGAGCTGCCTGTGTGGCTTCAGCAGCACCGTGTTGTGTATTCTGTGCCTCCACAGCTGGCTGGAATATAATTTCCTAGACATTCTAATTAAAATGCATCTACTTTATATACATTTATTTTAGTTATTTTTCTTCAGATCCCACCACTGGACTGTGAGATCTTTAAAATTAGGAATATCTGTTCAATATTTACTTCCTCATTGGCTATTGAGTATCAAACTTCAAAAAAACTCTTTCGTGAATTATTATAAACAAATGTTCCAAAGAAGTTACTATATTTCACTTTTATGGATTCCCTCTAACTGGGGCAATGTCACATATACTGTCTTAACAATGAACTGATTTGATTAGATAAAAGGAAAAAGATTGAAAGCTAAGAGTTATTGAGAACCTACCATGTGAGAGGCAAAATACTAAGTTCTTTTTGTTTTTTTTGAGAAGTATTTTTTTCTTTTGCTATAGGGCGTGTGTGCTCGCCAGAAAGACAGAGAGAGAAAGAGAGAGAGAGAGAGTGAGAAATCACCCTCCAGGGTGGAATGGCCATACTGCAATCCCCTCTCCTCCATTGTCCTCTCTGGATCTTGAGCACACATGCCCACACGCCTGGTGTGAGTTTAAGCCACCAGTTCCAGGACTCGAACTGCGGTTGACTACATGGGAGTCCAGTGACATAGCCATTACGACAGCTGCTGGTTCCCTAAATGCTTTCTTTTAGAGATTTTTGCTATAAGGCACATATGCTCACTGGAGAGACAGAGGCAGTGCTTTTTTACTTGCTCTTGATACTTGTTTTCTCATCCAGCAGTACCTGTTTTAGGTTCAAAGTATGGTGTAGTCGTCCATAGGTAAGAGTTACATAGTTTACCTGTGAAGGTCACATTTACTCTAACTCACCAAAATGCATCAACCAATAGATATAAACCTTTTTGAAATAGAGTCTGAGTGTGTAGGTAATGGAATATAAATGTACTTTTACGTCTATTGGCAAAAATTAAGTGCATTGCAGCCATCTGATGAACTAAAAAGAGTTAATGAGTTGTCCGTGTCTGTGGCTTATTTTGGAATATAGTTGGCAAAGCTAATGTTTTTAGATATTTCTAAATTAGTGAGAGAATAAAGGAACTCCTACATCTGGAGTAATGTGGTTTATGGCTTTGTTCTGATTTCAGTATCTAGTGCCAGGTATCCATCACCTGGGGTGGAGTGCTATTTTGGTAAAATAGAACTCCTTACTTTCTCTTGAAAGAATGCTCTATTTCAGAACAAGGCTATTGTTAATAAAACTTCCATTTTAGTGACCAAATGCCAAGAACATTTTTAAATACTCTGTTATTCTTCCCATCACCTTAGATCAGCCAGACATAACATATGTGAGAAGTTATCGGAGATTTTCAGCAATAAAACCAAAAACCAAGATGATGAAAGCTTTGCTTCCCTTTAGGTATCATCCAGTATTGGTAACCAAGTCGTTCTTGTTCTTCCTTTTTATTGTTGGAGGCTGAACCACATTTACTTTGCGATACTTGCTAAAGTTTCTATGGCATCATCAGTTGAAACTCACCATATGTGTCTTTGTAGGTACCTTGGCTGCATGCCAGCTTGGCACTTATTACTATGAGAATTTTGATTTGTTCACTTGCTTCTGATTCTATCCATGCTGTCAACATATAGACTCTTAAATAGCCATCACTGGGACCAAAGAGACTTAAAAGATATCAGCCTATTTTAAGTGGACCTTTCTCATCCAAGTCAGCTTCAGACTAGGTAGACTGACTATATCTATTCTATATTCTCTACCTTTACTTTGTTAGAAGTTATTCAAACTCCAGAATGTATTCATTAAAAAAAAAATGGAACAAACATAATCACAGAAAAAATAAAGTCAAGCTAATTGGAGTGATTTTTCCTCCCCTAAAACAGTATCAGAGATGTGCCCATCGGCTAAATACTGTATAGAGTCTCATAAGCACACAAGAGAACAGGGTCAATATCAAAGGTATAAAGTTTATTTATTTATTTATTTTAGTTTGTTTATTTATTCCACGAGAAAGAAAGAGACAGTAAAGAGAAAGATAAACACCCCCAAAAGGGTCTTCATGCCATGATCCACTTCCACCTCTTCAGCCAGCCCAGATCATGGGCACAGTATAGGCACTCAGCATGCTCAGAGAGGTCCCAGGACATGATTCCAGAATTTTTCTCATGTGAGTCCAATTGCATTATTACTGTACCACAGCATGCCCTGGGGCTGAGGTTTTAAGCACAGCATTGGAAGATACATCTTCCAAAGGTCATGGAAGGACAGGTAGTTAATTGAGCCATGAGCATGAACTATTGGTCTCAAAAGGTTGTTTCATGCATGTATAAGAGGTAGAAAAAGTTCATGTAGGTCCCTGGATAAGAAATTAAATTCCTACAAGAAAACTGAAAGCAAATGCCATCACACATGATGTTAGGTTCTAGATTCATTATTATACCTATGGTACTGAAAAGCAACATAAATCTTAATGTCATCAAGCCAAACTCATTAGAAATTTCAAACAAAAGTGAAATAATTCCTTAGGCATGTTCCAGTAACCCATAAAGATTCTAACCATGAGGGGCCAGCAGATGGCATAATGGTTATGTCACACGGTCAACGTGGTTTGAGTCCCAGACCCAGCTGCTTAAAACTCATGTCGTGTATGTGTGCGTACATGCTCAAAATCCTGAGTAGAGAATAAAGGAAAAGGGATTATGGTGTGGCCATCCCCCCTAGGGGGTGATTTCTTGCTTCTGTCTGTCTCTGTCTTTCCTGCGAACATACACATTATATAGCAAAAATCTCTCTTCAAAAAAAAAAAAAAAGATTACGATGGTGGAAGGGAATGGAACTTTTTTTTTTTGGTAGGAGAGGCTTTTGCTATAGGGCACATGCACTCGCCAGAAAGAGAGAGACAGAGAGACAGTAAGTGAGAAATCACCCCCCAGGGGAATGGGCCATGCCACAACTCCTTCTCCTCCATTCTCCTCCTGAGGTCTTGGGCACACACACACACGCACCCAGTGTGAGTTTAAGCCACCGGGTCTGGGATTCAAACCATGGTTGGCTACATGGGAGTTCAGTGACATAGCCATTATGCTAACAGCTGGTCCCTGAGAATGAGACTTTTAATTAAAGATAAGCTAACACAAGCAAAATACCAACCACATAAGGAATATTGTTTATAGAAAGCAAAACTTTTTAAAAAAATATAGAGAAATAGACAGAAATAGAACTATAGTAGAGGATTTCTAGTGTCATGCTTTATTAGAAGATTAGATAATTATACAAATATTTATATAGTCATATTAGAGCTATCTGCTTTCCTCTTTTAAATCATTAATTAATGTGCTCTATGTTAAAAGGTTATAAAAATGACTTTAACTATACATTTGGATATTTTATAGTCGTTAGCGTTATAGTTTAAAAAAATCGAAATCAACATGAAAGGGACACTTAAAGAATTTAAATTAGGGGCCAGCAGATAGTGTAGTGGTTAAGGCACTGGACTCCCACATGCTCAAATGTGGTTCAAGTCCTGGAAACAGTAACTTGAAAATCACGTTGGGCATATGTGCATGCATACCCAAAGTCCTGAGAGAATAGAGAAGGGAGTGCAGTGTGGCTATCTTCCCTTGGGGGATGGGGAGGCACATGATTTCTCACTTTGCCTCTCTCCATCTCTGTCTCTTTTTCTCTCTCTCTGGCAAGCGCACACATCCTATGGCAAAAATCTAAAAAAAAATAACAAATAAATCAAATGAAAAGAGAAGAAAAGCATATATAAGAAAATGTTATTTTTGTTTCTCTCTGAAAGAAAATGCATTAAAATAGTTATAGGATTAGAATAGTGAGTGATTTTGTATTGTCACACATTTTTATAGAAAAGAACATAATTAGAATGATAGGACAAAATGAGAGAGACCTAAAACTTTGAGATCGACACATTATTTGATATTGTTGAAGGTAAAGTATAGAAAATAGGCCTGAGTTGAGATTGGCAAGGTTACTGAGTAAGATGAAATATCAAATGTATATTTGATCAAATGTACATTAAGAAATGTACATTTTCCTCAAGGTTACGGGAATTCTCTAAGAATTTTAGGCATGGCAGATAGGTATTTTTGAAAATTACTCAGACATTATAGTACATATTGTTGAATGCAAAATAAAAGAGAAAACTAGATTACTGTAGTTTAAAAGCTAACATAGGTGCTCACTGTGTGTCAGAGACCATATAGCATTATTTTTTACATAGAAACTATTGCCATCACTTTCTTGTAGATGAGGAAACAGACGAAAGAGCTTTCCCATGGTCATTTAATACCTGGTGGAGCCCAGCTCCCTTCACAGGTAATCTAAAATCAGCTCTTTGGCTGATGCCCACTGCATCAGGGTGTTGTGTTCCAAAGAGAAGAGACTTAGGACAAAGAGAAGTCCATAGCAGAAGGGAAACAAAGGATGAGTCTAAAATGTTTGATGTCTCTCTTTCACAGATTGAAGAGAGAAGGGAGTCAAGAACAATTTAGGAGAGAAAGGTAAAATTGTCAATAAAGTCACTAATGAAAGCAGGAAATTTAATTCATTTTCATTTGCAATGAATGACCATATCTTCTTATATTTGAATTATTGAAATACAATGAAATAGAAATGACTAGGTCACACAGTATCTACTAGTAATTCAGAGCCAGATTCAAGATATGGCACTAACTAGCTTTGTGAATTTTAACAGATGATTTATTTATGTTCTGATGTAGTTATTTATTACTCTGCCATATATATATATATATAGAGAGAGAGAGAGAGAGAAACTTTTTATCACAGAGGTTTGCTCTGGCATTCTTTTACTTTTTCTTTATTTTTTGAGAGATATTTTTGCTATAGGGCATGTGTGTTTGCCAGAGAGACAGAGAGAAATAGAAAGCAGGAAACTTTTTTAAAAATATAGAGAAATGGACAGAAATAGAACTATAGTAGAGGATTTCTAGTGTCATGCCTTATTAGAAGATTAGATAATTATACAAATATTTATATAGTCATATTAGAGTTATCTGCTTTCCTCTTTTAAATCATTAATTAATGTGCTCTACGTTAAAATCCCCAGGGGGGATTGCCGTGCCACAATCCCTTCTCTTCCATTCTCTCAGGATTTTGGCCATGCATGCATGTGCCCGGAATGAGTTTTAAGCTACCAGGTCTGAGACTTGAATTTTGGTCTGCTACATGGGAGTCCAGCAACATAACCATTATGCCATCTGCTGGTCTCATTTTTATTTTTGTAATATAGATTTTTGGCTTTATTTTTCTTTTTATGATTTTCTAATATATTTAATTTGTTATTTACATATAATCTTTACACATCTTTGTAGTGTACAGAACTGGTCTTTAAAAGCATGTATGCAGTGTATAATAAACAAATCAAGTATATTGGCATTTTTACCACCTTTAGCATTTAACATTATATTATGCTATAAACATTCAGATCCTGCTCCACTGGTTATTCTGGAAGTATGCGTTAAATTGTCTATGACATTCATAACTGTGAAATATAGTTCTAAAGAAAAGCAAATTGATTTAAAAAATCAGACAACAAAAAGTTTCAAAAATTAATTAGGATGGAGTTTTGAAAATAATCGTTTTTAATTTTTTTAGAGACTGATTTTTGCTATAGGGCATATGCACTTGCCATAGAGACAAAGAGAGAGAGAGAGAGACAGAGAGAAAGCAAGAAATCATCCTTTAAGGAGAGAGCTATCCATAGTCCCTTCTCCCCTATTCTCTTTCTTAGATCTTGGGCACACACACATGCCATCCATGATTTTGAAGGCACTGGGTACAGGACTCGAACCATGGTCAGCCATATGAGAGTCCAGTGACATAATTGCTATGGCATCTGCTGGTCGCCAAAGGTAATCTTAACATGACCAATGAAAGAAGATTTTGTAATCTCCATCTAGAGGACTGTGAGTGGTAGGAATTTATAATCTGTAAAGATCTGTAGAATCATTAGTCCAGTTAGAGATAGGTAAAATTGTATGTAACAAAAGGTCATTAGGAAGAGATAGAAAAAGAAAACATACTTATGCGCTGTGAATTCCCTGAGATCATAATACTGTACTGTGCATAAAGAATTAAGTCCCCCCACCCATACATTGAAATGCGATGTTTAAAAGCAAAGACATTATCAAGTCGGTGATTCAGTGATTATAGCTTTACATCCTTTTTGGTTTTAGCCTTCTTTAAATTCATTCCAAAGAAAACCTGAGCTACTTATAACAGTTTGGATTTTTCCTTTGTTATCTAGTTTTATACAATGAGTAATAGTTATGACAAATAAATAAATTGAAACTTATGGAGACAACTGTCTATCAAATAATTGGTGAATTTGTTCATAAAACTTTCTATGTGTAGAACAGTTGAATCTGCATTTTTAGCACCTACGTGTAGAACAGTTGAATCTGCATTTTTAGCAGGGAAATTCAATCCTGACTGTCAATATTATTATCTATGTGTGTGGACTTAACTTTTGTTCTAGTTGTTTTGTGTTCTCTTACTTCTATTTATCTTTCTTAATTTTCCTGGTGTAGTATTCCCTTAAGTATTTCCTGAAGAGCTGGTTTAGTTTTAGTGAATTCTTTCAGCGTTTGTTTATCTGGGAATTATTTTATTTTTCTTTCTCCTTTGAAGGATAATCTTGCCAGGTATAATACTCTTGGCAGAAATTGTTCTTTCAGCGTTTTAAATGTCTTCCCATTCTTTCCTTGCCTGCATTGTTTAATTTGAGAGGTCTGATATTAGTCTACTGGTATAAACTTTGTAAGTAACTTGGCATTTCTCTCTTGTCATTTCCAGAATGTTTTCTTGGAGTTTTATCAATTTGGCCTTGGAGAGGATCTTCTTATGTTATATATATATATATATTCAGTGTTTTTTATATTTTCTGGATTTGGATTTCCACATGCCTCTCTAAATTTGGAAAGTTTTCGGCAGCGTATCATGAAAGAGATTTTCTATGCCTTTTGTCAGTCTTGTCACCTTCTGGAATACCTATTATGCAAATATTTAATGGTGTCTAGGATTTCTGGTATGTTGTCCTGATTTTTCCTTTTCTTTATTTTTTTAAAAAGTTTTTTGCCTTAGGGCACATGCAATTGACAAAAAGACAGAGAGAGATAGTGAGAGAGGAGGAGAAATCATGCCCCCAGGGAGATGGCCATGCCATAATCTCTTGACCTTCATTCTCCTCTCGGGATTTTTGGCATACATGCACATGCACCCAGCATGATTTTTTAAGCCACCAGGTCTGGGACTCCAACCACATTTGTTCATGTAAGAGTCCAGTACTTTAACCACCATACCACCTGTTGCCCCCTGCCCCCCCGCAGTGGTGTTTGACATAGAGTGCATCCCCGTGCCAGAGAAAGACAGAGAGACAGTGAGAGGGAAGGGGAGAATTACCCCTAGGGGTGATGGCCACACTGCAGTCCCTTCTCCTTCATTCTCTTCCGGGGATTTTGGGCATGCATTCACATGTGCTGCCAGTTTGGTTTTCAAGCCACCAGGTCTAGGACTAGAACCACAGTTGACCATGTGGGAGTCCAGTGCCCTACCACCATGCATTCTGTTGGCCCCTGTTGCACTGATTTTTAATGATTATTCTTTCATTAGTTTTGGTTACTTTGACTAAATTGGAGGTAATGTATTCAAGGTCAGAGATTCTTCTGTGTGGTCTAATCTGCTGCTGATATTTTTGAGTGAGGTTTTGACATCTTACATTGTAGAAATTCTGTTTGATTCTTTTTCAGTATGTCTACCTCTTTTTGGAGTTCCTCTTTCAAATCATGGAAGGATTTTCTTATCTTCTGGAATTACCTGTTTTCTCTTGCATCTTACTGATTTTTGTTACAACAAATATTCTAAATTCTTTTTCTGACATTTCTGTAATCTCTTGTGTTTTATCCATTGTTGGTGAGGAGTTATGATAATCCCTTGTGAAGGGTATATTTCTTAGTTTTCTCTTATTTCCTAACTTGCTGCTTGATTTTTAGTCACCTGGTAATGAGCTAAATTCTTTCTTCTTCTATGTAGAATGTTTCTTTAGCTGTGTGTTTGTGCCCTTCCCTGTGGTGTGCATTAATGCTGTGCCAGTTTCCCTCCTCTATTGTGGGTGGGAGTGTGGAATTCTCAGTAGTTTGGGTTTCAGATTTTCAAAGGAGAGTTTCTCTCCTTTTACTGCTATCGGGGTTGAGAGGAGAGAGAATTCCCCAGAGTCTCCTGGCTTTAAGGATTTGATTCCTGTATAACCAAATGTGGATGGAGGTTGAGCTGAGTAGGTAGAATGTAAGGTGGTAGACCACTTGTGAGCTGTACAAATGTGCCGTGGGGGCCTGAGCAAGTGGGATGGTGGTCCCTGATGAGCTCAAACCAAACAGTTTGGGTCTCCCGGTTGTTCCTAGATTTGTGAGGGGCAGCTTGGAATCAGCACACGTGGGGCAGCAGCTCCCACCTTCTCTCTCTCTGAGATTGCAGGATCTAGGTATTGATTGCCAAAAATACCAGATAAAGATTCTGTTCTATGAACATATAACTATTGCTATAACAAAGCTATGTTAGGGACCAGCAGATGGTGTAATGATTACGTTACTGGACTCCCATATAGTTGACTGGTTCGATTCCCAGACCTGGCTTCTTAAAACTCACAGCGAGTACATGTGGGTATGAGCCCAAAATCCCAAGAGGAGAATGGAGGAGAAGGGATTACGGCGTGACCATCCCCTCTGGGGAGTGATTTCTTGCTTCCTGTCCCCCTCTCTCTGGTGATTCATGTGTCCTTAGAACAAAAATCTCTCTCTCTAAAGAAAAAAAAAAAAAAACATGTTCAGGTACATAATTGTTGGAGTTTTGATGCTTTTTGAAGTCATCTGATAATCTCATGACATCACTCTAGCAGCTCCGAATGTTCTCCAAATTAACTATTCTTGGTCAAATCTGTGTAAGGTTTAGGATCCCCCTCATCCTCCATCATTGCCTTTTCCAGTGGTGTACCACTGAAGAATCTTCGTGATATTTCCTTCCTTAACACTTTTATTTCTATTATCAAAGGAAGTCTTACCACCCATGTAAGTAGTAATGATGGGATGCTTTGTTTATTCTGGTGGTAAGTTGAAGGGTATTTATACTATTTTGCAAGACAATTTATTTTTTATTTTTTTATTTTTTGGAGAGATTTTCGCTATAGGGCGCGTGCGCTCGCCAGACAGACAGAGAGAGACCTATAGAGACAGAAAGCGAGAAATCACCCCCCAGGGGGGATGGTCACGCCGCAATCCCTTCTCCTCCATTCTCCTCTGGGGATCATGGGCACGCACGCACACGCGCCCGGCGTGAGTTTTAAGCCAGCGGGTCCGGTACGCGAACCGCGGTTGACTACGTGGGAATCCAGCAACATAGCCATTACGCTAACTGCTGGTTCCCGCAAGACAATTTTTAAATGTTTCTGAATTCTGGTTGTGCAACTAACTGTCTGTGCATTAAAGGCACTTGGGGGCAGCAACCAGTACAACCATCTGGTTGTGGACACCGGCTGTGTTTCCAGGATACTACTGTTAGTGATTATCTTTTCAGCTCAGCATACTGAAGCCACCTTAGAGTTTTACAGTATGACATTGTAAATGTGCTTGTAAGGAGGAGATTTGCTCCAGGTCTGTCTGAGGGGAACACTTCCCCTCTGCAAAGATTTCTCCAATTCTAATATTTTTTATTTTCAATTCTAATACCTAAATACTGTTTAGAATTTTTCATTTGAATGAAATTTCGCCTTTAGGGTTTTACTAATTTTGTGCCATGTGTCTTTGAAACATTTCATTTCAGCGCTTAACTTGCAGCACCAACTTACTGATAATTTATTGGCTTAGCAGTGTACCTGTGACATCTCTCTTAATTTAGTACATTCTAGCTTTGCTTTATTAGATGGCTGTATATGTATTTTTACCCTTGAAAACTATCTCCGTTTTTTATTGTCATAAACCATAAACTCAAGGGAGCTTGACGGTGGGCAAATCTACACGAAAAAGAAAGGCCATAGTCCAGAAAAAACTAATTCACCCACCCAGAAAATTATGTCCCCTTCCTCTTATGCGAATTCTTTCCCTTCTAGATTCATATGAACCAGGTGCGAAGTCGATAGATGGGCTTACACAGACAGCTCTGAGAGCTTAGCCCAGCGTGGAAAATGGGCCAGCCCTGAACGTCCTCAGGCTAGGTCAGTGCCTCTCCTCCCTAGGTTCCCGGCTTCTGCAGCAGGTGTCTCCTGTCCCCGCTGCCCTGGGCGTGACTGTGACCGCGCGGGTTCCCCGCCCCTCTCGGCGCCGCCGCAGTGCGCGGAACCGGGTTGGTCCTCACCGCCAGCGCACGGGAGTGGCGCGCTCCAGAGCTGGCGCAATTTCCCTGCGTGGTACCCGCCCTGCATCCTCCTCTAGGCTCCCTCCCAGCGCCGGCTGCAGCCCCAGGCCCCGTCATGGGGAATGTGCCATCTGCAGTGAAGCATTGCCTCAGCTACCAGCAGCTTCTCCGGGAGCATCTCTGGATCGGGGATTCAGTGGCAGGGGCGCTCGACCCCGCGCAGGTACCACCTCGCGGCCCAGGGTGTCCCCACACTCTCCGTTATTCTCTAAGTGCCCTGCTCCCCTGTTTATATAACCCACACACCCTGGGGCTCTTCCTGTGGCAGTTCCTGTTAGGCCGCACCCCTTGAAAGGTTTCCCATTGTATCTCTGCTGTGAACGTGTGGACCCACTCAACCCTACAGATCAGACCCAGCAAAATTTTTACTTGTGACCATTTCGGGTCGCCTAAAGGAAAGGAGTCCTATTCCGTGCTTATCTTGGAAGGAGTGCCTTATTTCTAAACAGCTTATCATTTGTATCGGTTGGCATTTCTTCAAGGACAGTGCCATTATTCTTGGTTCCCTTCTTGTACTATGTAACAAAAATATCAAATTTGTTATAATGTGAGCCATAAACGAAAAAAGGAAAGTTAGACATAGTAAGATAAAATTACCCACTAGATCATTAATTATTTCTAATTTATTTATGCTTTGACAAACTTGAGCAAGCTTAAAAAGTAGAAAATGACACTGATTTCAGACTAAAATTTATTCTCACATTATTATTGAAAGCCCATGTAAAGACAACAGGCAACATAAAAACATCCACATACTTATTATTTAATGCCCTCTCAAGGAAAATTGTCAGCTAAATGAGAAAAACATGTAAATAAATTTACTTTTTCCTTGAAAAAGATTAAAATTTGAAATTTCACAAAATATTAAGTAACAGTAACAATTCTTATGTAAATGCTAAAACATGGAGAAAAAGAGGACTCTATAAAGGTATAGTATTTTTTGAGTTACAGGTATGGATGCAAAATATTTCTAGTTCCTGTGAATAAAATAATAATATGCATTTTAATTAGTAAGAATAATCTTAGTACATAAAGTTAAGTCAACTCTGATCTTAAGTGTTCATTTGTCTAGTGCAGTGAAGTGAAATTATAAATCTTACCCCTAAGAATTAGAATTCAGTATTTGTGAATTCTTTAAACATGCTTTCAAAACCTGTTGATGACTATGGTGCATGAAGTTATCCTCTATCTTCTGTGTTCACCTGTTTAATTTTTCTACATGCTGTTTTGATCTTCCATTATAAACTTTAATCTTACCATTCCTAACTTTCCATAGTGAGTCTGTTATGTAGCCAGGAATCTTTACCTTTCGTTCTCTAAGTCTGAGACATTCTGTAGCTTTTGTTCCTGGGTGAATGTTATTGACTCTCTCCCTCACCGTTCTGAATTTCGCATTGTGGACTGTGGAAACGACAAAGGACAGGCTGTTGGGTAAGAATGTCTACTTTGCCCTATTGAGCCATGATGCAAATGACTAAAATTACTGATCGAGGAATGTTAGGAATAAGACTTTGGGACATCCATAAACCTAATGAAGACTTTTGCTTATTTCTAGAGAAATATAATAGTTATGCCTTCAATAAATATTGACTTGCTATGCTTTCTCTCCACCCCTAACTGCTTCACATAGGAAGCTTCTATTCATCCTTCAAATATAGCTTAAAAATCACTTTAAAAAATCTGTATTCTTAGGCATTTTATAAGTAATTCTGTTGTGGTTTTATTCTTGTTAAATTATACATTGTCTATGTGTAGTCCTATTTGAACTCACAGCAGCATTGATACCTGATACTTTTTTTTAAAAACCTATCTCCTTTCTGGGCGTTTGTTCCAACAAGCTTTTATTGCTTTAAGCCCCACCTCTGTGGTTCCTATCTCTAGTAGACTCAGTGGCTCAGTGGGCTATATCTGTCTGGTAAATACTCAGATTCCCCCAAACTCTATATATTCCTCCTAGAGCATTTAATTCACACTCACAATTTCAGTTGCTGTTTGTGTATCAGTGTCTTCCAGATTTATATATCCCTATCTTTCTTGAGTTCCAAACTCAATGTTCAGTTGCTTTCGTGGTATCATCCCTTGGGTATTCCAAAAGCAACTCAACTCAACATTTCCAAATTTGCATTCATGTTCTACTTTTCAACCCTGAATCTTCAGTATTTCCTGTTGTGGGGAATGTCATCACAATTTATTCAGTTCTACAAGGCACAAACCAAGAGCTCTTTTATTCCCCCACATCCAAAGTATCACTGAGTTGTATAATTGTACTTCTTGAATTTCTTTTTTTTTTAGAGGTTTTTGCTATAGGGCGCATGCGCTCACCAGACAGACAGAGAGACAGAAAGCGAGAAATCACCCCCCAAGGGGGGATTGCCATGCTGCAGTCCCTTCTCCTGCATTCTCCTCTCGGGATCTTGGAAACACACACACGCGTGCCCAGTGTGAGTTTTAAGCCACTGAGTCCAGGACACGAACAGGTGTCGACTACGTGGGAGTCCAGCGACGTAGCCATTATGCTAACTGCTGGTCCCTTGAATTTCTTTTAAAACCATCTATTTTCCCAATTTCACTGCAGCTACCAATTTGTAAATGGCATTATCTCTCATATTGCTGACTGGACTGTTACAATGGCTTTCTTCATCTCCATACATACCTGTTCAATCCACCTTCTGTATAGCTAGCTAGGAAACACTTTCTGTTTCACATAGAATCATACTATCCTCTCGGTTACACAACCAAAGGTATTCCCATTACTTTTGGGAATGTGCACCAATGCTTTCAATGTGTTCTCTGAAGCCTCAAATAGTATTTTCATTGCATCTCTCAGCAACATTATCTTAAACTATTTTCTCTTGTTCTTACTTTAGCCTCAGTGGCCTTTTTTGAGTTTTCTGATAAACTATGTTCCCTCTAGAAACAGAGCCTTTTCTTGTGTGAAGATTTTGTGTAAGTAATAATTTCTATTTAACCATCAGCTCTAAACCCAGATGTCATTTTCTCATGAAATCTTTCCCAGACGGTCAAGGCGAGCAGTCTTTGTTAACCTTTGTTCCTAGTGACCCATTTGTCATACATGATATGAATTTTATGTTTGTTTTTGTAATCACTTGATGTTTAGCCCCGTGCCAGACATTAAATACAATAAGAGCAAGAGAGCAATCTTCCAAAGGATTCTCAACACTTAAACAGGGTGTCTGGATAGGTATTATGGCCAGTATTACTTGTTGAATGAATAAATAAATGAATGCTTACCCTTTAAGCTATAAGCATTGCATTTTTATGGGGTCCATGGTATTCTTCTTAACATTCATTCAGAGTCCAAAACAATGATTGGCACACCATAATACTATGATATGTATTTGTTAAATGAATGAAAAATTGGGGCCATGAGGTGGTGTGGTAGTTAAGGTGCTAGATTCCTACATAGCTAACTACAGTTTGAGTCTCAGACCTGGTGGCTTGAAAATCACACCAGACACATGTGTGTTAGTGCCCAAAATCCTGAAAAGAGAATGGAAGAGAAGAGGTTGTGGCATACTCATTTCCCCAGGGGGTGACTTCTCACTTTCCCTTTCTGTCTCTCTTTTCAGTGAGTGCACCTGCCCTATGTCAAAAACAAAACAACAACACAAAATGAAGGTAAAATTAATGACAATGAGGACAGGTTATCAGTAGAGTTTGGTCTTAGTATCAGTATATGGATAACATTACTGTTAGGTTATTATCTTGCATTTTCACTTCATAAAACCTGTTATATTTTTTCTTATTTTTATATATTTTAATTTCTTTTATGCATTAAAACACTATACATTACTTAGCTAGTAAAGTAAAATTTTCAACATTAATACATCTCACACCAGCTGGGGATACTATACACATTATTATCAACAGATAATAATCCATTTCTATGACCATAAATCTTACTTCTCTATTTTTCTCCTTAATGTCTTTCCTCAGACTCTTCCTCTTCCACCCTCCTCTCACACTGTGTTCAGTATCTATAACCATTTTCCATGATTCTATATCCTCTAATCTTTTAGTTTCAGCCATAGAGTGTGAGTAGTTGGTATATGTTAAGTGGAGACATACAATGTCAATTCTTCATAGCCTGAATTGCTTAATATAGCAGTAAATCTTCTATATTCATCCACTTTCTATGAAAAAAACAGGGTCTTGTTATTTTTTATGACTGAATAGTATTCCATAGAGTATATTTGCCATACTTGTTCATTCCATTATTCTATTCATGGACATTTGGGTTGATTCCATGTCTTAGAAATTGTGAATAATGCCACAGTAAACATAGATGTGCAAGCACTTTTCTGACTAAGCATTCTTCTGTCCTTTGGGTAGATATCCAAGAGTGGGATTGCTGGATCATATTAAAGTTCCTTGAATAGATGTTTGAGGAACCTCCGTATTGTTCTCTACAGTGGCTGGATCAATTTACATTCCCACCAGCAGTGTAGAAGAGTTCCACTTTCTCCACATGCCTGACAGAACTTACAATTTTCTTTTTTTTTTTTTTTTTAATCTTTCCCATTCTGACTGGGGTTCCCTGGTTTTGATCTGCATCTCCCTTATGATGAAGGATATTGAACATTTTTTTTCATATGCCTTTTGGCTGTCTGTATGTCTTCCTAAGTTGTTTTTTCTCATCTTTTAATTGGGTTGATTTTTTTCTTTTTTGGGGTAAGCCATTTGAGTTCCTTGTGTATTCTGGTTATCATTCACTTATCTGAATCATTATTTACAAAAATATTCTCCCATTCTGAGGGTTGTTGATTCACACTGTGCTTTTTGCTGTGCAGAAACTTCTTAATCTGCTGTAGTTCCACTTGTTTATTTTTGGGATTATTGACTGGGTTTTGAGGGGGTCTTATTTAAAAAGTCTTTGCCTACCCTAATGTCTCCCAGAGTTTCCACAGTGTTCTTCACCAGAATTTTAGAACATGTTATATTTCTATTGGGATCAAAAGTGGGTTTTGAGCCTGTAAAGAGGTGGCAAAGAGCTTACCCATTTCTTCATTGTTGAATCTGGTAGGGTTAATCATTAGTAGGACCAACTCCTGTGATATGAAATAATTTGGTTGCAGTTGGAACAGACAGAAAAATGTTACATTCTGAAACTCTCATTCTAGTCAGTGCAAGACTTCAAACCCAGATCTTTTTCTCCTATTAATTTATTCTGTGATCTTGTACATGCAATAGCTTGGCTAAATCTTAAATTTTCAGCCTATATTTTAAATATAATAACGCTATCCAGATAAAGTATAAGAATGGAATTAAATGTTGTATGTGTTTGTGAATAAAAATGTATACCTTTGAAGTTTAGCAATTTATTATAAAATAAGTGGGTCAATGTGAATGAAAGCCTTATGTTAGGCCTATTAAGGCCCCATATTGTTTCTAATGACTGTAGTTTTGTAGAAAATTCTCTTAATAGAAAAGTTAAATCACTTATTCTTGGGGACTAGCAGATGGTGTAATAGTTAATTTGCAGGACTCCCACATAGTCAACTGCAATTCAAGTCCTGGACCTGGTAGCTTAAAACTCACGCTGGTATATGTGCATATGTGAACAGAATCTCAAGAGGAGACTGGAGGAGAGGGGATTGTTGCATGACCATGCCCCCTGCTAGGGTGATTTCTTGCTTTCTGTCACTTTGTCCTTCTCTATGACTCTCTGGTAAGCATACATGCCCTATAGCAAAAATCTCTCTCTAAAATAAAATAAAATGAAATGAAATAGCTCATTCTATAATTCAAACTATTTCTTAAGGTCTGCTTTATGTTATATATTTGGCCCTGTTAAAATGGTTATGATGAAGCTGGCTTAAATGGTATGCTTTAAAGGTTTGATTAAAGTTTCTTATAAAGCAATTTCCTCTTTGATTTTCAAATGCTCTTTGAGCAGTAGGTAAATCTCTACATATATTAATATGCTGTTGCAACAATAAAATTCCTAAGATCTAAATTATAACACAAAAATTTTTCAAACTTATTAAATTTCTAAAAGTAAAATTGTAGCTTATGTGAGATTAATTATAGTTATTTTACAGTAGATCCTGATCCCTTATATTATGTTTACTGTCAACTAAAATTATGATTCCAACTAAAGTTATTTGGTATTAATGGAATTGATCTCTAATGGTCATGTGGTCTTTGGAATTTAACCTAAATGTATTTTATTTGTTCTTAAATACAACCAGAAAATAATGTAACTATATATTTTTAATTTGCAACTATGTGATTTTTGCTACTTTTACTAACTACCATGCAATAATTGGAGAGGAATTTTCAGAAAGGAACCAAATTGCCATGCAACTTTTTGTATTCTGTTTGTCTTATGTGTTCTTCGCCCCTTTTTCCATGCTTTAAACCCCATTTTGGCTTCTCTTTATCTTTACCCTGCATTGGCATATTTCCTATAAGGTTTTTTTATTATATTCTTAGTTACTATCTGTGGGATGTCAACAAACAATCTTGACTTATTAAAATATAATATAAATCAGTACTATTACAACTTACTGAAATGCAAATACAAATATAACACTCTTAGTCCATTCAGTGCCTTCTGGTTTTCACATTTTTGTTGTCATACATATTTACTCTACATATGATATATTTATAAAGTGTCTTTATACAACCAATATTTACTTACATTTATACACTTATTTTTCCTTTTTGGTGTTCTTAATTCTTTTCTTCTTTTTCATTCTTCAATTTGAGATTTTTTTTTCAGCTGGAGGTATTTACTTCAATATTTTCTTTAGTGAAAAAATCTAGTGATATCTTTCAGTTTTCTTTGTTTGCAGTTACACACACATGCACACATGTAATGTTTAATAGAATAAATAAATAGTAATTCTAAAAATATATTCTATCTAAATAATTAAAATACAAGATGCAACACAAGTGCAGATTTCTTTTTTATATTTTATATTTTTATTTATTATTATTATTTATACATTCAATTGCTATATATTATCTAGATTGTAAGGAGACTTTACTCACCATGATATACACCTCAATCCAGGCCAGTTGAGAATACTACATACATACTCATCAACAGATAATAAACCATATCTGTGTCCCACAAGTGTCTTACCTCTCCATTTTACCCAAATTTCATTTCCTACACTCTTCGCCTCCCACACTGTCCTTTCACATTGTCTCCAGTGTCCATAACAATTTTTAATGTTTTTTTCTCTCTCTCTCTCTCTTTTTTTTTTTTTTTTAGAGGTTTTTTTTTTAGGGTGTGGGCACTACTTGCCAGAAAGACAGAGACAAGAGAGATAGAAAGTAAGAAATCACCCCCAGGGGGGATGACCATGCCACAATCCCTTTCTCCTCCATTCTGCTCTTAGGATCTTGGGCATGCACGCACACATGCCCAGCATGAGTTTAAGCAACTGGGTCCGGAACTCGAACTGCGGTTGACTACATGGAAGTTCAGCGACATAGCCATTACACTAAGTGCTGGTCCCTACAATTTTTAATGTTTTATGTCTTCCAGTCTTTCAGTCTCTACCATAGAATGCAGATAGTTGGTCTATGTTAAATGGAGACATACAATGTCTCTCTTTCATAGTCTGACTTGTTAAACTCATAAGAAATCTTCCATATTCATCCACTTTCTATCAAATTCCAGGACCTTGTCTTTTATGGCTGAATAGTATTCCATGGAGTATATGTCCCACACTTTTTTCAATCCATTCATCTGTTTGTGGACATTTGAGTTCGTTCCATGTCTTAGCAATTGTGAATAATGCTTTGATGAATATCATTGTGCAAGTGCTTTTCCTACTGAGCATTCTCCTGTCCTTTGGGTAGATACCCAGGAGTGGAATTACTGGATCATATGGTAGTTCTATTTTAAGGTCTTTAAGGAGCCTCCATATTGTACTCCACAGTGGCTGAACCAATTTACATTCCCACCAACAGTGTAAGAGTGTTTTCCTTTCACAACATCCCCTCCACCACTTATCATTTCTTGCTTCTTAATCTTCTCCATTCTGACTGGGCTTAGGCGATATCTCATTGTAGTCTTGATCTGCATCTCCCTTATAATGAGGGATGTTGAATATTTTTTCATATGCTTTTTGACTGTTCATATGTCCTACTTAGACAGTTGTTTATTCAGCTCATTTTCCCATCTTTTAATTGGGTTAATCGTTTTCTTCCAGGTAAGCCACTTGAGTTAACCTGTGTATTCTGGTTACCAGTCCCTTTTCTGAGGCACAGTTAACAAAACTTCTCTTCCATTCTGAGGGCTGTTGATCCACACTAATTACAGTGTCCTTTACTATGAAGAAACTTCTTAATCTGATGTAATTCCATCTGTCTATTTTAGGGATTATTGCCTGTGCTTTGGAGGTCTTGCTTAAGTAGCCTTTGCCTACCTCAATATCTCCCAGAGTTTCCCCAGTGTTTTCCACTAGTAGTTTCATAGTTTGTGGCCTTAGGTTTCCATCTTTGATCCACTTTGAGTTGATTTTTGTTAATGATAATAGATAGTGGTTCAAATTCATCTTTCTGCAGGTGGATACCCATTTTTTTTCAGCACCATTTGCTAAAGAGGTTTTTCTTTTCTCATTGGATTGACTGGTACCCTTTGTCAAAGATGAGTTGGCTGTATGTTTGGGGGTTTATTTCTGAGGTCTCTACTCTGTTCCATTGGTCTTCATGTCTGTTTTTGTGCCAATACCAAGCTGTTTTGATTATCATAGCTTTGTAATATATTTTGGGGTCAGGAGTTAGATACCACCTACTCCAATCTTCTTGCACAGGATGGCTTTGGCAATATAGAATCTTTAATAGATCCAGACAAATTGTATGATTGTAGTTTCTACATCTGTGAAGAATGTCTCTTGTAATTTTAAGGGAATTTATTAAATATGTGGATTAATTTGCCATTTTGATTATATTAATTCTGTCAATCTGGGCACATGGAATATCTTTCCACATTTTTTTGTTCTTTTCGATTTCCTTTTTAAGGTTTTCATAGTTTTCCTTATAGAGTTCTTTGACTTCCTTGGTTAGTTTTATTCCTAAATATCTTACACTTCTTGTGGCGATGGTAAATGGGATTACTTTCTTCAGTTCTGTCTCGTCTGCTTGTTGTTTGTATGTAGAAATGGTATAGATTTTCATAAATTAACTGTGTATCCTGCCACTTTACTGTATGCATTTATTACTTCAAGTTTTTTTGTGGATTCTATTGGGTCTTCTATGTATACAATCATGTTATCTGCAAACAGAGATAATTTTCGCTCTTCTTCCCCTATTGGAATGACTTTTATTTCCTTCTCTCGTCTGATTGCATTGGCTTCAACTTCCAGTGCTGTATTGAGTAGGACCGGAGAAAGTGGGCATCCTTGTCTTGTTCCAGTTTTTAGTGGAAAATCTTTCAGTTTTTCCCCATTCAGTATAATGTCAGCTATAGGTTTTTCATAAATGGCTGTTATTATGCTAAGAAACGATCCTTGTATGCCAATTTTCCTGAGAGTCTTAATCATAAAGGAATGTTGTATTTTGTCAAATGCTTTTTCCACATCAATTGAAATGATCCTATGTTTTTTCATTATTTTTTCTGTTAATATGGTGTATTACATTTATGATTTTGCATATGTTGAACCACCCTTGCATCCCTGGAATGAAGCCTATCTGGTTTTTATATGCTGTTGAATACAATTAGCAAGTATCTTGAGAATTTTTGTATCTATATTCATCAATGATATAGGTCTGTAGTTTTTCTTTTTTGTCGTATCCTTAACCGTTTTGGTAATGAGGGTAATGGAGGCTTTATGGAATGAATTTGGAAGGGTTCCTTTCTTTTGGATCTTGAGAAATAGCATGAGTAGAATGGACGTTTCCTCTTCTTTAAAAGTTTTCTAAAATTCATTAGTGAAGCCATCAGGACCTGGACTTTTCTTTGTTAGCAGGTTAATTATTGCTGATTCAATCTCATTGCTTGTTATAGGTCTAGTCAGGCTTTCTCTGTCCTCTTGAGTCTATCTTTTTTTTTTTTTTTTTTGGAGAGGTTTTTCGCTATAGGGTGCGTGCACTCGCCAGACAGACAGACAGAGAGAGACATAGAGACAGAAAATGAGAAATCACCCCCCAGGAGGGATGGTCACGCCACAGTCCCTTCTCCTCCATTCTCCTCTTGGGATCTTGGGCATGCATGCACATGCGCCCGGCGTGAGTTTTAAGCCACCGGGTCCGGGACGCGAACTACATGGGAGTCCAGCAACATAGCCATTACGCTAACTGCTGGTTCTCTCTTGAGTCTATCTTGGTAGATTATCTGTGTCCAGGAATTTGTCCATCTCATCCAGGTTTTCTTCTTTGCTGGCATATAGTAGCTCAAAGTATTTTCTAAGGATGTTTTGTATTTCTGTTATGTCTGTGGTAATGTTGACTGATTAACTGCAAATTTGATTTATCTGATTCCTTTCTCTCTTCTTAATTGGTCTAGCTAATGGTGTGTCAACTTGTTTATCTTTTGAAAGAACAAACTTTTGCTTTCATTTATTTTCTGTATAGTTCACTTATTTTCTATTTTATTTATTTCTGCTCTAATATTTATTATTTCTTTTCCCCTCACTTTTTTTACTTTTTTTTTTGTTGTTTTTCCAATTCCCTGAGGCATGATATTAGGTTGTCATTTTGCCACCTTTCCATCTTTTTTTGTGTGTGTACTAGTTGCTATGAACTTCACTCTTATGACTACTTTTGCAGTGTTCCATAAGTTATGGAAACTTGTGTACTCATTATCATTTGTTTCCATGAATCTTTTGATTTCACTCTTAATCTGTTCAGTAGTCATGAAGTCATTCAGAAGTGGGTTATTTTGTTTCCATATATTTGTGTATTTTTGAGGGTTTTTCCTGAGATTAATATCAAGTTTAATTCCATCATGGTTGGAGAGATGCTGGATATAGCTTCTATGTCTTTGAATCTGTAAAGGCTGATTTTGTGCCCTATTATGCGGTCAGTCTTCGAGAAAGTACCATGCAGGACTGACAAAAATGTGTATTTTGTGTTTTGGGGGTGGAAAGTTCTATAGATGTCTATCAAGTCCATCTGGTTTATGGTATCATTTAGGTCCTGAATCTCATTGCATATTTTTGGTCTTATTGACCTGTCCAAAGGAAAATATAGGGTGTTGAGATCTCCAACAATTATAGTGTTACAGTTTATCTCTGCTTTTAGATCTACCAGTCCTTCCTTTACATATTTGAGTGTTCCTGAGTTGGGTGAATAGATATTTATAATCATTGTATCTTCTTAGTGAATTAGCCCTTTTACTACTATATAATGCCCTTCTTTGTCTTTTCTTACTGTATTTGTCTTAAAGCCTATTTTTTCCAAAATCAGTATAGCAATTCCTACTCTTTTTTTGGTTTCCATTTACGTGCAATACCATTTTCTAGCCCTTCACTTTTCGTCTTTGTATGTCTTTATTCATTAGATGGGTTTCTTGTAGGCAGCAGATGGAGGGTTTCTGATTTTTAGTCCAGTCAGCCAGTCTGTGTCTCTTGATTGGAGAATTTAACCCATTAACATTCAACGTTAATATCGATATTTTCAGACATGTCTCTACCATTAAGTTGGCCATATTCTTGGTTGTTTTTTTTTTTGTTCTCTTATTGCTGTCTGTATTTATTTAGTTTTCTTGGTATAGTGCTCCTTTCAGAATTTCTTTTTGTTTTTTTTTGAGAGATTTTTGCTATTAGGGCGCGTGTGCTCGCCAGAAAGACAGAGAGATACATAGAGACAGAAAGCAAGAAATCACCCCCCAGGGGGGATGATCACGCCACAATCCCTTCTCCTCCATTCTCCTCTCGGGGTCTTGGGCATGCACGCACATGTGCCTGGCGTGAGTTTTAAGCCACCGGATCTGGGACACGAACCACAGTCGACTATGTGGAAGTTCGGTGACATAGCCATTACGCTAACTGCTGGTTCCCTCCTTTTAGAATTTCCTGAGGAGCTGGTCTATAGTTGGTAAATTCTATCAGGTTTTGCTTATCCGAGAACATTTTTATTTTCTTTTTCTCATATGAAGGATAATCTTGCCAGCTATAGTATTCTTGGTTAAAATTGTATTCTTGGTTATTGTTTTCAAAATAACCCACTCTGAATATATTTCTCCATTCTGATCTTGGTTGCATTGTATCCTATGAGAGGTCTAGTTTTAGCTTGATGGGATAACCTTTCTAAGTAATTTAAAATTTCTCTCTTGCCAGTCTTAGTTTCTTTTCTTTGTCTGTCATTTTGTTCAATCTAGCTATGATGTGCCTTGGAGAGGATCTTCTTGGATTGATTTTACTTGGGGTTCTTTGTATTTCTTGGGTCTGGGTGTTTGAGTGACTCTCTAGACTTGGAAAGTTGTCTTCCAGGATTTTGTGGAATAGATTATCAATGGCCTTATTAGTTTCTTCCCCTTTTGGGATGCCAGTTATTCATATATTTTGGCATTAAACGTTATCTAATATTTCTCATATATTATCTTCTCTT
This sequence comes from Tupaia belangeri chinensis, assembly GCF_000334495.1. Classification (NCBI taxonomy): domain Eukaryota; kingdom Metazoa; phylum Chordata; class Mammalia; order Scandentia; family Tupaiidae; genus Tupaia; species Tupaia belangeri. The sequence goes on from NW_006159736.1 coordinate 3,701,390, forward strand.
TTCTCAGTATTTTTGGTATTTTTTTTCTAGGTCAGAGATTTTTGTCTTCTTCTGAAATTCAGTATTCTGCATGATAATCACCTGCTTTTGATACTTTCGAGACAGGTTTTAATTTCCCATATTACAGCCTTCATATCTAACAGTTCCGTTTGGTTTTTTATGGTGTTCAAGTCTTCCTTCATATCATGGGAGACTTCCTTATCTCTTAGATCTCAACGACTCTTTTCTCTTGCATCTTACAGAGTTTTGTTACCATAAGTATTCAAAATTATTTTTCGGACCTTTCGGTAATATCCTCTAATTTTTCTCTACTTGGCGACAAGTTACAGTGTTCCCTTGGTGGAGATGTATTACTTGATTTTCTCAACTTTGAGTCTCTTCTCCAATTTTTACTCATTTGATGACGTATTCACTTCTGGCCAATTTGTTGGAGAAGGATTCTGTGACTGTGAGCTTGTCAAAATCCAGATTTCTTAACAGATACGAGGGAAACCAGAGACAATGAAATCAGCTTTTTTTTTTTTCTTTTTTTTTTTTTTTTGAGAGAGATGTTTTTGCTTTAGTGTGTATACACTGGAGAGACAGAGAAAGACAGAAAGACACAAAGTGAGCAATCATCCCCTCAGGAGGATGACCATGCCACAGTTCCTTCCTCTCCATTCTCCTTTCAGGATTTTGTGCATGCACACATATGTGCCTGGCATGAGTTTTAAGTCACTGGGTCCCCAACTCGAGCTGCAGTTGACTACATGGGACTCCAGCAATGTAACCATTATGCCATTTGCTGGTCCTGAAATCAACTGTTTTGTTTCTTTGTTTGTTTATACTTTGATAATAATATATTTTTCATGACCTTTTTTGTGATTGGTTTCTTTTAATATTTTATTTTAATTCATATTTAATCACACTTATCTATACAGTGTACATTTTTTTTATACATAAACACCATGAATATCAGTCAAGATAAAGACACTAATATATACATTATTATCAGCAAATAGCTTTTCATTTTTTGGCAATTAAATGTACTTTTATTTCCCTTCCCCATTCTACTCCCTCCCTCTACTACCCACCTCTTTATTAACCTTATCCTTACTTTCTCTAGTATCTACTATTGCCCTCCCTGTTATTATACCTTCCAAACTTTCAGTTTCTGTCATAGAGAGCACACAATATTGAGTGGGGATATACAAGGTCTGTCTTTCATAGCATAACTTACTTAGCAATAAGTCTTACATATTCGTACATTTTGTGTCAATTGTCAAGATCTCATTGCTTTTGATGGATGAATAGTATTCCATAGAGTACATCTGCCACTTTTTAATTCAATCATCTATTTTTGGGCATTTGGATTGATTCCATGTCCTAGAGATTGTAAATAATGCTGCAATAAACATGGATGTGCAAGTGTTTTTATGACTGAGGGATTTTCCACCCTTTGGATAAATACCTAAGAGCAGAATTACTGTATTGTATGGTAGTTCTACTTGTAGGTTTTTGAGGAATTTCCATATCAATCTCCAAAGTAGTTGTACTAATTTGCATTCCCACCAATATAGGAGGGTTCCCTTTTCACCACAGCCTCACCAGCACTTATCATTATTTATTTTTAGCCATTCTGCCTGGGGTTAAATGATATCTCATGCAGTTAGTGTAATGGCTATGTCGCTGGACTCCCATGTAGTCGACCGTGGTTTGAGTCCTGGACCCAGTGGCTTAAACTCACGCCGGGAGCGTGTGAGTGCATGCCTAAGATCCTGAGAGGAGAATGGAGGAGAAGGGATTGCGGCGTGGCCATCCCCCCTGGGAGTTGATTTCTTGCTTTCTATCTCTCTGTCTCTCTCTGTCTGTTTGGCGAGTGCATGCACCCTATAGCAAAAACCTCTCCAAAAAAAGAAAAAAGAAAAAGAAAAGAAAAAAAGAAAAATGATATCTCACTGTGGTTTTGATTTGAGTTTCTCTTATGATAAGAGATGTTGAGCATGTTTTCACATATTTTTGGGCTTTTAACATGTCTTCTTTGGAGAATTGTCTGTTCCATTCATTTTCTCATCTTTTAATTGTTTTTTTTTTATTAATTATAAGCTTATATAATTTTCCTTTTTAATTAATTAATTAATATGCATTCAATCACATTGTTAGCTTACAAAGTGAACATTTCAATATGTGAACATTACTCCCCAGTCCTGATCAAAATATCTTCAACAGATAACACCACACCTCCCCATCCCGTCAGTGCTCTGCCTCTATATCCTTCCTCCAAATGCCCTTCCCTAGGCCCCACTTCTCCACACACCACATCTGGCATTCACACCCATCTCTTGTGTTTGTATATCTTTTAGTCAATCAGTTTTAGTCAGAGAGTGCAGAAACTTGGTATATATTAAGTGGAGACATACAATGTCTCTCCTTCATAGCCTGGTTTGCTTCACTCAGCAGTAAATCTTCCATATTCTTCCACTTTCTGTCAAAAGCCAGGGTTTTGCTGATTTTTATGGCTGAATAGTGATTGTTTTTGTGGGTAAGCTGCTTGAGTTTTGTGTATATTATCAGTCCCTTATCTGAGGTATTGTTTGAAAATATGTTTTCTCCCTCTATTGTCTTCTCACTCTACTTACTGTTTCTTTTGCTGTGCATGCAGAAGCTTCTCAACCTAATATAGTTCCACTTGTCTATTTTTAGGACTATTGCCTGTGCTTTGGAGGACTTCTTTAAGAAGTCTTTGCCTACTCCAAGGTCTCCAAGAGTTTTTCCCTGTGTTCTCCAACTGGTATTTTTATAGTTTGAGGTTTTATGTTTAGATCTTCCATCCATTTTGAGTTAATTTTTGTTAGTGGTAAGAGATAAGGATCCAGTTTTATTCTTCTGCAGTTGGATCTTCAGTTCTCCCAGCACCATTTGCTAAAAAGACTTTCTTTTTCCCACTGGATTGTCTTGTACACTTTGTCAAGGATCTGTTGGTTGTATGTTTTGGGGTTCTTTTGGGGAGTCTCAATTCTGTTGCATTGGTCTACCTGTCTGTTTTTGTGCCATATCCATGACGTTTTACTTATCACAGCTTTGTAATATGTTTCAAGGTTGAAAAGTGACATGCCTTCTCTTTATTCCCCTTCAATAGTATCGCTTTGGGGATACGGGGAATTTTATGCTTCCAGAAAAATTTTGTGATTGTTTTCTCCATTTCTGTGAGGAATATCTCTGGTAGTTTGATTGGAATTTCATTGAATTTGTAGATTAATTTGGATAGGATTAACATCTTGATTATATTAATTCTTCCAATACAGGAACATGGAATGTTTTTCTACATTTTTGTTATATTTTAAAATTTCTTTTCTAGTGTTTCATAGTTTTCCTTGTAGAGATTTTTAATGTCTTCAGTAAGATTTATTCCTAGATACTTTATTGGTTTTGTGGCTATTGAAAATGGGATTTCCATTTTCAATTCTGTCTCAGTTTGTCCATTGTTGGTGTATAAAAATGCTGTAGATTTTTGTAAGCTGGTTTTATATCTTGCCACTTTACTTTATTCATTTATCTGTTCTCTGAGTCATGTCATAAGCTTGTTTATTTGCCACCTTTCTGCTCTTTTTTATTTTTTAGTGGGCATAAATTGCTATGAACTTCCCTTTTATGACTGCTTTTGCTGTGTCCCGTAGGTTATAAACATTGTTCGTTCATTATCACTGGTTTCTATGAACGTTTTGATTTCAGTCTTTATTTCTTCTTAGTTTTAAAGTCAATTAGGCATAGGTTGTTTAGTTTCCATGTGTTTGTGAATTTTCAAAGGATCTTTCAGTAGTTTCTTTCCAGTCTGATTCCATCTTGCTTGGAATAAAAGCTAGATATAGTTTTCATACCTTTGAATTCATAAAGGCTTGTTTTGTGTCCTATAATGTGATCAGTCTTCAAAAATGTTTCATATGGAAGTGAGAAAAAATATTTTTTGTGGTAGTTGGGTGAAATACTCTATAGATGTCTGACAAATCCATTTCATGTATGGTGTTATTTATATCTTCTATCTCTATGTTTATTTTATTTATTTATTATTTTAGAGAGATTTTTTCCTACATAAAAGCTTGTACTCACTGAAGAGAATGAGAGACAGAAAGTGAGGAATCACCTCCCAGGGCAGATGACCATGCAGTAATCCCCTCTACTCATTTTCCTCTCAGGAGTTTGTTTGGGCACAAACTCACACACACACACATGCCTGGTGTCGGTTTTAAGCTGCCAAGTCTGGGACTTAAACTATGGTTGATTATGTGAGAGCCCAGCAACATAATCATTACACCATCTGCTGACCTCACTTTGTTTATTTTTTGTCTATATGTTCTGTTCAGAGAAGTCGGTGGATGTTGAGATTCCTACAATTAAGGTGCTGCAGTATATCTTTCCCCTGAGATCTAACAGTCTGTCTTTGATGTCTTTGGGTGCTCCAGTGTTGGGTGCATAGATACTTTCAAGTGAAGTATGATATCTTCTTGGTGAACAAGTTTTTTTAATAGCATGTAATGTTCTTCTTTGTCTCTTCTTACATCTTTCATCTTAAAGTCTATTTTGTCTGATGTCATTATCGTGACTCTAGCCTATTTTTGGTTTACATTTGTATAAAATATCTTTTTCCAGCCCTTCACTTTCAGTCTATGTCCTTATCAGTAAGGTGTGTTTCTTATAAGCAGCATGTAGATGGCTTCTGTTTTTGTATCCATTCATCCAATCTGTGTCTTTTTTTTTTCTTTTTTGAGAAGTTTTTGCTATAGGGCATGTGCGCTCACCAGAAGACAGAGACAGAAAGCAAGAAATCACCCACCAGGGGGGATGGCCACGCTGCAATCCCTTCTCCTCCATTCTGCTCTCCGGATCTTGGGCACGCATGTACACGCGCCTGGCGTGAGTTTTAAACCACCGGGTCCAGGATGCGAACCGTGGTCGACTACATGGGAGTCCAGCAACATAGCCATTACAATAACTGCTGGTCCCCGATCTGTGTCTTTTAATGTGAGAATTTAATCCATTAACGTTTAATGTTGTTGATATTTGTGGATTTATCCCTGTCATTTTGTTAGTTATTTTCTCAGTTGTTTTTTGTTCTCCTGTTTCTGTTTGTCTTTCTGTAGTTATCCTAATACAACACTTCCCTCAGTACTTTCTGTAGAACTGATCTATTATTGGTGAATTCTTTCAGTTTTTGTTTGTCTGAGAACACTTTTCTTGTTCTTCCCATTTTTTTTTTCTTAGAGGTCTTTGCTATAGGGCATGTGAACTTGCCAGAAAGACAAAGAGAGACAGACAGAGAGAGACATCACCCCCCAGGGAGATGGCCATGCCACAATCCCTTCTCCTCCATTCTCCTCCTGGGGTCTTGGGCATGCACACACACACATGTGCCCAGAATGAGTTTAAGCCACTGGGTCGGGGACTTGAACGGCGGTCAACTACATGGGAGTCCAGCAACACAGCCATTACACTAACTGCTGGTCCCTTGTTCTCTCCATTTGAAGGATAATTTCGCTGGATATAGCATTCTTGGTTGAAATTGTTTTTCTTTTAATGTTTTGAATACATTTCCCATTCTTTCCTTGCCTGCATTATTTCAGTTAAGAGGTCCGAAGTTAGCCTAATGGGATAACCATTATAAGTAAATTGACATTTGTCGCTCTTGCTGTATTTAGAATATTGACTTTAATTTTATCCAATCTGGCTATGATTTGCTAGGGGGAGGATCTTTTTATGTTGATTCTGGTTGGGTTCTTTTTATTTCTTAGGTCTGAATTTCTCCATGTTTCTCTATATTTAGAAAATTTTCATATAGTATTTAATTAAAGAGGTTTTTCATGCCTTTAGCAGATTATTCACTTTCTGGAATACCCACTATATCAATATTTGTATGTTTCATGGTGTCTAGAATTTTTTGTATGTTGTCTTTGTTTATGTTGGTTGTTTTTTATTTCTTTTTTGTGATTTGGTCTATATTGGAGACTTTGTTTTCCATGTCAGAAATTTGTTCTTCTGTATGGTCCAATGTGTTGTTAGTGCTTTCTAGGGAGACTGTAATTTCTTGTATTGTATTCTTCATTTTCAGAAATTCTGTATGATTTTTTAAGGGTATCTATTTTTTTTATGGTATTACTCTTTTATGTCCTGAAATGATTTTCTTATTTCTTGGAACTGATTGTTTTCTCTTGCCTCTCATTGAATTCTGTCACTATAAGTAATTCGAATTCTTTTTCTGACATTTTTGTGTATTTCTCTGTGCTATCCACTATTTCTGAAGGGCTAGTCTGCTCAGCTGAGGGAGAGTGACCTTGTTTTCTCATGCTTCTATGAAATCTGTGCTGGTTTCTAGTCATCTGATGCAGTATTCACTTTTTTTCTCTTTATTGAAGTAGATTATGTAGTACTGGTTGAGGAAATTTCACCCATAGTTTCTAGGTGTGTTCCTACTAGAGGTCTCTGTCTCCCAGGTCAGAGCAGTTCTGGGTAACTTCAGGTGCTTGGCTCTCTGCCAAATGTTCAGCTCTTAATGAGGTGGTAGCAAGTTAAGGAGATATAATTTAGTGAAGAGGGTCATGCTGAACAACTTTTAGTGAACTCAACCTTTAGTGTACCAAAAGTCCCCATGTAGCTCTCAGGCCCCGAGTGAGGAGTCATCCAAGGAGGTCTGCCTAGGCTTAAATATCCCAGAGAGTGGGGCAAGCCCAGGTCACCAGAGTGATGGGTGACAGTGTGACAAAAGACCCTGAGTAGGGGCTCACCCCTATCATTGGTTTCTGAAGATCTGATACAACATATCTAGGTATTGTTTCCTTTGTATTTACTTGGCTAATAGTTTGTGCTGCTTTTTTGATCTATGACTTGTGGCTTGTTGGCTCTTAAATATTTTGAAAAATTTTATCTATTTTCCCTTGGATTATTTCTTTTTCTCATTTCTTTTTAAATTCCAGTTCCTTTTGCTTAAAATTAGAAGAATCTTAAAACTTACCCTGTGCTCCATTTATTTCTTAAATACATTTTTGTATTTTTATCCTTTATTTTCCATGTTAAGCCTACATCTTTTCTTTTCAGTTATATTCTATTTTACTAATTTCCTCACTAAATTTTGTATAATTTGTTATTAATCTAATTTATTGATTTTTTCACTTTAGTTATTTATTTGAGTTAAAGTATTTCTATATGATTTTAAAATATGGGTTTTATTCCTTGGTCATAATTCTCTTTCTTATCATCTATTCTTGAATAGCTATTATAGCTATTTTAATTTTGTGGCTGTTAACTGCAGTTTTTAGATGTTTGGTCAGTCTGTTTCATGTATCTTTCCATCTGATTACCTACTAAATTTATATTGTTTGTTAGACACCTTGTATAAAAAATTATAGACATGAGACCAGCAGAAGGTATAGTGGTTATGTCAGTGGACTCTCACATGGTCAACCATGGTTCAGGACTTGGACCTGGTGGCTTTAAAATCATGCCAGGTGCATGTTTACATGCCCAAGAACCCATGAGGAGAAGGGACTACAGTGTGACAACCCCCCCTGGGGGTAATTTCTCGCTTTCCCTCTCACTCTGTCTGTCTGTGTGTCTCTCTCTCTCCCTGGTGAGTGCATGTACCCTAAGGCAAAAACTTCTAAAAAAGTTATAGGCATAATTTGAAGTCTGAATATTGCTATTCTTTTCAAGAAAGGATTTCTCTTTGGCTTTTGGAAAGCAACAAGTATAGGGATAACTTACATGAAGCCATTCAGGTGCTCAGTTATTAGGAGATTGGGTCTACACAATTTGTGAGTGTTTATCTTTTACTTTTTTTTTTTAAGAATTATTTTATTTAACTTCCTTCCTTTTTTTCTTTATTCCTTTATTTTAATTTGACCAGAGAGGGACGGAATGAGACTGAGAGGAAGAGAGAGAGTGAGAGCAAGATAGAGAGAGAGAGAGAGAGAAAGCAAATCATCAGGTCTAGGATGCAAACTGTGGTCAACCATGTAGGCCAGTGTACCCAACCACCACACCACCTACTGGCCCCGAGTTTATCGTTTACTTTTCACTTTTACTTTTATATTCAGCTCTTCAGGAGTCTTAACTCATGCTCATAATGTTTACCAGGATCTCCCTTCCTAATGGGACCTTAACTCACTGTGTTCCCTCCCGAGGTTTGTAACAGTCTTAGAAGCTGATGATGTTAGCTTCCCAGTTGCTGATGTAGAGTTGGCAAATGTCTCAAGAAGAAGAATCATGCTTACCACTGGGCTCACCCTTTATTTATTTTTCTTCTGCATGGTATATTCACTGCTGAAGCATTCACTACCCTAGCAACTTGTAAGACTGTCAAACATATTCATTCTTATTTTATCCAGCTTATCTGGTTGTTCTCAGAGTTTTCCTTTGAATTAGCTAATCAGCCAGTGTTGGAGGATTAACAATATAAAAGGTAAAAGGAATTTAAAAATACCAATTTTGCAAAAGTGTTGAAATGTTACCTTCCAGATAATAGGCATAATGTTTAGAGTATTGATTGAAATTCCAAAGAAGGAGTAAAAAAATTAGTTGCTTATGAAAAATATTATATGGAAAAACTGACTTATATAATGGTTTTCATTATGAAAAAAATTGTGCAAGATAATAAAGTTTTTCTTTTAGTTTTTATTATAGAGCATGAGTGCACATGGAGAGAGAAAAAAAAATAAAAAGGGAGAAATCATCCCTAGGAAAGATGCCCATGATGCAATCCCTTCTCAAGCCACTGGGTCCAGGACTCAAACCACAAAATTGGACATGTGGGATCAAACACCTTAACCTCCATGCCACCTGCTGGAAGATATTTTTAAAACAATTTGAGAAGTAATATTATGTCAAACCTTAGTATCTGGTTTTAAAAGAAAAATGTAACATTTATTTTCTCTTTATGTATGATATAATTTAATCAAATTTTTAGTTGGTACAATGCCTTATACATTGCTTATCCGATTAGTCTCCATCCTTAATAAGGTGAATTTAACTTTAATTATCTTCGATGTGACTATTGCTATGTTTGTCCTGTTTTCTTCCTTATCTGTCAGCCTCACTCACTAGTTTACATTTCTTAAGACTTCTTATGCCTTTTTGATACTCTTATTTTATGTTCACATCAATACTATTGTTGGGAGGAAAAGATGTACTCCAAGGAATGAGCTGACTCACTTTGGGAAAAAGTCTGTTGTGTTATTATAGCATGATTCTTGAAGTATATGTACTAGGCACATTGCCATTCTCAAGACCCTCTTTAGTCATGTAAGACATCTGACAGGAAAGGTGAGAGAAGGGAATTCTGAAGATTTATGGTACTGATTTGAGGTAAGAAATTTTAAATCCAATAAATTTCCCTGGAAACTAGATATTGGATGCAAGGTCTACTAGGACATGGAATACACTGCAAAATGGTGTTGGAATTTGAAGTGAAGGGGCTGATTTGAACTAAGGTTTTTTTTTTGTTTGTTTTGTTTTTTGAGAGAGATATTTTGCTAATTTAGGGCACATATACTCACCAGACAGAGAGAGATATGGAGAGAGAGAAAGTGGGAAATCAGCCCCCAGGAGGATGGCCACACTGCAATCCCTTCTTCTCCATTTTCCTCTTGGGATTTTGGACATGGACCCACTTGCACCCGGCATGAGTTTCAAGTCGCAGGGTCCAAGACGTGAACAGTGATTGGCCATGTAGGAGCCCAACACTTTATCCACTATACCACCTGCTGATCCCTGAACCAAGTTGATGACTTTAATATATGGGGAATAAGGCCCTGGATTCTCACATGGCTGACCATAGATAGAGTCCTGGACTTGGCAGCTTGAAAATCATGCCCGGTGTGGGGGTGTGCCTGCCCAAAATCCCAAAAGGAGAATGGAGAAGGGATTGCAGAATGGCCATCTAATCTGGGGGAGTGATTTCTTACTTTCCCTCTCACTGTTTCTCTCTGACCAGCACACATGCCTTATGACAAAAACTAACAAACAAACAAAAAAAACACACACAAAAAACAAAAAAACAGAAAAACAAATAAAAATGAGCCTTTAAGAAGTGATACATGAGAGGGTCACAGGTGAGGTGCTCTTCACCAGGGTGACTGCGGTCTCATTTATCACCAGAAGATAATAGAAATGTTTTGTATTGAAGGCCAGAATGTGATGGAGCTTGTTAACTACAGAGCTGTTTCTAGCTGCGAAAGTGAAAACGATTAGAATCTTAGCATAACAGGACAGGGAGAGAACTGTGCAGTTTCACAGAGGGGTAGATAATGACTGGGAATAAAATATTGGGAAATGGCTAAAGACAACAAGATTGTGAAATGAACTGAGTTACCAAGTGAATGAACATCAAGTCTCATAGTGGCTGTCTCTTGTTATCTCAGCATCAGAAAAGTCCTAGATTTATTTCATTTCAAGAGGATTCTCCTCTCTCTAGCATAGGAACTCTAGATCTTGGAGTCATCTCTAATTTAAATTGACTTATACGCACATTAAAAAAAAATCTTTAGATCAAGGCTGTTCACATTTTGATTTCTGAAAGGAAATGCCTGGCTTGTGATTGCTGGAACCAAGGGCAGAAACCCTGGGGATTGCAGCTTGGACTTCATGCCTTTAGGAATTGTGCTCCCTGATGTTTTGTAAGAAATAGAGCTGTTTTATATTTTCCCCATTTTTTTTTATTGATTAAAATATGTTATCTTGTAGGAGTTTCCTATTCCAAGGATTTTTATGGCTACAGAGCTGCTACTACTGTTGAATGTACTGTTGAATATACCAGACACTGCCTGCATGCTTTACGTACAATAATCATTTGCTCTCACAATAATCCATTTTACAGATTTAGTAATCGTGGTGCAAAAAGGTTAAATAACTTGCTCATGGTCAATAGCTAGTGAAGAGCAAAGCTAGGATATGAACTCAGGAAGTTATAGCTCCAGAGCCTATAATTTTTGCCACCATACCAACACTTCCTAAAACTTTCCTGGTGATAAGAATCACTTAAGGTGTCTATTAAATATATTGGAAATACTGAGTCAGTAGCTCTGAGTTGAAGCCCGAGTATCTTTATTTTATTTCACCCAATTCTGGTAAACACTGGATGTAGCTGCCACCCCTTACCCCTATGTCTGCTGTCATATCATGTTTCCTCAGATCTGTCCTTCCAGAGCTCCTGGCTCATGCCCATGAAAAAAAAAAATGCTGTGAGTTTTGACTTCCCCTCTGTCCTCTTTGAGGCTGAGACTATAATTCTGACTGGAATAGAATTGCATTGGATACAAAAGGAAAAACAACTTGGTTTCCAATAAATTTCCTGTTCCCTTCAATCTTCAATACTTTCTGTCCTTGGATTTCTGTTGGCTCCTGTATCCCTTGCTTTCTCTTATTCCAGCTGGCGTTCCCATTCTTTCCCCCCCATCCCCAACTCTGTGTTCTTGTTTTTTTCATTAGCTCTGAGCTCCTCCAAGTCTTCTGGCTTTCTTTATGCTTATTTACTCTGTTCTGTAACTTTCTTTGACCCTTTCTCTTCATCTCCCTCCTTCCAAGTTTAGCTTTTATTTTTATTTTATTTTATTTTATTTTATTTTATTTTATTTTATTTTATTTTATTTTATTTTCCTTCCTCAGTCAAGTGACTAGACTGTGTAGACCCATCGCTTTATGTGTCACTCTCATATAACACATGGTCTTTAAAAGAGGTAAAGTAAAATAGTATATTTAGAGTCTATCATTTTAGCATAAATTCTGACTAGAAAGCGATTGTCCAGTCTGCTTAAAGTCTTAATAATAAAAACAACTTTTAGAATGCCAGTTTCCCACCACTGTTCTGACTATTGTTAGTTTAAGTAGAAGATGCAAATTAGCTGCCCAAGTGAGCCAAACTTAACTTTGGGAAATCTTTTGTTTGTCCAGACTACACTTAAAATTTAAGTACATATGAATGCCATTGAACAAGATTTACAGCCTTTTATTTATTTATTTTTTAAGTTTTTTTTTTGTTAAAGAGTAGGTGCATTTGCCAGAGAGAAATAGTAACAGGGAAAGTGAAAAATCATTCCCCAGAAGTGATGGCTATGGCGCAGCCACTTCTCTTCCATTCTGCTCCTGGGATTTGGGGATGCAGGCATACATGCCCAGCATGATTTTTAAGCTGCCAGATCTGGGACTCAAACCTCAGTTGACCATGTGGGAATCCAGAGCCATAACCACCTGACAGCCCCAGATTTACACTCTTTATTCATATATTTAGCTTCCTCAGGCATCATTACCTCTGGAGTATGTGAGTATTTGATTTTGTGATAGAAGGAACTTATATTTCCTTCCTTGGTCTAGAGAGAACTAGGCTATGGTGTTTTGATATTTGCAGGGTGGTAACAACAACGGTGGGGAGGAGGGGGCATTTGTAGTGGGAGATAGAACCACTAGAGCTTCTGTATCAAAACATCGCCCAGGTTGCAATTTTATTGCTCATTGCTGTGTTCCTTTGAAAACTCATTTCTCCATTCTGCATTTTGTATGGACCACTTTTTCTCCCCTGCAATTCTTTCTTACAACTCAATTAAAAACACAAGCCTGTAAACCTTTTCTAATTCAGTTTATGGTAAGTTGGTAGTGACAATGACAGTTTTTCTAGTGGATGTGGATTTGATGTTTAAATTGGGCTTGGATAGATGGAAAGCATTCCTGGGCCCATTCCTGGTGGTATCAGCATTAGGAGTGCTGTTGTGCTAGGCTGGAGGTTATATGGGGGGGTTCTGAGTTCACATCTCAGGGTCTGCATGAACAAAACATGCCTGAAACACCATTGGGTGCCTATGATCCTGTGATCTTGGCTGGCAGCAGTAGAGGAAGAAATATGGCATGAGGAATATAGCGATGTCTTTCACGAATAAACTTTAAAAAAAGGCATTTCTGGGTTAGTGCAAAATAACTGAAGATTCATGGGAAGAATTAGAGTGATGTCAAAGAGAGTTATTGATTTAGTTGTATATTATGTGCGTATATGTGTGTGTACATACAACAAATATGTATCTGTATATTCATCTATCAAACCTATAATTTTTCAAAAGAAAATAATTTAAGAGTTCCATATTCTTAAAAATTGCTTTATGTTTTTTCATGTTTGATTTGAGGATGAATGCTCCCTCATGTTTTGTAAGTGTCAGGACTATTCCTCTCATACCCTTCATTTCTCTCTCTCCTCTGCCTCTAACTCTTGTACAGTGCTTATGGACACGCTATTCTTTTATTCATTGAAGTAGTTTCTTAGCAAATATAGTTGAACAGATTGAAACTTTTTTTGTTAAATATATAATATTTGTACTACTACATTGAATTCTTCTTTTAGGGGTACTGCTATTTCTTATTTACTTCTGTGTTATCAGAAGACTCAAATACTTAGATCTTCATTAAGTGTTTATAGAATTACATACTTTGTATTTAACAAATATTGCATATGATCATGGTATAAACTTCAGATGCTTTTGGCCAAATTTATTGCCTTTCCAATCTGAAAACATATATATTTAATTATGTCAAAGATACTATTGAGCCCTAAAATTCATAGTTTTAGCCCTTATGTATTATTTTTTCCTATTGGACCACAGTGACTATTTTTAAATCATGGTATTATTTTCAGAATGGTCCTTTCTTGGCTACTACGTTGTAATTGCAAAGTCAGAGAAATCAGAATCTATCTTTGCATTCATTTTCTGTATTTATGTTTCTGTCGAATTAATTCTCACAGTATACAATATGCATCTTCACATGACTCCATTTTACAGGAAAAAGAATAGAAACATTGAGGAGTGTAATGATCCCCTCAGGGCTAGGCAGCTTCTACATTGCAGAGTCTAAGCTATGGCCTCCGGTTTTGGAGTCAGCATTTGGGCTCAGTCTCCCACTGATAGTAAGCGCGTCAAATGTCACCTTATGCTTGTAACTTTCCAAGTCACGCTTCCTTGGATTTGTGAAGTAGGGAAATGCAGATGGCAGGAAACTTCCACTATATAAAATCTCCTTTAATACAAGTTTCACTCCATGAAATCAACATTTCATAAAGTCTTTTTGGTGAACTTTATTAAGAAGCATTGGGGTCTAGAAAGCTTGGCAAACAGGGAGGCAGGAAACCCCAAAGAGAACATGTCTGTCAGACGTCTTTCCTTCTGGGTTTTCCTTCCAAATATTTTTGGATCTTGAAGGAAGTGGAGTGGCTCTTTGCCACCACTTTCATACATCTGTAACCCACTGGGTGTACAGAGTCTGGCATTCAGTTTTTAAATTCTTTGCTCAATCTGTATTTATTTCACTGTGAAATAGAAACCGATCATAGGTTAATGTTGAAGTCAAAATATGAATCTTATTTTTGTTAGACACAGTTTCTACTTTTTGAGAATTTTGATTTAAAGTCTGAGAATTCCCTAATTTTAAAAATGATATGGGACAGTTAAACCTTGCATTTTACAGAAAGTCGTGAACCTGGTCAGATGTTAAAGCTGATGGTAATTTGGTGCTCCATTTGCCTAGATTTTAGGACTGTATTTAAAAGATATTTCCAAGGCCTGTGGAGAAACAGATGTAGTTATTCAGGGTTTCACTCATGAATGTCTGCTATCGCTTAGCCCCCATTCCCTTATGATGGGATTTTAATATTTAATTTAATATAATCCTGCTGAATGTATACGCTAGAAAATATTAAAAGGAAAACTAAAGCTGAAGGAGATGAAACATAAAACTTGCATAAATACCTCTAGAGATCTGGGTCTGTTAAATCTACTTCTTCTTTGAAGCATGTATACAGATGCTGACCTTTTGATGAGAAAGATGGTGATAACTTATTCATAAAATGTCAACCACTTATCTTAATCAAAAATATTAGCATATGGGGCAGTATTATTTTTAACATACTTGCTCAACATTTGCAAGACTTATCACATGAGAAAAATATAACATGCGGGGACCAGCAGTTAGTGTAATGGCTATGTTGCTGGACTCCCACGTAGTCGACTGCGGTTCGAGTCCTGGACCCGGTGGCTTAAACTCACTCTGGGCACGTGTGCATGCACGCCCAAGATCCCAAGAGGAGAATGGAGGAGAAGGGATTGTGGCGGGGCCATCCCCTCTGGGGGGAGATTTCTCGCTTTCTATCTCTCTGTCTCTCTCTGTCTGGCGAGCGCACGTGCCCTATAGCAAAAACCTCTCCAAAAAAAGAAAAAAAAAAGAAAAATATAAGATACGAAATATTATGTTAACAGTTGATAGAGTATTATTAAGATTTAGGAAATTATATAATAATATCAACTACTCTTACCAAATAGTGAACTTATTCCAGTGACTTTTCTAAACACTTAACATAATTTCTGAAGTCTTATGGATCTACAAAGAAGATTCCATTATCCTCACTTTCAATATGAGGAAATAGAGGCTTAGAAAATGAATAAGATTTTCTCTGGTTCAAGCAGTAAAGATGCTAGACTTGAACCTTTATCAAATTCCAAAGCCAGTATTTCTTCTACAATATTATATTAATCTGTCGACAAGTTGGAACTTTAGTTATAAGAATAAAATTATTTAGTAGTCTTTTTTTGTACTTTGCCTTAGGGCATGTGTGCTCACTAAGAGAGAAAGAGGCAGTGAGGGGGAAAGTGAGAAATCCACCCCCACCCCAGGGGATGGCTACAAGGCACTAACTCCTCCATTCTCCTCTAGGGATTTTGAAGCCAGTGGGTCTGGGATTCAAATCTCAGTCAGCCATGTAGGAATCCAGAACCTTAACCACTATGCCATCTGCTTTAGTCATTTTAAGAAGACATTTTTCTTTAAGCATATTGCTGATGTTCTGGATTAAGCTATCACTTTAAGAAAACAAACTGGTTGATTATAAACACTTAGGATGATATAGCTCAATTACCATCATTAATTCATTTTGAGACCCAACATTTACATCCAAAGGATAGTAGAATCTGAATAATACTTTTACCTCAGAGACAGATTATTCAGACTCTTTAAAGTCATTCCATAATTCTTTGTAAACTTCTATAATTTTCTCTTTTCACTCTGTACATGCTACACTATCAGCTTGCCTTCTTTCACTGCCCTTTGGTAAACAGCTTGATAAGTTGTTTCTGATACATGCATCCTTCTTAGTTCTTTAGTAAATTACTCAAATGCAGAGCAAGTCTGTTTGGCTTGAAGTCATCCAAAAGGTCAGATGTGTATAAAATGTTTTGTTGCATTTATACCAAGTATTGTATGTGCAGATTTTACACATATGTAATATTGAAAATTCCTGGGTAACTGTTGTTGGGGAAATCTACTTACTTTATTTCAACTAGTGAAGTTGTTCCTAAGAGGCTATCTAAAACCATAATGTGTAGCGTAAAACCACATATAATTCAATAAATAGAATCAGAAAAGCTTCAGTTACCTAAAGGGGGCTGAGGTGCTATTGTGAGGCTATTCAAAATCTTTGCTATTAAGATATAGGTTGTTTGAAGTATAGAAAACAATAATTTCCCATTATTTGTCATAAGAAACATAAAAGTAATGAAAATGAAACAATTCTACATGATTGATCATAGAATAAAAAAGATCATGTATGATGGAACCAGCAGATGGCATAATTATGTCACTGAACTCCTAAGTAGTTGACCATGGTTTGAGTGCTAGACTTGGCAGCTTAAAACTCATGCTGGGTGTGTTTGCATGTGTGCCCAAACTCCTGAGAGGAAAATGGAGGAGAAGGGATTGCAGCATGGCCATCCCTCCTGTGGGCTGATTCTTTGTTTTCTGTCTCTCTGATAAGTGCACACATCTTATAGCAAAATCTCTCTCTCTCTCTCAAAAAAAAAAAAAAGGATAAAAATGTATGAGAAAAAAAAATGACAAGGCAGCTGTTCTAATACTCATAGTGTTGCCCCAAGATAAGAATTTCAGTACACTTCCATCTGGGAAATGGGGAGCTGTAGGAGCTCAAAGCCAGTCACAGTATGACTGAGTAGATGAACTTAAGTTTATACTAACACAGAATGCACTTTCATAAGGCTTTGCTATTCCATTTCAGCTTGACATTTCTAAAATCTGTGCTGACAGTGCTGAATCAACACTGAGATGTCCAGGAGTTTAATAAGACCTGTTTCAAAACCTCCTTTTCTCCAATGGAGCATCAGTCTGTGATGCTGCACCATTGACCATCAGCTTGATGATATTTGACACTAACTCTCCCTCTTTTATGAAAGGCGAGCAGGACAAAATCAGCAACTTCTCAAACTGTTGCAAAGGGGAATAAAAATTGATCATTGTCATTAATTTTTTATGAACTCTTCTTTAGGTGGTTCTGATGAAGCCACACGTAAAACTCGATTTCATATTCTTTAATTACTCAGGCTCCATGTAATTATGTTCTTCTGCCTAGTGTAGTTGGAGACATTTTCAGTTCATCAGTAGGGACAATAGAAAGTGAATGCTTGGGACCAGTAGATGGTGTAATAGTTACATCGCTGGACTTCCGTGTAGTCAAACATGGTTAAAGTTCTGGACCCAGCAGCTTAAAACTCATACCAGGCATATGTGCGTGCATGCCCAAAATCCCTACAGGAGAATGGAAAAGAAGGGATTGTGGTGTGGCCATTCACCCTGGGGTGTGTGTGTGATTTCTTGCTTTCTGTCTTTCTGTCTCCCTCTGTCTCTCCGGTGAGTGCACACACCCTATTGGCAAGACTCTCTCTCTAAAACAAACAAACAAACAAACAAAAACAAGCAAAAACAAGAAAATGAATGCTTAAACATTTCTACCAAATTTAAAATGGGCTGAGACATGCTACTATATAACATTTCATTAACTCTCTGTAATGAAAAATATCTATGTAAAATTAAATTCATACATAATTAGTAAAATATGCAGTTCCCATATACAATAAGAATCACAGAAATTAAGAATGGGAAAAATGGCATATTTTATTAGTGTTGCTATTTGTATTGCTATTGTGGCAGAACATAATTATATTTGTCTATATGGTATATATTTTATTTTTACATTTTGGCTTTGAACATCTCCCTTTTTTTAGCACATCTCACTTTTTTAGATCAGTAGTTTATGTTATTTATCATCAATGAAACAGTTGAATACTCCTCAAGTATTTATAAATTTTAGTTGCTCTAATTTTCATGAGAACATTTATTGTTCAGGAACTTATTTCTGTAAATATGTGTTTATTTATTGTTGTATATGTATATATACATACCCACTGAAATTGACATTATATCCAAATAGGTTTGTGAATATACGAAGGTACATCTTTATGTAGATTTATGCATATGAATATATTTACATACTTACTTATTACTGTTGGGTAAATGGTGTTATATCAAAGCATGCTTTTTTTGGAGTTGGAACATTCAGGAAGAAGTAATGAGTTGAGTTGCCAAAGAGAAATTAGGACCTGGAGCAATAGAAGACATTTATGTATGGAACTACTATAATCAGACTGAGAATGACCACTGGAAAGTGAGTAGGAGAAGGCTTTGATTAGAATAGAATCTCCACAATGCCTGTTCTCTCTGTTCCATTGCCTTATAGCTGATTGTAGCATATTCTGCTGTCACCTTTGAGTGTCATTATAACTTCAAAATATCACACCAAATAAACTTTTAAAGGATCAGTTTAAGTTACTAAGTTTAGTAAGGGAGTTTAGACAGTAGGATCTACTCTTACCATTCCAAGAACAAACATGCTAAGTTAGCTATTTATGTTCAGTTTCTTCCCTAAACTGAAAGAGAGCTTTAAAGGTTGGGGAGTATGGTGATGGTGGACAGCAGATCTTCAGGCCTTTTCTAAACAATCACTTCTCACTCCTTCAAAAGATTCATTATTAGGAACCAGCAGATGGCAAAGCAATACATTGCTGGATTCCCACATGGCTGACAATGGTACGAGTCCCATAGCTTGTGGCTTGAAACTCACACTGGGTGCATGTGAATGCATGCCCAAGATCCCAGGAGTAGAATGGAAGAGGGATTGTGGCATGGCCATACCCCACCCCCGGGATGATTCCTTACTTTCTCTTTCACTGTCTCTGTCTCTCTCTCTGGAAAGCGCACATGCCCTAAGGCAAAAACCTCTACCAAAAAAAAGTTAAAATTGTGACTATGTGTGGGTGTATATTTTGTTCAGTGTACTTTACTATATGTAGATGTTTCTGGTATTGCTTTTTCTGAAATACTCTGGAGATTTAAAAACAAATATGTTAAAATGAACTATGAATTTTGTAAGGAGATTTTACAGAAAATTAATTAAGATATGCTGTTACTTAAAGTTTCTTCTATGATTTAGTTTAGTATATGCCAAGAAGGCCTACTTGAAATGGTCCAAGGATAGAGAGGGAAATCATTTCCCTTTAGAAATGAAATAGTGGCATATGAAAGAAATTGGAAAGTGCTATTCAAACTATGGAATTAGAATGTAAAGTGCTATTCAAATTATGGAATTAGAATGGATTTTAATATAAAAAGTGGAATAGAAATTTTTATCTGTGTTTCTTTGCTAAAGGGGCTTTATTGATTTTACAGTTGATGATGACACACTGTTAATCATATAGACTTTTATTTTTAAATTAGCTCAATCTAGACTTGTGCTTTTCAAATTTTGGTCCTCAAATGAGCAGGTTCACCATCACTTGTGAGCTGATTAGAAATGCAAATTCAGAGATCTAACTTGATCTAGTGAATCACAATCTCTGGAGATGATTCTGAGAAACTGTTTTCTCAAGCGCTGTAGGAGATTCTTATGCACGTTCAAGTTTGAGAGCAACTGATCAAAAATTCCATGACCAAAGGCTATTATGATCTATATAGGAAACAGCTGGGAATTAGAAGGCTTGGGTTTTTGTCTCTGTTTTATTTGTAGGAGCCTTATCTCTTTATTTCTAAAAGGAACCTACATTAACTGGGATGTAAGACTCATATTAAAATTTCAAAAATGAATTTTATAAATAATTTAGTGATATTAAAAGTGCCATTAGTATGAGAATTTTCTGACAATAAATACTTTTGATAAACTTCTGTGTGACAGAATAAGTAGTTTGTTGGTATGTTTTAGTTTGTCAACTAAATTAAATAATGTTACAGATATGAACTATTTGTATACAGAATACAATTAAACTTTATTGACCAATGTGATGAATTATTTTAGAGATTGGTTTTCCAAATAGAGGCTTAGTTTACTTTGCTGGAAGGCATGAAGATTAATTAGTCATTGCATGCAACCTGTTTATTAACTATTCCTTTGAGGGGAAATTGAAATCAGCCACCATGGTTTATTTTTTAATAGAAACTGAAAAGAAGAACATTGATTTATTGCCTAAGATGGCTGATAAAGATTGCATCCAACTTTAACAGAACTGTACAAAATGTTGTCTTTGTTTTGATGTTTCAGTCTGCAGATGTTAGCTGTTTTTGTGAGGAAATAATGGTGTTAGCTATGAGTTTTCTTGGAAAGAAAGAGCTTAAAAGCTTTGGAGTTCTGGAATCGCTGTCTGCACAGCCAAATGAACATGGAAGGAATGTTAGGTGAAGTCTGTAGGGAGTCATTGAACAGCAGCATCTGGAAGGAAACAATAAGTGACTGGAGGGGTTTCTTTTCAGGCAAATGATTAAGAGGCGATTAAACGAAGGTGTTAGGATGTGAGAGAGGGAAGGAAACACTGAAGGTGTATATATAATAGGGAACGGAGGGATTATGGAAAAGACTTAACAGAATTACCCGTATATCACAGCTGAACTTATAAAAAACTCGCATTGGAATTTGGACAAAACAGCTCTAGGTATCACATGAAACAGAACATGAGATTCACATAATACAGAACATACTGGGAAGTATTTTTTGGAACAGTAAAGGACAGTGATGATGTCTAGTTAGTCAGAGTCACTGGAAATCATTTCTTGGAGTTGGAAAAACATCCCACTGTAACACCTTTATAGTCTTACTCTGATTATATTGGCTCTAGTTTAAAGTCCTAAGAAAGCTCTGGGTTTTAGAAATTGAAATTCAAGTTTTTGATCAAGGAAGTGAATTTTGCTTTAATATTTTGATATTAACTTGCTCGTAATGCAGCAGACAATCTTGTTTTTATTTTTATTTTTTAATTTCTGCCAGAAAGCATGTTTGCTCACTGGAAAGAGAGAGAGGGAGGGAGAAAGCATCCCTCATGGGGTATGGTCATGTCACTATCCCTTCTCCTTTACTTCTCCCTCCCCTTGGGAGTTTGGTAACCCATGTGCACACACAGGGCATGTTTTTTAAGCCATCAAGTCCAGGACTAGAGTTGTGAGATTGTCCATGTAGATCTGGTCACATTAACCACTGTGCCATAGGCTGGCCCCAATGTTGCTTTAAATTGCTTTGAATACTTTTTTCTTTTTTTAACTGTCTTTGTGAACAATAATACATTTTTTTCCCCATTTTATTGCCTACTGACAAGTCTCACTCTCAGATGTGAATGAACGAATTAGTGAATAACAGAATGACTAAAAAAGTTCTATGTTTAGTTTAGGTAGATGATATGAGTTGAGAACTAGGTTATTTCCCTCTAGAAAGCTCATGTATATACTTAACAAAATCAAGCTTATCTTTGAATATGATTTTTTTCTTCTCAATGCTAGATATTTGAGAATGTGGAAAAGTTAGAAATTACAGAGAAAGGTAAGGCAACCTTATGGAAGTCATCCGTGGTCCTTCTCTAGTGCTAGTCAGCCTTCCTAGGAGTCACTGAGAGGTCTTTCAATCCTCTTTCTTTCTTTCTTTTTCTCTTTACGAATGTACCTTAATATTATTTTTTTCTTTTTAAATGCTTGTTTATTCCTTCATTGAAATGGACACCCCAGGAGGTCCTCAGATGCAAATCTAGGACCTTTCCCACATGGGTCCAGTTGTGTTACCACTTGTCATCACCTAGTCCCCTTTAATGGAGCTTTTGCAAACACAGGACTCAAATCTCTACACATATAAGGTCTGGATTTTGCTATCCAGTGTGCCTACATTCTGTAAGACAGTCCTGCATTCTCTATGGCCTAAAATAAATGCAGATGACTCTGCTCAAGTTCAGTGTGATGATCTGGTCATTAGGAATCTGGACTCCTTCTTAGTCCCTTTACTCTAGGTCCTTCTCATTCAGCTTTGCATTTCATGGGAAAAGCTGCTATGGGGATGGCATAGCCACTTATTATCACTTCCTTCATGAAGTAAAATGATTTTTTTTTTCACTACATTGGCCAGAAATAACTTGAGTGGTCATACCCAAATGTGAGGGTGACAGAAGAGTGTTGTCTAGTCATGATCTTAGTTTCTTCTGCCATATAGACGTAACCTTCCTGTCATACCTCTAGGCAGATAGTTTTTCTTGACTATAAGAAAATGTAAATCTAATTGTGTACATTCAATGATGAATTAATGGGGTGAATTATATGGAGAGTTATTTGCTCCACAATAACGCTTTGTGTAACAAAACTATTTTATGAACTTTTTTGGAATTAAAAAAAATCTCGTTTAATTGTATTTAAATAACCTTCTGGCCTCTCTTCCTGTCCAACCTTGGTGCGTGTCTGACTCATGAGACTGCTGTTCTTTAGGGTGATTGTTTCATTAAGTGGCTTTGAGAAGTAAATGTTTAAAGGATTTGACTGCTAAAATGTACCTTAAAAGTGTCTCCTTTGAAGGTGTAAGGAATGGATATGCCTGCTTTCCAAAATTCGTTTTGAGTTATCTTGGAGTGAAGGTAGCATTTTAGATCACCAAGATGATAGTCCTGACATTAAACAAGGCCAGGTAAATTTTGGAACCATTTTGAGGAACAGAAATAACAATTTAAAAACAGTAAAGTAGAAGCTCTGGGGGAAGCAGAATTGGAAAATAGGTTCCTTTTTTATGTTTGTCCAGAGCTTATTCTTTATATAAATAATACTTTCAGAGAAATATTATGTAGGATCATGTGTGTGCATGCCCCAGATTCCCAAAAGAGTATGAAGTAGAAGGGATTGTGGTGTGGCCATCCTCCCTGGGTGTAATTTCTCGCTTTTCCTCTCTGTCTGTCTCTGGTGAGCACACATGCCCTATGACAAAAAAAGAAAATAAAAATTAAATGAGGTGACCATATAATTTATGTTCCAAATGAGGACACTTTGAGAGTAAAAGGAGATAGTTATTCTAGAGCAAAAGGCACAAATCGGGATCACCTCAACCAAAAAGAGATGTAGAGAGATGTAGTCACCTTACTGTTAAGACAACTAACAATAGTTCTGTCAAATATTTAATGGTCCTCCCTCAAGAAACTTGCTTTTTTAACCTAAAGTTTTTTTTTTGAGGACATGTTCCACATTTTATTTATATTTTAAGACTAACTTTAATCTCAAAATCACATATCCATTCACCTATTTTCTTTTTGTTGACTTCACTTCAACTTAATGCATGGTTTGTTAAACAAAACTGTAAACAAATATTGATCATGTCTATTACATGTAACACACAGAAACAGCTTTTAACAGAAATTCATCGATACACCACCCAACATTTTTTATTATAAATACAGGTATCAAAACAATCCTGAACATATTTTTGATACTACTGGTAGTCAGCACCTACACTGCTTCAAAAATTAACACAATTTGTGACAATATTCATTGTACCTGCTACCTTAAACAGTTTTGAATGCAGCTTTTTCATTAAGCGAGATGGATAAAGCATGCCATCTCTGTTTTACTTTCTTGAGATTTTTACTTTTCAGAAACACACGTTTAACCACTGCCATCTGACACTTCTGCCATGCTTTCATCTTGAAAACTTGAATTCTATTTCAAGTACTCCAGGCTTACGTTTAAATGACAGTGCCTTAACAAGAAAAAAAAAATTGTGCTGCATTTTCCCTCTTGTTACCTGAACGCATAATGGGTATGCATATATTAAATATATTCTTACGAATATCCAGTCATGTTTACCAGCTGGAATTCTTTTACTTTATGTATGGGTATTTGCATTGTGATATTTAATCAAGACATTTATATGAGTAGAAGGTTGTTGATTTAAGACAAATTTCAGAGCCTCTAAAATTAATTGCTTTATGTTTGTCCTTCTGGTGGCTGTGGAAGCTTATTTTCTTTGGACATCATTACACATCATAGCTCTTGAAGGACAACGTCCATGCTGTAAGAGTTTTGCCTTTTTGCTAACACTGGTATGCTCCGTGCATCCACCATCCCAATGGAATTGCTTATTCCATTCATATTAATCTTTGTTACAAACCTAACTGATGGAGGAGCTTCTGGCTATTTAGGTCCACATTCTACTTTCAGGCTATGTATTCTGTTTTCATAATTTGTCCTTGGTGGCCCAATAATCATGCTTGTCCACATTTTAAGTGTCATATCTTCATCATCTTCAAGGCCCCAGCTAAATGTACCATCACCTACTCCCTTTTATCCCTCTTCAAGTTCTTCTAACAAGTGAAAATTATGAGGAACTTTAACTCCTGTGGAGACCACCATCTTCTCCTGCAGCCTGACTCAGCCGATCACATGCACGGGACGTCTGTGTCACTTTTATCCTACAGTTTTTAACCTACAGTTTAAATTTAATGCAATGTTAAATAAAAATTGGCAGAAACACTGATCTTAAATAGGATAACCCTCCTCTTATTTAAGTTATAAATTTGCCTGTTAATTCACAATGCTCAATGCTTAATATTGGCAGTCTTTTTTCCTGGCTTATCCTTCCTAAAAACTGCTGCTTTAATCTCTTTGTACATCTTTTCTGCCCTTGCCTTTTCTCTTTAAATGTAACCTGAAGCAAGGCTGAGCTCTCTACTATGTTCTAATCAAATACTGAGTAAGGAGGAGTATTCTAGAGTACCACGAAAATACTGAGTAAGGAGGAGTATTCTAGAGTACCACGAACAGGTTAAACTTACCTCAATATCTTGTTGCTCACCTGTTCAGCCTGAGGAGCAAGGGTTGTGTTCTGAATTAGGAAAGCTCTCGAATATGGGAAGTTCCTTTAAGAACAATATGAGCGCCAGATATTATTCTGTGTATGCAACATAATTTATTCAACAATCCCCTTCACCCCTGTGTCAGAGAACACTTAAGCAGGGCTAAATTTTGGCTTGCATGGAATGAGCAAATACACACATGATGTGACTCAAGAAAGATCAGAAATTCAGTGGCCCCAGATCATCCTTCTCTAGCTTGCACACATTCCCAATATTAGACACACCTCTGGGGTTTGAGATATGGTGTCTTTAAAGCTAAATAGGCTGCCTGGAAAGGAAAGTATAATAAAGCCAGTGACAAACTCTACCTTTGGGTACAGAGCTCTAAGGAAACAAAATATAGGTGGCAATTATAGGTGGGCCAGGAAAGGCTGATGTATTAGAAAGCAGAGCCAGGTGAGCAGTCAGTCTTGGGAAGCAGCCTAGAAATTAGTGGATGCAGAGCTGAGATTGCTGATGGCAAGTCCTGCCAGAGAGCACAGAGGTGCTGCTGGGCAACCTGAAATATGGTTATTTTGTCAGGGTCAGCCTCATGTTGGATCTTAAAGGCAGTGAGGCAGAAATAGTAAATACTGTATGAAGGAGCTCAGCACTGAAAGTGGGAAACAGCGTAAACACCACCATGGACTTCCAGGTATGGTGATTAGAAATATTTGGTCATCACGGGACCAGAGATGGCGTAATGGCTATGTTGCTGGATTCCCATGTAGCCGATTGCTGTTTGAGTCCCAGACCCAATGGCTTAAACTCACACCAGGCACGTGTGTGTGCATGCCCAAGATTCTGAGAAAAGAATGGAGGAAAAGGCATTGTGGTGTGGCTGTCCTCCCTGGGAGGTGATTTCTTGCTTTCTGTCTCTCCATCTCTCTCTGTCTTTCTGGCAAGGGCATGCGCCCTATGGCAAAAACCTGTCAACAAGAAAAAGAAAAAAAAAAAGAAATACTTGGTCATCGGGAAGGTAATGATGCATTTTTTTCTGTTTTCTATGCAAAAATGAGTCATGACTTTCCCATCACCCAATAAATAAATAAATCTTTGTAAATTGGTACCTGTAGGTGAGTTCTCAGTTTCAGAATCTTAAGATTTAAATGGAGAGAACAAAATATTGGTACCATTAGCGTGATTGGGTCTGACTTTTTAAATGTGAGAAAGCTTTCTGTAGGAAATATTTAGTAGTACGTTGGGAGAAGCTAGGACAGAGTTTAATGGAGGAGCAGATTTTGAAGAAATTTAACAATTTACTTCTTCTGACATTTGGGACCATTTCCTTCTCATAGTATTCTGATTTTATCTGCATCTTACATTGTCAGACTTCCAAAAAAAAATCAAGATGTAAAGTATGCATCTGCCTGGCCCAGCCTGGGAGTCAGAAGACTTACTTTTTCAGGGTGATCAATTATTGTACCCTCAGGGTCTCCTCTTGCCCATTCCACTCAAAACATCCTAAGCCAACCTACTGTCATCTTTCATCTGGATTATTTCTATATGTTCCTAAATTTCAGATTTCCTGTTTCCACACCAGCCCCCTTCAGTTCATTCTCAATACACCAACCAGACAGAGCACATCCACTCCAGTGTACCTTACATTGTATTAGTGTTCAACTCCAAAGCCTCCATTGCCTCGGAATAAGTATCTTTCTCTGGATCCTCTTTATACCTCCAATCTTAATTTTTTAAAATACTTTATTTTTATTTATTTATTTTTAAGGTTTTTGCCATAGGGTGTTTGCACCAACCAGAGAAAGTCAGAGAGAGGGAAAATGAGAAATTACCCCTTCGGGGAGATGGCCACTCCATAATCCCATCTCCTCCATTTTCCTCTCCAGATGTTGGGCACACATGTATATGGGCTGGTGTGATTTTCAAGCTACCAGGTCCAGTCATGTGGGAATCTAGTGCCTGAGCCATCACGCCACCTGCTGCCCCCCACTAATTCTGATTTTTTTTTAAATTACTTCATCATTTGCTGTCTCTTCTCCATTTAATGCTGGCCTTCTTGTTTATCTCAGAACAGTTAACAAAGTGGGCACATTTTTTTTCAGTAAACTCAGAGAACATTGTTTTGGCTGTTCTCTCAACTAGAAAGCTATTCTGCAAGATATAAATATAACTTTGCACCTGTCTCCACCACCCAGCTTCTTCTAGTCTCTCCTCAAAGCATGTCTTTTTATGTAAAATCACATGTCTCCTGCCCCACCCCTCTTTCTCTCTACTTTTCTTCATTCCTTTTTTTTCTTATCACTGATTACCAGATATTATTAGGTCATCACTAAAGTCCCCTTCCAGTGTAGGATTCTCTTCGGAACATTCTGTGCTCTGGTAGGTAAACATACTTGGATCTGCAGAGTCAAGTACCTTTATAATCAGTGATATCAGCAGAAATGTTCAGCTCCATCCCACCCAGCCCAGAAGAATTTGTACAACAAAAATGTATATTCCTTTAGACCATCAGACGTCCATCCTTCAGAAAAGCAATGGTAATGATCTAGGTGTTTAGCTAACCCTTCTTTTGTTAAAACTTTCTCACCACATGCAGCTCTCATTCCAAGTGCTTCTGAAAGTTTCCCTTAGGCAACTAAGATGAAAATGATAATCTAGTTGTCTTCCCTAGAGTATCAGGGAGCAACGTGTATAATGAATTTTTGTTAGTTTCCAGAGCTACAACATGATGAATATGAACAGACTCCACTATGTGAGTGGTAAAAAATTCATTACTTCTGTGAACTTTGATTGAATGAACCATATCCATGTATTTATTATTCAAGTGTTTATTTAGTAAGCATATTTTATGTGCCAGGCTCTGTTCTGTGTGGTGGTACAGAGCAGTGAACCTACCAAAGTCCAGACCCTCATAGGCTCTCAGTCTTACAGGAAGGGACACTTAGTAGACAGATGAATATATGCATATGTAATATACTAGGTAGTGATGAGTGCTAAAAGCTTAATAAAGTTTAAGGGTGATAGAGAGTGGAGATAAAATTTTTATGGTCATTTTTGTGCTTTTTTAAAAATTTTTAATTAGTGTATTCTGTGAGATTTTAGGAAGCAGAGCCCCTGAAATGAGGCAGTAAGCCACAGAGATGTGTGGGAGAATGGTCCAGCAAGGCGAAGTGCAAATGCCCAGGTGTTCAATAAATAGGTAATAATTCACTGTGGCTAGAGTCAAAGGATGAGTGGGAGAGGATGTCAGAAGGGGGGGAAGTGCAAGGTCACAGAGGGTCTCCAAAGTTCATGTAGGTTCAGGGTTTTCTCTAAGGGAAGAGGGAGCCATATAAGGTACTGAACAGAGGAATAATATGATTGGTGTTAGGTATTAAAAGTAGCAGTAAGGTTGCTTGCTGCCTTGGAGAGGACGTGGCAGGAGTGGGAGCAGAAAGACCACTCATAATTTTCTTGCAGTAATCCAGATAAGAAGTGATTGTTTCCAAGAGAACGCGAAGTGCTGAGAAACCTGAGCTAGGGTATGAAAGGGAGGAGGAGTCAAGGATGAGTCCATGTGTCAACTTTAGCAGTTTAAAAGAAAAATGTGCCATTTTGCTCTGAGGAAGCCTTGGAGAGGACAGGTTGTAGGGGAATAGTTTAAGTATCAGTTTTCAACAGAACAGCTTAGACCTGTGCTGGCAGGCCATACTCTGGGCATTGTGCCTAATGAATTCATGCATGTGGGTGGAGCTCCTTCAGAGTCACTGAATCCTCTTCTGCTGCTTGGACTATCCTCAGTATGCATTGCCCTTATATAATTTGAATGCCCCAAATGATATGGTTTCTAAAAATTCTCATACATTTTGAGATCACCAAGCTTTTTTATTCTATTACTTATAGTGGAAATTAGAAAAACCAGTGTACTCCAAGAATGGTGAAAAATTGGGAAATCGCATAGCTTAAAGGAATTGTGAAGTCTTGCTCAAGGGTGTGAGTCAGCTTGATCCTTATGCTGTGAGCTCCCTACTCCACAAGAGGATCTGCATTTATTCTTTTTTTTCAGGTCTTCCATACTTAAAGACTATGCTTTGAATTTGAAAGGAAGTTCTCTAGGGTGAAAAAAAAAATTAAATACTAGCTTATGATGAGGATATATAGCACTCTAAGATACTCTCGTCAGGACCAGCACACAATGTAATGGTTACTTCGCTGGACTCCCACATAGTGGATTGCAGTCCAATTTCCAGTCCTAGTGGCTTAAACTGCGAAAGCAAAAATCTCTCTTAAAAAAAAACAAACAAACAAAAAAAAACTCTTGTCTCTGAACATGTGATGCCAATCAGAATTATTAATGTATTTAATTTGCATTTTAAATTATTTTTTTTCATAAACATATTTGCAGCAGTAAGTAGCTGTGACTCCTGTACACACTTATGGCATTATTCAGCCAGGCTTTAAATATTAGCTCTCAAGTATTCTCATATTGAAGTGAGTGCCCCTCTTTTGCCTCTGAAAGGTTGACATTGCCAAGCACTACAGGATGGGTGGAGTTGATGGTGTCAGCACTGGAAGTGGATAAAATTGTTGGCAGGTTTCAGAATGGGATAATGTCTCCAAAGTGCATTGAGCTCCCTGCTGAAAGATTTGGAATAATTTCCATGCATTTTGATTGTGGCAAGAACTGTATAATCTGCTCTGCTATCAACAATGATTCTTTTCATTGCAAATTTAAATGTAGGTTTATTTTTAAATGATAAATGGAATCATTTTAAGCTATCTGTCTTGGAAAATATTTTTAAAATTTCATGTCTTCAAGTTTAACTTTACTAAAGGTAAGATACAAACATTAACCAAGTATTAATTCTTCCACTAAATATCGTGCTAAATGCATTATATCCTCATTCTCATTTATTCTTTACCACAAATGTAGGAGCCATGTGTCATTATTATCCCCATTTATTATCAGAGGAGAGTGAGCAAGAGTAATTGTGTGATTTTTTTCACATGTGTGCATCAATATGTGGTAGAGCCAGGTTGTTTCTTTCACCACCACACTGAACAGCCTGCTACACCATCAATTTAAAGAAATTTCTATGATTTGCTTGATAGTGGATTTGGAAATAGAGCTTCTAGATTAACTAGTGCTTTGTTTTAGGAAGATTTTAACTAGATGACTTTAAAAAATATAAAAAAGAACTCTCTATCCCAATAGATTTTCTTTGACTAAGTTCTAGCATAGAGTCTTACATATGCTAAATGTCCAGTCAGTGTTAAACAAATTAATAAATGAACAACGTATAATTTCCTTGACCTGTCTGTTATTTGTGTAATGATTCCTGTATGAACAAATATAGCACTGTGCATAGCTTTTAGCTATTAGGGTTCACCATTTTTTATAGATAAGTAAGTGAGGCTCAGAAAGGTAATATGAATATTTTCTACTGTACCAGGGATGGCAAATAGATTTTATTTTGAGAGATAAACTCAATTATTGATAGAAGCCATCTAGAGCTAGATGGTAATATCTACTTGGATTGTAGCTACTGGAAAAAGGTAACTCTACTGAGAAGGTCTAGGCAGTCATACCTGGACTCCTTGTGAAAAACTGCCTTGTTTGACCACTGTTGTCTACCCTGAGTCTGAACAGGAAAAGTGGTAGTAGCATTCAGACTTAGCATTTTAAGTTTCTGTACTAGGCCATTATGCCTGACAGAGATAAGATTTCTATTGTGTTTGTCAGACTTCTTGACATTTGGAATGCTCTATGGAGTATTTAGCAGTCATTTTTATTTTATTTCGTTGTTGAATACCTGTATTTTAAAAATGTCATCCAAATTCCTTTTTTTAGTTACCAATTTTCCTCAATGAGAAACAGCACCCCAAAAGGGTCTTGATGCTACAACCCAACCCAGCCTTCATCCATCCCTAGATTATGGGCAAGCAAGGGTCCACCATGTTCAGGGCAGTCTCCAGACTTGAACAGGGGATCTTCTCATGTGGGATTACTTAACACACCACTGCATGTTACTACCATACCCTCCTCAGTATTACTTCTATAATTTCTTGATGCACTTTGAGGTTGGTTTGTTTGTTTTCATACAACTAGAACTTTAACCATCGATTGATGTTGTAGATCAATGTGGTATTCTACAGAATGTCCAGGTATTCAGGTCTCTTTGAAATATTTTATGACAAATTGCTAGATAGTTACTATAACCCAGCCACTGTATATTATCAGTGGCTGTATACAATGTATTTAAGGTAGTATTAATTTACTTTTGCAAAATACCACAACTGGTACAGAAACACTAAAACTGCATTTAGGTTGAGTTTATGATAGTGCATTGTTATCCACTAATGTCCTATCATCTTTCTGCTTTGGGTAGAGGCCATACTGGTGAGCAAAATGGGTTTATGATGAAGCCATCACTCCTACAGTCTGTCTATTTAAGGATAGCAGTAATGTGTGCTGTTTCTTTCAGGCTTCTTTTTCCTTTCACCACCTACTCCTCCTCCTTATGTCCTACTACTACTATGACTACTATGACCACTACTACTGTCTTGGCTGAAGGGTCCTCCCCTTCAGGCAGTGAGCAGTTTCAGAAGTTTCCACATTCCCTTTTCAACTCTAATAGCTTTTATATTACAGGTCAAGGAACCATATGAGGTAGGGGCTGTTCTAACTACCAAATACATCTATTCCAATTATACTCTTGGGGAAAGGAGAATGACCAAAGGGGAATAGTGACCCAGGACTCCATTTATTATGTGGCCCTCATATTCCCTCTTCTAATAAAGGGAGTACGATTCTACTTTCTGTCTCCAAGTATCAATGTCATCTTGGACCTTGTGTCCAAGAATCTGAAATATTGAATATTCTCCTGTACTCAGTGTACATTTATTTAAATAAATAGCTGTAGGTCCCTTTGGAGGAAATATAAGATGAATGAATTATTCTCTATAGTTCCCTTAGTATTGCAGGGTACTCATGAAAATTTAGCTGCTTCTTTAGTCAGCAGATTTTTGATTGAACATTGGTTTAGAAATAGAAACTAGGTGAGACCAGCAGTTGGCCTAATGGCTATTTTGCTAGACTCCCATGTAGTTGACCACGGTTCAAGTCCTGGACCAAGTGGCTTAAACTCATACTGTGCCCAAGATCCTGAGAGGAGAATGGAGGAGAAGGGATTGCAGTGTGGCTATTCCCCCTAGGGGTTGATTTCTCGCTTTCTGTCTTTCTGTCTCTTTCTGTCTTTCTGGTGACCACACGTACTCTATACCAAAAACTTCTCGAAAAAAAGAAAGAAACTAAGTATGAGATCATGACTTTTTATCAAGACAGTTAACCTCAACCAAATGAACAACTACATCATTAATTAATTCATTCATCCATTCACTTAAGGTTTTTGCTGTAGGGCACATGCACTCGCTGGAGATAGACAGACAGTGAAAGAGAAAATGAGAAATCATCCCCAAGGGGGGATATCCATGCTGAAATCCCATTACTCCATTCTCGTGGAATTTGAGGCATGCATACACACACACACACCAGCATGATTTTCAAGCCATCAAATCCAGGACTTAAACCATGTTCTGCCATGTAGGAGTCCAGTGCCTTAACTATCACACCACCTGCTGGCCCCAATCTTTCACTTATTTTGATCAGGGTGCATCAACATCAACATTATTGACATTTTGGGGAGGATCAATCTTTGTTATGAAGGCCTATCTTGTGTATTATAAGATAAACATCTTGTTTACCCACTTGTGCCTGTAGTGCCCAGCAATTGTGACAACCAAAAATGTCTCTTGACGTTGTCAAATGCACCCTGAAGGGCAAAATTGTCCCGATTGAGCACCAGTGGCTATTTTAGAAGTTCTCCTCCTGCAGTTTTCTGGAGAGTAACAATATCCCACCTGCTTTCAAGCTTATGAACTAACTGAAATAGCCAGCAAGTGATCTATCTTGCAAATATCATTTTAATGACTATTTCCTCAGCTTCCTTCTGGCACCAATTTCCTTAGACTTGGTTCCCTAGGTAACACATCCTTGGAAGTTTTCTTACAGGAAGTTGATGCTGTTGGATCCAGTACCAGTGGGGACATGAAGGATGTGGGACTAGGCAGAGGGAGAAACGGAGAAGTAGATTCAATACTAGTGGAAAACTGGAAGATGCAGGACTAAGCATGGAAGAACTATGTTGCAGTCACAGTGGAGGTCTCAGTCAGTCACACAGGCCTCTGTGGAGCCACAGTGGCCCTTGCAGTTGTACAGTCCTGAGACAAAGGGGCAGGTTTTTATGTGTCCGTACTCTATACCAAAAACTTCTCGAAAAAAAGAAAGAAACTAAGTATGAGATCATGACTTTTTATCAAGACAGTTAACCTCAACCAAATGAACAACTACATCATTAATTAATTCATTCATCCATTCACTTAAGGTTTTTGCTGTAGGGCACATGCACTCGCTGGAGATAGACAGACAGTGAAAGAGAAAATGAGAAATCATCCCCAAGGGGGGATATCCATGCTGAAATCCCATTACTCCATTCTCGTGGAATTTGAGGCATGCATACACACACACACACCAGCATGATTTTCAAGCCATCAAATCCAGGACTTAAACCATGTTCTGCCATGTAGGAGTCCAGTGCCTTAACTATCACACCACCTGCTGGCCCCAATCTTTCACTTATTTTGATCAGGGTGCATCAACATCAACATTATTGACATTTTGGGGAGGATCAATCTTTGTTATGAAGGCCTATCTTGTGTATTATAAGATAAACATCTTGTTTACCCACTTGTGCCTGTAGTGCCCAGCAATTGTGACAACCAAAAATGTCTCTTGACGTTGTCAAATGCACCCTGAAGGGCAAAATTGTCCCGATTGAGCACCAGTGGCTATTTTAGAAGTTCTCCTCCTGCAGTTTTCTGGAGAGTAACAATATCCCACCTGCTTTCAAGCTTATGAACTAACTGAAATAGCCAGCAAGTGATCTATCTTGCAAATATCATTTTAATGACTATTTCCTCAGCTTCCTTCTGGCACCAATTTCCTTAGACTTGGTTCCCTAGGTAACACATCCTTGGAAGTTTTCTTACAGGAAGTTGATGCTGTTGGATCCAGTACCAGTGGGGACATGAAGGATGTGGGACTAGGCAGAGGGAGAAACGGAGAAGTAGATTCAATACTAGTGGAAAACTGGAAGATGCAGGACTAAGCATGGAAGAACTATGTTGCAGTCACAGTGGAGGTCTCAGTCAGTCACACAGGCCTCTGTGGAGCCACAGTGGCCCTTGCAGTTGTACAGTCCTGAGACAAAGGGGCAGGTTTTTATGTGTCCACATTAGTTCATCATGGAATAATCATAGCGAAGTGACTTCCTTTACCTGAGGGCAATTCCTGAAAAAAGGATCAGTGAAATGGCATATGCTGCTAAAACTCCAGCTTCTGGGAATGCCTCTGTCCTATAAGGAGTGTTTGAATAGCACATCAGAACACCTACTATAGTCTATAAATCATAGAAATCAAAATTTCCAGCGGTATTGACTGAACCCAACCTAACTAGCATATGGTAGAATTTCCATCCACCTTTGACCTTCTATATTTAGCACTCAATAATGAGTACCTAACAAATATAAAAATATCAAATATCAAAAACTTTACATATTATGAAGTATAAGATACCGTAGTCTGTTTTGCTATTTTCTGAGAAATTTTGTTGTACGTCTATAATCATGCAAGTACTCAGACATTTTGGTTGATGATCCTAACCACATACTAAACATTACATAAGGGAGTATTTTGGTGGAGGGGCTTCACTAAAATATGAAATTTTTTTTTATTAAAGTTTGTTTGGATTCCGTGATGGCTGCAAGTTCTTATGCTTACTGGAGAGTATTATAAAATGTAAAACTAATAGTACAACTCTGATGGTATTTCCAAACTTACCATATATACAACCATATGGCAGGACCAAAATGTTATGTAAAGGAATGTAATTGCTTTTTATCAATAATTATAATGCCTAAATGTAAATAATTGTTTGGAATGGTGAATCATGGCTTTTTAGCCAAAATTAAGCCAAGCTTCTCCAGCAGAGCACTGCCATACCAGCTTAAAATTATGAACTCTATCACTCTGACAAAATTGTGCATTCCAATAGTTTCTTAAACTTTGTGATTATGAGGTCATGTTGCTTGTGTGACTAGCTTAATATAGTTAGTTGAATGTTTTCTGTTATAAACCACTGTTTTCCAAAACTTACCATCCTAGAAAATATTTCAGATAGCATGACATATACCACATTTTATCCAAGAAGATTCAGTTTTTATATGTAGTTTCATACACACAAGAGCAGTTATGTGTGTGTGTATTTAATCACACACACACACGCAAAGAGAGAGTAAGAGAAAGGGAATAGTTTTAGTGGTTTCCAAAATAAATTTTGGGTAGGATGTCATCAAGATGGCCAATTGTGAGACCAAAAATATTTGGTTGTCAAATACACTGAGGAAAGAAAATTTTCCATACATAGCATATATCAAGCCAAAATTTTATTGTCTAATTTTTTAATTAACATTTTTATCGCTATCTTAAACTATAATATAACTATAATGATAGTACTAGTAGTTGAAGACCTGTCAGTCATATTGGCTTTTCATAAAGTTTATTTTATTAAGTTGCCATAAGTACAAAAATTCATAGTTTTATTTCTTGACTTGAAATTATGTAAGTAAGAGCCACTATTTTATAAGGCAGACCTATGCATACAGGACCTCATACTCTATCGATGTGTAGACATTTTTCTTCTCTGATTTTTTTTTTTCATGTCAGAGGTCACGTACCCATGCACATGAAAAGGGGAGGGCAAAGAGAGAAAGTGAGAGAGAAGGAGAGAGAGAGTGCCCCAAATTGGGGCACTGGGCCTGATCCTGTTACAACTTTATTTCCCTCCAATTCTCCATCACATCAGGATCTACGACATGTTTTTGAAGCTGATGGGACTAGACTAGTTTTCAACCCTGAAATATTAATCCAGCTTCCTCTGAGTGATGCCTAACCACTTTGAATTTTATGGTTTGTTTCAATGTGTGAGTTTTTGTTTGTTTGTTTGTTTTTTAAATCACTAGAGAGTGCATGAGTTTGCTGGAGAAAGACAAAAAGAAAGAGAAAGGCAGAAAATATCCCCCCATGGGGAATGGTTAATCCCCTCTCTTCCTTTTCTTTTTTGGGATTTTAGGAATGCATACATATGTACTCAGCATGTTCTTTAACTATCTGGGTCCAGTGTAGAACTGTGCAGTTGGCAGTGGGATCCAACTGCCTTAACCACCATGCCACTGGCTGGCTTATTCTTGTCACTCTCTTTTTTTTTTTTTTTTTTTTAAAGATTGGTCCTGCCGTGTCTCTATTCTTTTGCCTGAGCCTCCATTCAGGAAGTACACATGCATGCCATCATGCCCAATGTTTTGTTTATTTTTAGACAGAGCCTGACTATGTTGCCTAGGCCAGCCTCAAGCTTATAATTGTTCTGCCTCAATCTCCTGAATCACTGGGATTTCAGGCATGTGCCATTATGCCAGTCCTTTAGTTTGGACCAGAAACTGAACCCAGGCTTCCCATGTGGTCCCAGCCTGCAGAGCACAGCATCTTGGCAGCATGCACCAATACATCCAGGTTCATTAAATACCTGCATTAAAAATTACTATTCTTCCTGATTTCTTTCCTTTCACACATACTTCATCTCACTTTCATTTTTGTCTATAATTTGATTACCATCCACGTTTATAAATTATTCATACAATCTATTTTAATATTCTTTATTTCATCCCTCATGTCTTATTCATCATATAGTTACATTATTGTATTAAACAATAATTAAATGATAAATATTAAACATATGCATGCATTTGTTGCTCAAGCCACTTTGAAAAAAAGCAGTTTATGTAACTGAGAAATGAACTTATATGACATAGATGTTAAGAGCTTAATTTTTTAAAGAATTATTTCATTTTATTTATCATTATTATTATTATTATTATTAATGCGACCAGAGAGAGACAGAGAGAAGGAAAGTAAGAAAGCAAGCCACCAGGTCTGGGGCTTAAACCGTGATCAACCATGTGGGAATCTAGTCCCCCAACCACCATACCACTTGCTGACCCAAGAGCTTAATTTTGAAAATTTAAACAAATAGGTTGGGTGGTGGGGCTTTGAGTCCCAGACCTGGAGGCTTGAAACTCATGCTGGTCATGTGTGCATGTGTGCCACAATTCTGAGAGGACACTAGAAGAAGGGTTGGTGTGGTCTTCCCCCCTGGGGGATGTGACATCTCACTTTCTCTCTCTGTCTCTCTCTTTCTCTCTGGTGAGTTCATGAACCCTATGGCAAAAATCTCTCTTAAAATGAGTCAAGTAGTTTTAGATGCTCTTACATTGCCATCATTCTGTACTACATTTCAATCTATCATATGTACACGATGACCATTACATTATTTTCTTGTGCCTTTTTCGTAACTTCTCTGAAGTTATTCAAGTGCTCCTAAAATGTTAATATTTCCAGAAAGGTCATGCTTATTCTTGCTCTGTATCTGCACTGACACCTGGCACTGCATTTCTACTGAGTACCAAGAAAAATTATTATTATACATGGAGTATGTATAGAGAAATGTTCATTTTCACAGCTCGTTTTTCATCTTCTGTTAAAACTCTGGGGGTACCAGTAGTTAGTGTAATGGCTGTGTCACTGGACTCCCATGTAGTCGACCACAGTTCGAGTCCCGGACCTGGTGGCTTAAAACTCACACCGGGCTTGTGTGTGTGTGTGTGTGCCCAAGATCCCAAGAAGAGAATAGAGGAGAAGGGATTGCGGCGTGGCCATCCCCATGGGGGGGTGATTTCTTGCTTTCAGGCTCTGTCTCTCTCTGTCTTTTTGGCGAGCGCATGCATCCTATAGCAAAACTTCTCTATAAATAAACAAACAAACAAACAAATAAATAAATAAATAAATAAAACTCTGG
This sequence comes from Tupaia belangeri chinensis, assembly GCF_000334495.1. Lineage (NCBI taxonomy): Eukaryota > Metazoa > Chordata > Mammalia > Scandentia > Tupaiidae > Tupaia > Tupaia belangeri. Next base: position 3,739,371 of record NW_006159736.1, read on the forward strand.
GGCCAGCAGTTAGCCTAATGACTGTGTCGCTGGACTCTCATGTAGTTGACCGCAGCTCGAATCCCGGACCCAGTGGCTGAAACTCACACTGGTGCATGTGTATGCATGCCCAGGATCCCGAGAGGAGAATGGAAGAGAAGGGGTTGTGACATGGCCATACCCCTGGGGGGTGATTTCTTGCTTTCTGTCTCTCTGTCTTTTTGGTGAGCATACGTGCCATACAGCAAAAACCTCTCCTAAATAAATAAATAAATAAATAAATAAATAAATAAATAAAATCTTTGGCTGGAGTCTCTTGGAAACAAAGCACTGCATACTCTCCAGTTTTCTTCTAGCTTCCCCAAAACTGCTAAAAATTTTAGTGGCTAAGGTTTTTTTTTTTTTTTTACATTTGGATTTAGTAAATTAAGATGTATTGTGTATGGGGTATTAGATGATTTCATAGTGCTTTACAAATTTGTTTTTACTTGGTTACAAATAAATTCTTATTAAACTGCCAAGGATTGCCTTTGAATCCACTTTGGCACATGGATATTTTGAAGAAGGGTTTCAAATATCGGCTGTGTTGATTCAAACATCATTTTAGAGAGGTACTTAGGGAGAAACCTTTCAGTTGCTCCAGAGGACCAAGGTTCCTGTGGTTATCTATTCCATCAGTGATAATGGTTTATGTGTTTCTTCTTATATTTGGTTAAAAGAGAAATGAATATCTAAGAAATAACAAATGGCAGAATGTGGAGAGCTTAACATTACCACAAAATGCACCAAATGCACATTTCAAATGAGATGACAAAAATAGACTCTTGGAAAAGCTGATATCCGTGCCTTCTTTAAAAGTTCAATTCAATTTCAAAAGAAAAATCACACAACTTCCTGATTCAAATTTCTCATCCAAGTGGTGAGAGCATTTGATTTGGCCATCACAGTTCTCCTTGGGAATACTGGCTGTGGAATATGATATTTTGGTATTCGTAAAACTTTATTTACACACAAAAAAATTACTCCTCAAGAAATAAAGTGAGTGGAACATATACAAATGTGTCTAGAAATTATTTTGATGGGTGGTGTTATATTCCTAGGTAAAAAAGCAGTAGCTGTAGGATGAGTAATAAGGAATCGTATTTATCATCATCAGAACTGTCCATGCATAGCCAGTCACACATTATCACTGCTGGGAAGTATTCACACACACTGAAGATTTTAGAGAAATCCCCATCAAAATATGCCTTCCATTTAATTTTTATGTAAGACTGAAAAATCTGGATAAAGCAGATCCCTTACGTTCTACATGAAATAACTGTTTTCTTTCTTTTTTTAAGCCTACATTTAAAAATGGTGAGATGTGTAATCTGTCCTAAAGAAAACCAGAATAGGGGCCAGGAAACTTAGTTGGGTAAATTTAGGAGGTCATTTAATCTCTCATTTCTGCCTACCTCACAGGGTAGCTTCATAGATGAAATGTAGATTGGAAAAATAAAGCAACATATAAATACAAGATAGTATTTCTTTTGTTGTTGATCTGTGGAAGTGAGCCTTTAGAAATCTGATGCCAAATGTAGGCGTACATTTGGTTATATAACATAGCTTTTGAAACCTTCACTTTGGATAATACGTCTTTTGTTTTTCACTAGTATCATACCCTGTGCTGCACATTAAACAGGATACTGAGCTCAGTAACATAGCACCTTTAATGCAGTAAAAATAAGTTTTAGACTGTAGGCCTGTTTAAAGAGTATGCTGTTAACTTCTGCAGGCTACTTTTTAAAAAAATCTCAATTCATCGCAACTTCTAAGTCATTCTCTTGTGTTCAGCGTGTAAGAAAAGTGTCCCTCCATAGATGCTTCGTGGTATTCCAGTTTCTTCTACCACTAAAATGTAAGCTAGTTATGGACAGACACTTCTCCTTGGATGGTTCATTTTTCTATACTCAATAACTATAATAATGTTGGCTTGCAAATGTTGGCTAATTTAAAGGTCAACCTAACATTTCTAAATTTTAGACATGGAATTGATTCATTCATTCATCAATTTATGCATTCAGGAAGCATTGACCAAGTATTTATTATGTGTTCATTTTGATAATTCTGAGGGTTCATATTTTTAAAATGAGAAACAGGCAGACAAAGCAGTACTTACAGATATATTTTATAATATTTAAAACCATGTCTCTACAAAGTGTTATAGGATTGTGGGAATGAAATTACTTAATTATCTGGGAAGGTCAGAAGTCCTTATGAATAGATGGCATGTTGAGTCTTATAATGAATTTGAGTTTGAGTTGAAATAAAACCGAATAGTAACAGAGGTAGTAATACCTTTATGGGTCTCATTTATCTGTTTTTTAGATACAAAACATTAATTGCCTTGCTTTGGGAATAGCTCTTCAACGATGTTTAGATAGCCAACAGATTTGGAACATGGAGATAGTGTCTCCCTGTAGAGCAAAGGGCAGGGATGCCTACTGCCCATAAGGAAATGTTGAGATTCTCCAAATACAGCTCCTGAAATGTAGCCCATTGTTATTCAGGTACCACCTGGTTCTCCTCCTGTTTCTCATTCTTCAGTGGATCCCCTGTCATACTTATTGACTAGATGTGAAGTGAGAGCCCTCTCTTGGTAATCTTTAATATCTTCCTTAACTTTCTATCTTTGATTTTTCTCTTTTTTCAAAACAAAACAAAACTTTTTTGCTATAGAGTTGCATGTGGTTGCTGGAGAGACAGAGAGACAGAAAGTGAGGAAATCCCCCTCAGAGAGGATGGCCACACCACAATCCCTTCTTCATTCTCCTCTTGGGATTTTGGGAATGCATGCACACATTCCCAGCGTGAGTTTTAAGCTGTTGGGGCCAGGACTTGAACCGTAGTTGACTACATGGGAATACAGCAAAGTAACCAATTATGCCAGCTGCTGGTTCCCATTTTTTTTTAAAGTTTATTACTTTCTTCATGGGACAGCGAGACTGGCATCCCCAAAAAGATCTTTACCCCTAGTCTCAGTCAGCCTGGATCATGAGCATGGCGCATACCCAGTGTGGTCAGGGGTCCTGGAATGGTCCAGGACACTTCTTATGTAGGTCCAAGTCACTGCACTACCACCTAGGCCCTGTAATTGAGATTTTTGAGGAGTTCAAATATGTAGAAGCTCTGCCCAGTGGGCAAATCTATCTACATGTATGATCACATAAAATGTAGTGATTTAAAACTGAACTCATTTTCTCCCCTCTCCTCAACCTATGCCTCTCCTCAGATATTCCCCTGCACTGTCTAGTCCTTCTCTTTCCTCTTACTTTGTATATCTAGTTGGCCCATTAATTACTGGTCCTATTTTGGCATATATCCAATACCCAGCACAATGCATGACATGTAGACTGTGCTCTATAATTTCTTATTGATTGTATTAGTGAAGTTCTCTTGTCACTGATGTAATTCACAATTTCTAGAAAGACTAAACAGTAGCATTAGATTTAAGAAGAATCTAAGAAAAAAGTGTAAACACATATTCTTATTTGCCTGAAATGACCTGTAAGTGTTGCTGATCTTTACTAATTTCTTAGGATGACTTGTTAATAATGCCAGCTGTAACACATTGATGCAAAGGAAGGCCCTCAACTCTTTATTTGTACTCAGCATGTTGTTATTACCTTAAAGAACACTATGTTCCTTTCCTGGTAAACATTGCTAGCTAGTGAAGCAGTGTTCTTTTTCCAGTGTTCCCCAATTTAATTGCTTCTGAAAATGTAGTTTCAGGAAATAATCAGTAATAATGAGACCACATGGCTTAAGATCACCTGGTTTTGTTTTTGTTCTATTCTGCCACCTTATGACTGGAGGTAATAAGAAAGAGGAGTGAGCTTTTCTCATTTACTCCACCTTCCTGTGCAACACATCATACCTTTCCTTTCTTACTTGGTTGAAACAATAGCTACACTGCAAATTGGGCATGATTTCATGAATGTCATCCTAAACTTAGGCCTCATGTCTCTCCTCTTAACCTTCCCCTCCTAAATTAGCTTAACACACAACCCTATGGAAATGAGAATTCTTTCTCTTCTTACTTTTGCTTATTGTCCAGTTTCATGGAAATTGTGGAGGGTAGCTTGTAAACCTTGTAACAGAAGCCATCTGGGTCCTTTTGCTGAGTTGGTGTAGTAGGCTGATAATGCCAGTGAAAGCTTTGAACCCTAAAATGACTGATGAACTTTTCTATGTCATAAATATGAAGTGGGTTCTATACCCAAAACAGTCACTTCACTGTTATATGCCAATAACTGTTACAAGACCGAGTGAGTTAATAGGAATTGGTTGGCTTGAAGTCATCTTCTCTGATGAAAAGGCAAAACAAAACTTTTGAAGAAGAGGTCCTTAGGGATTGGTCCTGATTCCATCAACTCTCCATTCGAAGAACATGATGACTTGGTGATGGGTTACTCGCACTATCAGAAGTACCAAAAGATTGTGTTAATACAGTCTTAAAAGATGTAGCCTACTCCCAATCTTATTTTTAATATGAAATTTAGGAAGACTGTATTCCTATTTTTCCTATTTTCCTTTTTTTTTTTTTTGGAGAGGTTTTTGCTATAGGGCGTGTGCATTCGCCAGATAGACAGAGAGAGACAGAGAGACAGAAAGCGAGAAATCACCCCCCAGGGGGATGGCCACGCCGCAATCCCTTCTCCTCCATTCTTGGAATCTTGGGCATGCATGCACACGTGCCCGGTGTGAGTTTTATGCCCCCAGGTCCAGGACTTGAACAGCGGTCGACTACATGGGAGTCCAGCGACATAGCCATTATGCTAACTGCTGGTCCCTATTTTTCCTATTTTAAATAGCAACCTTTTGGATATATATATTTAAAAGATAAATGGACCTTCTAAACTAGGTCCATAGTTTCTTTTCTAGGGACAGAGGTTTCAGAATCCAGACCATTAATCAACCTCAGATTTGGACAAGTTGTTCATTACACTGGGCAAGAATAGGCTGTTCCTGGTGGGATTTTGATGTTTTTGTCCTACTAAGGGTCTGTCCTTTAGAGAGCAGCATTTAGGAAGTAGTTGTGCTATGTGACACAGAAAAAATAAACGGCACATGTTCTCCTCTAGACTCATATTTCTGGGCTCAAGCTAGAGAATCAAATTCACACTGAAGTTCTGGGTACATAGGGTGACATCCTGTATGACTCTTCTTAGTAGTAATCTGTTCATATGAAGATCTAATTTTATTTTGGAGAGGTTTTTGCTATAGGGCATGTGTGCTTGCCAGAAAAACAGAGAGAGACAGAGACAGAAAGTGAGAAATCACCCCCCCGGGGGGGATGGCCATGCTGCAATACATTCTCCTCCCTTCTCTTCTGGGGATCTTGGGCACGCATGCACACACGCCCAGCGTATGTTTAAGTCACCAGGTCCATGACTCGAACCATGGTGAACTATGTGGGAGTCCAGCGACATAGCCATTATGCTAACTGCTGGTCCCATGAATACCTAATTTTTTAACAACTCTAATAATATGAGTTGATCATCTCATGCATAATTAACCAACAGATTCGTTCTTTAGATCCTGGGTAATCCATCTCTCCTATGGTTACATTTTAGAAATTGATCCTATTCAAAAGTGTATTTATTTATTTATTTCATGTTAGAAAGAGAGAGAGGTGTATCCCAACAGGGTCTCAGAGTTGTGATCTACCCTTATCCCTAGCTGGCCTGGATCACAGACATATGCACATGCCTAATCTTCTCAGGGAAGTCCCAGGACACAAACCCAGTAAATTCAGTTGCATTGCTACAGTGCCACCACATAGCCCTCTCAAAATTAATCTTTTGAATTTTAGTCATAACTGTACTGATTATCACTCAGTTATAAGGAAAAATTATTTCATTTTGCCAGTAAGTAGGGTGAGGATGTTTACATTTTATTGAAGGGTTGATTTCTCATTGTTTTAACTTTCTGGGGTGAGAATTTATTTATTTATTTAAAAAACTTACGAGATGGGGCAGGCAGGTGGCATGGTGGTTGAAGTGTTGTACTGTGGTCTACCGCAGTTTGAGTCCCAGACCTGGCAGATTGCTTTCTTACTTTCCCCTCTCTCTCTGTTCAAATCATAAATAAATAAATAACGTAAATAAGTAAATAATTAAAAACAATTTTTACCGGAGAGTGTGTGAGCTCACTGGATAGATATGGGGGTGGGGGAATGAGAAAGCACCCCCCAGGAGAACTGGTTATGCCACAATCTCTTCTCTTCCATTTCTTTTTCCCCTTGGGACTTGGGCATGCATGCATATACACCTAGCATGCCTCCAAACAGCCAGCTCCAGAACTTGAGCCACATAGTCAACCATATGGGATACAGCTGCCCTAATCACCATGCCATCGTCTGGCCCAAGAATGCATTTAACAAAGTATAATCATTTAACTTTTCAAATTAGTAGTTGTGGCAATCTAAAGGTGATCTGTTGTTTTTGTTTGTTTGTTCTTATGCTTTCTATTTCAGGAATCATCCCAGCTATCTGGACTCCCTGAGTATGTTAAAGTAGTAGAAGTTGGACCAAGAGATGGATTGCAGAATGAAAAGGTAGTTTTATAATAGTTAGCATGGCTATTCAAGTATTACTTAAGATTTTGAAAACTTTCATGGATTTTGTATGTTAGTTGATTATTCTCAATTGGTTTTTGAATTTATAAATCATACACAATATTTTATTTTAGTTAGAAAGTCATTTTCTGTTCATGCTTCAACAGACCCTATATAACTTACTTAAAATGTACCTTTTATATTTCCATAGGTTATAGTTCCTACAGATATAAAAATTGAATTTATCAATCAACTTTCTCAAACTGGCTTGTCTGTGATAGAAGTGACCAGCTTCGTGTCCTCCAGATGGGTACCGCAGGTATATAAGACCATGATTCCTTCATTAGATCCTTAGTTTAGCTCTGCCAAAAATTATTTAATAAGCACTTTGATGGATCGCAATGTTAATGTGACATAATTACTAATTTCCCATATGTTTACAAAACTTCAGCCATATACTGAGAAATGATGAAAGAAAACCCGCCTTGGGTCCAGTTGCGATGGCACATGCTGCTAAGATACTGTGCACCACAGGCTGGGACCACACGGGAGGCCTGGGGTCAGTTCCCAGTCCAGCCTAGGCTGGGCACAGAGGTGTATTCTTGTTATCCCAGTGGCATAGGGAGGCCGAGGCTGGACATTTGTAAACCTGAAGCCCGCTGGGCAACATAGTGAGACCCTGTTTGAAAAAAGAGCTGGGCATGGTGGTGTATGCCTGTTGTCCCTTCTATGAGGCTAAGGTAGGAGAATCACAACTCAGCAAGACCCTGTTGTAAAACAAAAGAAGTGAGACAAAACAAAAAAGCAAATATCCTTACCCATCCCACTAAATAAAACCTTACAACCCTTTGATGAAATATCTTGTATCAATTAAATCCTAAAAGGTTTCTTGGAACTCCATACTAAACGTGTTTGAGTATATATATATATATATATATATAAATAGAAGCTAAGGCTTTTGTTTCTTTTAGATTTTTGCCACGGGGTGCATACATTTGCCAGGGAGAGACAGAGTGAGGGAATGTAAGAAATCACCCCCTGAGGGGGCTGGGCCATGCTGCAATCCTCTGTCCATTTTCCTCTCAGAGTTTTGGGCACACATGCACACATGCACAGAGTGAGTTTCAAGCCACCACCTCTGGAACTCGAACTATGGTCAGCCATGTGGGAATCCTGCGTCTTGACCACCACATCATCTGATGACCACATTTTTTTTAAGTTTGCTATAGAGTGTGTGTGCTCAGCAGAGAGAGACAGAGAGAAAGAGAAAGAGAGAACATGAGAAACCGCCCCTGTAGGGGGGATGACCGCTGCAATCTCTTCTCCGCTGCCCTCTTGGAATTTTGCACATGCAGGCATACACACATGTCATGTCTTTCAAGCCATCGGTCCAGGACTGGAACTGCGCAGTTGTCCAGGTAGGATCCAGCTGCCTTAACCACCATGCTACCAGCTGACCCCTAGAAGGTAAAGCTGTTTAGATAGCAACTTAGGGGCCTTCTTCTATTTGCTAATTATCTCGAAGTGCTTTGGCCATTCAGTCTGTTAAAGGGACATGATAATGAGTAGCCTGGTTCATTTCCCATATAATTCCATATTAAAATTTGAGAAATGTAGACATAACACTCTATTTTATGTCTTTTAGCACTTACATTTGCTAGAGAAATAAGGCATCAAAGATGCCGAGGCCAGCTCAGCTGACATGTTTTTCTGAGGGGGAAGGCTGTGGATTAGAAATAGATGCAATAACAAACACAAAAAGACACAAGTATAGAAAAGCGAGGATTGAGGGACCAGTAGTTAGCATAATGGCTATGTCGCTGAACTCCTATGTAGTCTACCATGGTTCAAGTCCCGAACATGTCAGTGGTTTAAACTCAGGCCAGGCATGCCCAAGATCCTGAGAGGAGAATGGAGAAGGGATTGTGGCCTTCCCCCCTGGAGGGTGATTTCTTGCTTTCTATCTCTCTGTCTCTCTCTGTCTGTCTGGCTAGCGCATGCGTCCCATAGCAAAAAACTACCCCCCCAAAAAAAAAAAGAAAAGCAAGGATTGAGTGGGCACAGCTGCTCTGATGGAGAACATGCGACCAGAACCGGCCTCAGGTTTATTCTTTTAAAAGGCAGAAAATGGGGGCGGAGGGAGGAAATGGAGTGCAAAGCCAGTTGTTTTAGGATGTTAATCACCTGAAGGTGTGAAAATGACTGGTGCCATTTAATTTCTCTGACCTTTTTGGGGGACAATCTGATAAATACATGTGACTTCCTTTAGCTGAATATTGCCAGTATGGGATATCAGGTATCAACAACAGGAAGATAACCATTGACAGCAGGCAGATAACTGCTTTCCTATGTAGATGCTTCTTTCATATATATATTTTTAATTTTCTATGTTAGCATCATAGAAAATTAAATATATATTAATTATATATATATTTAATATTTAATATATATATATGTGCACTCGCCAGACAGAGAGAGAGACATAGAGACAGACAGCGAGAAATCACCCCCCGGGGGGATGGTGACGCCGCAATCCCTTCTCCTCCATTCTCCTCTGGGATCTTGGGCACGCACGCACATGTGCCCAGCGTGAGTTTTAAGCCACTGGGTCCCGGACGCGAACCGCGGTCAACTACATGGGAATCCAGTGACATAGCCATTACCCTAACTGCTGGTCCCCCAGAATGCTTCTTAATAGTCCTGCTAGAGTTGCTTATGGAAATGCTAAGGCCACACCATGTTTTCTCAGATTGCCCTCTCCACAAAAGATATTATCAAATACAAGTCCAAGAAAGCCATTCAGAATCTTCCTTTGAAAGATTCTAAAATGGAAGATGAGCAGGTGGCATGGTAGTTAAGGCGCTGGACACTCCCACATGGCTGACCACAGTTTGAACCCTGGACCTGGCAGCTTGCTTGCTCACTTTACCCTTTTCTTGTTCTCTCTCTGGTTAAATTAAAAAATAAATTAATAAATAAATAATTCTTAAAAAAAGAAAGAAAGAAAGATGCTAAGATGCCAGCTTCATCCAGAATTCCAGGCCTGTGGAAGCAAGCATCACTTCTGAGACCTTCTGACTGCTATTCCAAAGTACTGTTTCTCCATTCCTTATATATTTTGTCCCCTGCTTCTAAAGTAATATTCCAGAAATATGAGCCTTCACAAGTTCACATTCTACATGTCTTATCATTTTTCTTCTCCCTGTTGTAAAAACCCTGAAAACTTTGGCCTGGAATGCCTGGCCTCTTTTTTCTCTTTCAACCTCAGCAGTGTTTCTCAACTTTACTTTTCTGAAGCTCCT
>NW_006159736.1:3749265-3757816 GCF_000334495.1 Tupaia belangeri chinensis
TTGTTCCCTATTTATAAGTCCTACCTCTTTGTCTGTTTATCACTTTACCTACTTAGTTATAAACATCTCTATTTCCTTGTTTTTAAAAGAGGTTTATTGCCTTAGGGAATGTGTGCTCACTGGAGAGGACAAAAACAGGAACAGTGAGAGGCTAAGTGAGAAATAACTCCGCAAGATGGATGTCCACACTGCAGTCTCTTCTCCATTCTCCTTCTGGGATATTGGGTATGCATTCATGCACTCAAACCACTGGCTCTGAGACTTGAAACATGGTTGCTCATTTGGGAGTCCAGTGACATAACGGCTGTGCCATCTACTGCCCCCAATATATATTTATATTTCTACATTGTTCCACAGTTATAACGGGGTAATGGAAAAGGCTTAATATATTTTTATACATATAATTGCAGCTGAAGTGCACTGAGGCAACAGAAGCCACAAGATTAATACTAATATAACTTTCCGTGCAGAGTTACTTCTATTTGTTGTCAAAAGAAACAATGATTTTCCTTCTTTCATAGTCATGTTTTATATTTATATATGCATTTTCTAAATATTTCCTGATTATATGCTACCTAGATTACAAGCATTATGAAAATAGTGACTGTCTCTCATCCATCACTGTATTCCCAGTGTTGGGTACTTAGTAAGTAGGTACTCAATAAACAATTGTGAAATAAATGATGAATCAGTCAACCTGAAAGAATAGCAGAGTACTTTAATATCTCTGGCATGGGCAGTTGACTCTTTTATTCATGTATTTCTTTCTACATAATGAAGGCCACATATATTTTCTTTAGCAAAACACGAACACACGGATTAGATTGGACATATTTCCTTAAGAATGTCATTTAAAAAAAAAAAACAAAACTAGCCATTATTGAGGACCAGGAAGTGGTGGTGTGGCTAAGGTGCTGGACACTTCCACATGGCTGACCATGGTTCGTGTCCTGTACCTGGTGGCTCGCTTTCTCACTTCCTCTCTCTCTCTTGGTCTCTCTCTCTCTCTGGTCAAATGAAAATAAAGGGATAAATAATGATGATATTTTTTAAATGGTTAATATTCAGATACAAAACAAGACAAGCCATTATTGTTTTACTAGCCACTCTTGACTTTAAAGCATTATGAGACCTTCTTAACATTTTCAAGTCTTTATGAAGTTACTTCTATGTTTGTTTCAGTCTGTGCTCCTTTAACACTTTCAATTATTGTTGGAGAGAAACTGGATAGGATGGTATAACTTTAGAGTTAAGATTAAGAAAGAGTTCAGATCTTGTTAATATTAATTTATAAATACTGACCAGCTAGATTTATATTTCAGATACTAAATGTATCTAATGTGCTTCATGATTATTTTATTTTTCAATAGCTTTAGAAAGCTATCCACAAAATAGTCTTTCCTACAGTGATACTCAAGGCCACATTCTAGTATTATATAATTGCAGAAATTGATTGATACATTTTTTTGAGAGATTTTCGCTATAGGGCGTTTGCACTCGCCAGACAGACAGAGACATAGAGACAGAAAGCGAGAAATCACCCCCCAGGGGGGATGGTCACGCTGCAATCCCTTCTCCTTCATTCTCCTCTCGGGATCTTGGACATGCATGCACACGCGCCTAGCGTGAGTTTTAAGCCACCGGCTCCGGGATGCAAACCGCGGTCGACTACGTGGGAGTCCAGCGACATAGCTATTACGCTAACTGCTGGTTCCTGATACATTATTTTTCAGGCTGATTTGTGATGTATCTATTGACATTTAGAAGGATAAAGTCATAATCACTTCAAGAAGAATATATTTCTTGTACAGCTAGTTGATAAAAGGTGGAAAGGGTTGCTCCCTCTGTGAGCAACCATGGGAAAATGTCTCCTGGACTCACATTAAGTAGATACATATGATGGGGCTGTAAAATTTTGTGATTTATTCTGGATTGGTCTCGAGTTGGTTTTGAGACTTAATCTACTGGGACTTAATGAACTCTTCATTGGATCAAATTATTATTATGAGTGACTGAATGCCTCTGGAGGACACCTGTGGTGAGAAAAAAGTGGTATCCCTGTCTACATTCTGTCTTGAGCTTGAGTAAGTGACTTAACCTCTCTGAACCTTGGAAATCCCAGCAGTGTACCTGCAACACAGGAGGGTTGGGGATGTCAGGCATGTGAGTGGTCCCTATGAATGCCCAGAGTCTGGAGCACCTGGCTCCTGACCAGGGTTCAGTGGTGTTATATAAGAGAATGCTTAGCTGACTGATGGACTGAGCAAGTGATCCTGGGCTCTACACATGTTAATTGCCTCCAAAATATTGAAGTATTTGTGAACAGTAGACCTGCCTCATCCGTAGGGTGTACATTCCAAGACTTCTAGTGGATGCCTGAAACTGCAGGTAATACCAGCTCCTATGTATATATGACTTTTCCCCTGTATTTAGTACATGCTTAATTTATAAATAGATAAAGCTTAATTTATAAATTAGATATAGCAAGAGATTAACACAATAACTAATAACAAAATGGAAAAATTATAATAATATACTATAATGACATTTATGTGAATGTGGTTCTCTCAAAATATATTACTTAATTGTAATATACTCACCTGCTTTTGAACCTTGGTTGACTACAGGTTAACTGAAACTGCAGAAAGCAAAACTGTATATAGAGAGGGACTATGGTAGTTTAAAAAATTGGAATTAGTTCAATCTGAATAATTAAAATACACTGTATTTTAAAAATATTTCTTTATTTAATTTTATTTGTTGTTATTATTAATTGTTTATTTTTTGACCAAAAAGAGAGAACAAGTGAGAGAAGGGGAAAGTGAGAAAGCAAGCTGTCAGGTCCTGGACGCGAACTGTGGTCAGCCATGTGGGAGTTCAGCACCTTAATCATTATGCTACCTGCTGATCCCTACTGTCCTTCAAATCTTACAAATTATGCTTTATGTTTCACTGTTAATACTTATCTGATTACATACATTCCAGATACACAAACAAACAAACAAAATGGTTGAAATCACATACTTGTAAAAGAACAGTATAACTAAACAAAAAAAGATAAAATATTCATTTCCCATAGTTATGTCAATCACTATATAACATATCAAAAAAAAATTTTTAGGGTTTTTTTCATGGGTTATATGTTCTCTGGAAAGAGACAGAAAGAGAGAGAAGTAAAATGAGAAATCATTCCTTCCCCAGGGATGATGATAGCAGTATGACAATCCCTTCTCTGTTCTCTCAGGATTTTGAACACACATGCACATGTACTCCACATGATTTTCAACTGGTGGGTCCAGGACTTGAACTATGGTCAGCCGTGTGAGAATCCAGTGCTTTAATCACCACACTACCTGCGGGTCCTCAAATGTTTTTTTAAAGGGCAATACTGAAGATATCACATTTAAAAAATTTGATTCTCCGTAATTGTTTCTGCTTTTGATTTCAATGAGTTTGTCTGTGCAGAGCATTTTTAAATGTCTCTTTTAAAGTTTTATACTATTTTCTGTCATTTTAGAACATCTTACAAGGTCAGACTTGTCCAACTTAATGTCTTAAATTTGTGACAGAATAAGTTGAATGCAACAGCTTAAATTTATATTGCCTGAAGTAATTTCTACTAAATTGGCATTCTATTAATGCCTGCATTTTATACTCTTCCCCCTTAAACGTAGGTCATGGGAATAGTCCTCTAGTTTATGTTTAGATTTCTGCTTGTTCACTTATTTCTTTTTTTAGCATTTTCAAGCTTTTTTTTTTTTTTTTTATGGTTTCCCTCCCACTGTTTTTTTTGGCAGAGGCTTTCTAACTCAAACAGCTACAAGGAGTTCCACAGTAGCAGGGTGCCATATAAAACAGGACCCGGCACCTAGAATCTAAATGGCAAGAGATGATAAAATACCTGCCACTACAAAATACATGTTCTTTACAACTTATGTGGAAAAAGCTTTCCTCAGAGTGACATGTAATATAAGAACGTCTGAAATCAGTCCAGATAGCCTCTAGCTTAGAAGGAATGAACAATGGTAGCAGAAAGAAAACATATTTATAAAAGTAGGTTTATTACAACTTTGGAATGTGGTTGTTAGTAGTAAGCTATTTAAATGATTGTAAGCAGAGTAATTTCTTTTTAAAATTTTGCCGGAGGGTACACATGCTTGCCAGAGAGAGAGAGACAGAGATAGAAAACATCCACCAGTGGGGCATTGTCATGCTGCAATCCCTTCTCCAGTTATCCACCTTGTGAGCTTTTGGTGCACGCATGTGCACTCAGTGTGTTTTCTTAAGCCACCAGGGTCAGGACTGGAACTTCAATCAGTCATGTGGAATCTAGCCCGCTTAAAGATCAGGCCATGGGGCTGGCCCTACACAGTAATTTCTAAAAAGTACACAGAGGTTTTGTTCATCTATAATTTAGCCATTTGACTTTTAAACATCTTCATTTGCACAAGTTACTTAAATGAACATTATTTATTTGAAAATAAGAATACAGTAGATGCAGATAGCACTGTATGTTTGTGTTATACGCAAAGGCTCAGTTACAAATATTTGTTCCCTGATGAGTTAGTATTTACCTTTAAGTGGGTCATCATCTTTACAGCAGGGTCTAGAGATAGCTTTTCTTTTATAAAAGTGGAAAAAAATGTACACCAACGGCTAACAGTTCTTTACAGGTAATTCTAACCCTTAAAAATATGGCCTAAGCCCAATGTTAGCAAGAAGGAATCTAAATTTAGTCACTGGTCTTCTTTTCTTCTTTTATTGTATAACTAGTTTTTCTTTTTTTTAAGTTTTATTGATTTCTCCAGAGAGAGAGTGAGAGAGAGAGAGAGAGAGAGAATACCGTGTCAGAAGAATCTTCACGCCACAGTTCATTCACCAACAGATGCTCTGTAGAAATAAGGGAGGCCCTGGGATATGAACCCAGGACCTTCCCATGTAAGTCCAATTGTATCACTGCTGCACTGTCATCTGGTTCCCTCGTATAACTAGTTCTTTATTGACAATGAAGAAACATATGCTAGACTGAAACTTAAGATTTAGATTTTTGTTGATAAGATGCAGGAGACAGAAGCTGCTGTTGCCGAACCCTTCCTGGTATCTCTTCCCGTCTCTGCTCTTGTTGAGGGAGTGAGTCTGGAGAAGAACAGTTACTTAGAAGGATGTGTGTGTGTGTGTGTGTGTGTGTGTGTGTGTACGTGCATGAAAGAGAAAGAGTGAGAGAGAGACAAAGAAAGTAGGCAGAAAGCCCCTGAATTTTTACTTATGAGGCACAAGTTAGCTATCATGGAAACTTGACTGAGGAGAGTTCCAATGTGGGACTCAGCCAGACTCCAAATGAGTTGGATTCTGCCATCTCCCCAAAAGGGATTCCAGCGAAATTTATCAAGCCACAATTCCTACTTCCTGGTGTTAAAGGAGCCCTTTTATCCATATAGGAAGGAGAAAGAAGAATGTAGGCTGAAAGGGGAACCAGACTTAACTCAAACTCTGCAAGGAACTTATCAATTCTGTGCTTGGTGTATAACATTTTCTAATGCACACTAGCATGCTGGCCGAGATGTCAAAGCCACTTTGTGGCCTGACTCGCTTAATTGCTATCCTACTCAGAGGGCATCAACCTGTCATGTATTTCTGTAATGGAAGTGAATCTGTTTAATGATCACAGTCTTAAGAACCAGTTTATCCAAATCACAGAATATTCATTGACGAAGTCTCCATATCCTTCTCTCTCTCTTTTTTTCCTAATTCGGTAGTCCGGATGTGTACACTAGTGCAGCTTACACGAAGAGGTTTAATGGTATATTAAATAAGGGAGGCCCTGGGATATGAACCCAGGACCTTCCCATGTAAGTCCAATTGTATCACTGCTGCACTGTCATCTGGTTCCCTCGTATAACTAGTTCTTTATTGACAATGAAGAAACATATGCTAGACTGAAACTTAAGATTTAGATTTTTGTTGATAAGATGCAGGAGACAGAAGCTGCTGTTGCCGAACCCTTCCTGGTATCTCTTCCCGTCTCTGCTCTTGTTGAGGGAGTGAGTCTGGAGAAGAACAGTTACTTAGAAGGATGTGTGTGTGTGTGTGTGTGTGTGTGTGTGTGTACGTGCATGAAAGAGAAAGAGTGAGAGAGAGACAAAGAAAGTAGGCAGAAAGCCCCTGAATTTTTACTTATGAGGCACAAGTTAGCTATCATGGAAACTTGACTGAGGAGAGTTCCAATGTGGGACTCAGCCAGACTCCAAATGAGTTGGATTCTGCCATCTCCCCAAAAGGGATTCCAGCGAAATTTATCAAGCCACAATTCCTACTTCCTGGTGTTAAAGGAGCCCTTTTATCCATATAGGAAGGAGAAAGAAGAATGTAGGCTGAAAGGGGAACCAGACTTAACTCAAACTCTGCAAGGAACTTATCAATTCTGTGCTTGGTGTATAACATTTTCTAATGCACACTAGCATGCTGGCCGAGATGTCAAAGCCACTTTGTGGCCTGACTCGCTTAATTGCTATCCTACTCAGAGGGCATCAACCTGTCATGTATTTCTGTAATGGAAGTGAATCTGTTTAATGATCACAGTCTTAAGAACCAGTTTATCCAAATCACAGAATATTCATTGACGAAGTCTCCATATCCTTCTCTCTCTCTTTTTTTCCTAATTCGGTAGTCCGGATGTGTACACTAGTGCAGCTTACACGAAGAGGTTTAATGGTATATTTAGGAACAGTTGCTGAATGTACTAGGCTTATTTTGCCTTTCAACTTATTTGAGCATGTAGAATTTCTTACATGTCAACTCACTGCTGTTTGTTCAAATATTTGGTCTCAGTGAAGAAATGTAGACACGATGACCTCTTATGGTTATTGAAAGCTAAATGGGAGTATAATTGTCCTATGAGTGCTGTATTTACATAGGTAAACTACATTAACTTTCAAAAAAAATAGAAAACAAGCACTCATTTTTTGACCAGTAGGAAGAAACTTGAACCATCATTCATGACTAGATTGATTGCTTCAATAGAACCATGTTCTTTCACAAACTAAATAGACTATATAGGTGGCAAATATTTTGTGTGTGCAGATATGTATGTACATGTGTATTTAAATACATGAAATTTCCACATGTCCCTGAAAACTAGAAAAAAATTAGCTGTTTTTTTAAATCTGCATAACATAATTTTGAAATGTAGGGGTTTGAAATGTAACTGTATTTGTTTTTGCTTATAGATTCTATATATCAAGAATTCAGGAGTGGCTCTCAATTGGGCATCTTGAGCCAGAAGTTTCTCAATGGTTTGATAGATGGTGGTCAGAGGTGGAACATCTGGGGCTGGGTGGCCAGGACAGCTGGGGGCTGGCTGGATACCTCTCTTTCTGCACGTGTTCGAAGAACCTTGTCATGTGATCTCTATGCTTGGGCGAATTTGAAATCTATCAGAACACAGCTTTAGACATCTAACATGATGGCTCACGTTTCAAAGATGAGTGTTCCAAGTCAAGCGAGAGTGGTAGCTTTTAATAACCAAGACTTATCAGTTTTGTAGCATTACTTTTCTGTTATCTGTTAGTTGAGTGCACCAGTTTTGTTTTTTGTTTTTTGTTTTGAGAGGTTGTTGCTATAGGGCGCATGCGCTCACCAGAAAGACAGAGAGATAGAAAGTGAGAAATCACCACCCCCCCCGGGGGGGGATGGCCACACCGCAATCCATTCTTCTCCATTCTCCTCTCAGGATCTTGGGCACACAGGCACATGTGCCTGGTGTGAGTTTAAGCCACCAGGTCTGGGACTTGAACCACAGTTGGCTACATGGGAGTTCAGCGACATAGCCATTACGTTAACTGCTGGTCCCTGCACTCATTTTCAGAAGAGGAAGACACCAGCTTTTTGGGGGATGTCTATCATTCCAAAGAGTAAGTAGAAAGAAAAATAGCTCTAAGGCCATTTTTTAAAAAGAATTATTTACTTAATTTTAGTTATTTATATGTTTTTAATTTGGCCAGAGAGAGACATAGAAAAGAGAGAAAGAGAAAGTGAGAATGCAAGTCACTAGGTCTGGTACTCGAACCGTGGTCCACCAGGTGGGAGTTCAGCACCTTTAACCACCATGTCACCTGCCAGCCCTCTAAAGCCATTTTTATAATCCGCCAAATTTATGTTTTATAAAATGGTCTAGTACTACCATAGTTAAGTGTTTTTTTTTCCTACAAATGGTTAAAGAATAAATACAGTTTATATAGAAACAAGTTATTCATCCTGAAAGCCCCAAGTTAAAAAAAAATGTTTTAAAGCTATTTGCCATGGCTACAAATACTTCACTCCTGTCTGCTCCCTTTATAACACTGTTTTGCTTCAGGCCAGCAGGTGACGTAGTGTTTAAGGTGCTGGACGCCCACATGGCTGATTACACATTGAGTTGGACCTGGTGGCATGAAAATCATGCCAGGCATGTGTGCATGTATGCCCAAAATCCAAGGAGGAGAATGATGAAGGGATTGTGACATGGCCAGTCCCCTCCCCACCCCCAACCTGGGGATGATTTCTCACTTTCCTT
>NW_006159736.1:3757833-3767052 GCF_000334495.1 Tupaia belangeri chinensis
TCTGGCAAACAGATACACCCTTATGAGAAAAACAAACCAACAAACAAAAAACAATAACCAAGATAAACCAAAAAACTATTTTGCCTCAAATGGGTTCAGGCTGGGTATTTGGGGGAGAGGGTGTTTTCTAGACAACAACAGATGAGAGGGAGAAAGCAGCATCCACAGCTCCACTTCTGTCCTCCTCACCTTCACCTCTGCGAAAGGCAGAAAGGAGGGAGAAACTAGTCAGGTAGTCTCAGGTATTTGCCTTCATAATCATCTCCACTCCGGCATTTCCCCATTTACATATTTCTAAACAGGTAGCCCAAACTAGGGAGGTGACTACAGGAGAGGGAATCATTTTCCTGCCAAAGGACAGGGAATGGAATGGAAGAAGAAAAACCCGAAAGTAAACGACAAAAGTTCAGTTTCCTTCCCTACCCGCCCAAACCCTGTCATCCACTCTGAAAACAGGGGGAAACGCTGCTGCAGAAATCCCCGCCTTCACTGTGGACTGTGTTATTTTCTATTATCCCTGAAGCTCTGTCTTCCATAATCAGGCCTGCTCGTCAGTGTCCCCACTCTAGACTGATTCCTTTTCTGCCATATATATGTGACGTGGTTCAATGTATTCAAGTATTGAGGTGATGCCTATTTACTTTTGAAAGAAGAAAAAATAGTAGGTTGGCTTCTTTTCAGCGCTGATATCAGTGAACTCTAGAAATGAAAAGTAGCATTGCACAATAATATCATTGCTACTATTTTACATAGAGAATGCAGTGACCTAAATCATATTCACAAATTTTTGAAACACGTTTTGTCTCTTCAGAAAATAATATGGGAATATGATTTTTTTTTTTGGTTGCACTAGTAGACACTTTTTTTTTCTTTTTTTTTCTTTGAACTTGTTTAAGGTTAATCTGCAATAAAACTAGAATGAGTTGCTAATGTTGTTTGGTATTACTCATCATTCAACAGCAGTGTATTTGTTAACTAATGTGAATTTGCACTACTGTATCCAAAAAAAAGGCAAAGCTTATTGTCAAAATAAATAACATCAGCAGTTCCAGCCAACTCAATAGCCTTCTGATTAAGGTCACTAGATTTAACCTATCTGACTATGATTCGAATTCTGGTTCAGTGGCTTGAAAAACATTCTGGGCACATGTGGTATGTATGTGTACCCGAAATCCCAACAGGGTAGAGAAAGGGAGGAGAAGTTACTGTATGGCCATTTTAAGGGGTGCTTTCTCCCACTTTCTCTCTTTCTGTGGCAACTTATGCAATTAGAAAAAAAAAATCAGTAATTCTACTGGTTAGATGTTCAGTATTTTTAAGCAGAATGTGTATTTAATGATTCTCCTTTTAAGGTTTAATTTTTGTCCTTTTTTCCTAGTTAGACAAAAACTATGATTATACTCAAAGATTTATTATTTTCAGCATGCCCTGCTTTTCAATATGAGGATAATTAGTTGATTTTACTGATTGTATTTTAACTAACAAATGAGTTTCCTTTGTTCTTAGACATTAAGAAGTAACCAAAACAGGGTCCAGCAGATGGCATAATGGTTATGTTGCTATCTCCCACATGGCTGACTGCAGTTTGAGTCCCTGGCCTGGTGGCTTGAAAGTCACACCAGACATGTATACATGTGTGCCCAAAATCTTGGGAGGAGAATGGAAGAGAAGGGATTGAGTCATGACCACCCCCCCCACACACACACACTCCCGGAGTGATTTATCACTTTCTCTCACTGTCTCTGTCTCCACCTTTTCCACACAGAGCCACAAGCCCTAAGGCAAAAACCTCTTAAAAAGAGATAAATAACCAAAACAAAATGTTAAAAGTTCTTTACCTTTTCTTTGATCAATTTTATTGAGTTTATCATGTTTCTCAAATTTTCTCTAAGTTTTTCCATTTTAAACTTCCTGAGGTATCTTAGAACACATTAAAATTCCATTTTTTTTTAATGTGCTATAAAGTTCATATACTCACTGGGAAGAGAGAAAAGAGAGAAGTGAGAAGGTTAGAGAACACCTCAAAGTGGAGATGGCCATACCATAGTAACTTCTCCACTCTCCTGTCAGGATTTTGGGCATGCATGCATATGTGCCCAGTGTGCTTTCCAATCCTCCAGACCCAGGACTCTAACCACACAGTTAGCCATTGGAGATCAAGTTACCTTATCCACCATGCCACCAACTGGCCCTAAAATTTCACTTTTATATCTGATTAAAATTATCTTAAAAGTTGGTCTTGTAGAACTATCTATATGCATTGTCATTTGAAAGGTATGCACATAATATAATTACATAAAGGTGAACAGAGGTCTGGTTTCATTCAAGAAGACTTTGTTCTGATTTAATGGTCTTTTTCTGTATTATTCTGATTAGTTTGTTGGTAAACATGTTGATCTTATTTAAGTTTAAACTCATGCCATTGATATGGTTCCTGACTAGGCTACTTAAGTGCAATTCACTTTAGGAGGCATGGAGCAGAGTATAGCCTACAGGCTAGACTAGAGGTTTCTAAAGTATACTTCCCATGTGACATGGAGAGTCACATCCATCGCTCAAAACCAGGTTTAGAATTTAAAGCATTAAGATATCAAACATGGAGACCAGCAGTTGCTATAATGGTTACATTGCTGGACTCCCATGCAGTTGACCACAGTTCAGGTCCCAGACCTGGTGGCTTAAAACTCACACTGAGCGCACATGCATGCATGCCCAAAATCCCAAGAGGAGAATGGAGGAGAAGGGATTGCAGTGTGGCCATTCCCAACCCTGTTCCCATGGGGGTGTGATTTCTCATTTTCTGTTTCTCTGTCTCTCTCTGTCTCTCTGGTAAGCACACACATCCAATAGCAAAAATCTCTCTTAAAAAAAAAAAAGGTATTAAACATGGACTGTTTGTTCACCAGTTTCAAGTGTGTTCAAATAGCACTTGTTTCGAAGAATTCATGGTCCTTGTACACTGAATACTGAAAAAGAAACATGCCATACTAATTATTTTTAAATAAATAATGACTTAAAAACATGTTTTGCTGACATTTATAAAGAATTATGCTTTTATTAATATATCATTCTTAAGAATAAAAATGAACTTTTATAATTTTTATTACATACACATTGATCTAAATTGCCTGATTAAGTTGCTGGAAAGGTCTCTAAAAGTAATACTGGGTAAATGTAAAGAATTAGAAAGATAAATCTGAATACTACAACTAACATAACATTCCCCAAATCACATTAAACAATTTCTTAAAACCTACCCATTAATGAAGCATGCATGTACTAAAGTTTAGCTAGTTCCACATTTGATAAAGTAAAAGGAACATAAATATATTTTTTCACTGAAAGTGTATGTATAAATAGAAAGCACATTTTATAAAGACTTTGCCTTTAAAATTTTTATCCAAATTTATTTGTCTTGAATATTCAATTTATAGAATTAAAAGCTGATAGTTATTATAACTGCTTTGAATAATAGAATATGTAATACCTATAAATTTTAGATTAAAAACATTTTTAATGTATATGACTTTTTCGGGAAATAAAGCTGTTTTTTTACAAATGTCTTGGCCAAATTCAAATTTGTAATTGCAAAAGATCATGGGTTAAGTGCCTTTGAAATATGAAAATGTTGAAACAAATTTGTACTAATAACTTTACCACACTAGTACTGTTGACGTCAGACCTTCTTGTACTGCTGTATTCCAGGATCCATTGATAAAATAATTCAACACTATGATTAATCAAGATGGATACTTCTTGTTTTGAATTGTGCTTATAATCTGTAGTAAGAAATGCATTTCTTAGTATTCGAAATACAATTGTTTCTCCTCAAGTCGTCCAGGTTGCAGATTTTTTAAGCCTTTGGTGATGTTATTCTATCTGTTGTTTAACATGTGCTTTCTGATAGAACACTGGAAAATCTGAGACGTATATTCATTTATATGATTTGGCAAAGTATTTTCATCTCTCTGTTTCTTAGATCTTTTCCGTTTCTTTCATTCACTCATGCATTGCTTTTATTGTATCCTTATCAAAACCTGTTTTCAATTATTTGTTGCAGTCAAAAATTAAATAATAAGTAGTTGCAAACAGTAAGCAGAATATATAAATAGTGAGGCAAGTTTAATGTTAAAATAGACAATGGAAGTAAAAATCACTAAAAAATTTAATACTCGTGCAAAGAGATTTGAAAATCAAGTGAATATCTGTAAATGTTTTGTAATAAAATAACTCTTTACTATGTTAACCAAAATATGTTAGACAGTTTGACACTGGGCACTTTGCCTAGCCTTAAAGTTCTGCTTTTGAGACTGTTTACCAAAATAAAGATCTCTATATTCATATGGAAGTCAAATCACAGGCTACTGCAGTGATAGCATTGCTTGTCATGGTAATAAGTTTGGTTTTGCCACAGTCCTTTCTTATTGCCAGTGCCATGAGTTAGTCTCCCTCCAACAGCCCATCCCTATCATCTCTTCTCATCAGTGCTTTTATCCACCACGAGCAGAGTTGGTTTCCAGAAGGAGGTATCAGTATAGAAAGGGAATTTTATTTATATTCAGTATAGAATTGGTACAATTAGATAAAGTATTTAAAAAATCACTTCTGCTTTTATGCATGGGGATAACAATGTTTACAGTGCTATTATCAAACACGAATGCATGATATATGAGAGGCAGCACAGTTGAGTGGAAAGAAAATTATCCTGGGAGCTTTGAGACTTCTTGGCCCTACATCAGAATGCTGTTGGGAACATGACTGTTTTGACATGGGAAGACCATGAGGGTGGTCACAAAAGGCATTGACCTGAACTAAAAACAACTAATGCATATTCGTTATGTTTATCTTGGGAAACTGGGAAATGTTATTGCATAAAATGACTTTTGTTTCTGTCTCTGAAACATTGGTCTCCCAGTCAATAACCCTGAAATCCATTTCTGTAGGTGAGGTTACTTTTATCATTTAAAAATGAATATTTGTAGACGTTAGTGGATTATGACCAAAATGCATTATCTCTGTTCACAAGAAGAGTATAGATCATATGCTGCTTGCCATTGTCACTCTTGAGAAGCATGTGCATGTCATCCAGAAGAGGGCAGTATAAAAGTCCTCAGTACGCAAAGCTGATGTTGAATAAGAAAGTACAGGAAATTATACACCAGACTAAATTAGTTTTTAGGCTTCTGGACTTAAGAACTTTTGTGAATATGGTGTCAGATCATTTTAGCTTTGGCAGCCAAGACAGGGTATTGGGGCTAAAAAAAAAAAACTTTTTTTTAAAAACTAGATGTTCAATTTTCCAGAGATTTCCTGTGTTTATTATTGTAAGACTGTGATTTATTAAAACTGTCTTACTTCTTCAAGCAGACCAAGATTTCCTCTGTGCTACTGAGGCTAAGATATATGGCGTTATGCAAAGAGTCTGTGAATGAGACAGGGTTATAGTACCCAGGCTACAGTGCTATTCATAGCTGGCTAGAGCACTTTCACCCAAGGTTTGTCAGGAGGGGCTCTAGTCTAATTTTTTTTCTCATTACTGAATTTCGAATGTATTACTTTTAAGAGGAGTTACTGCTCAAATTGAGTTTTGAGTTATAGGCTCTAAAGCCACATTATTTACATTTTCATAGTAATTGACGTCATATGTTGAATTGTGCTTTCTGTATCTGTTTTTCCTGTTGTGTTCCTACTGCCCAGAGTAATACTATCAGTTTTGTCTAATCTAGCCAGTGAAGATGGTAGAAAACAAACTTCTGATGTGATCCACTTATTGTGAAAAAATGTGAATGTTGTCCTGTGATTGGCTTGGTTGTGGAGCACACAAAAACAAAGATAAGTAATTGGGGAAAAAGGAAGAGTTATAGGTTCTTGAGCTTAAATCTATTTCCTGAAAAAAATTATGATAAGTTCATTAAGCAGATACCTTTTAAATATGTACTGAGAATATTATGGCTATTACAAGAATTAGACAAACTGAAACAGAGCTCACTTGTTTGATTATTATATTTCTGAAATGGTAAGGAAAAGAAATACTACAGATACCACAAATCTACATTTCACATAGGTCTTTGAGCATCTTGATGATAGTACTATGATCAAGATAGGAAATTTCATCAAGGTAGATATTTTTCAAACTTTTACCTATGAAACTCTTTTCACCTTGAATAGAACTTTATGTAGAACCATAATGTATTCTCTAGATAAGAAAATTCTTCTTTTTTTTGGGAAAGGTTTTTGCTATAGGGCACATGAGCTCACCAGAAAGACAGAGACAGAGAGACAGAAAGCAAAAAATTACCCCCAGGGAGGATGGCCATTCTGCAATCCCTTCTCCTCCATTCTCTTCTCAGGATCTTGGGCATGCACGCACATGCACCCAGCATGAGTTTAAGCCACCAGGTCTGGGACTCAAACCATGATCAACTACATGGAAGTCCAGCAACATAGCCATTATGCCAACTGCTGGTCCTAAGATAAGAAAATTATTGAAGATTGGTATAAGCTCCTTCCAGGATTCTGAGAGGTATCTTGTCAATGTGTTCATCATGAAAGTATTTAATAAAAATTTCAAAGTTAGGCAGTTTTGTATTTTTTCCTCTTAAAGAGACTTGTCTCTCAAATTGTAATTGCTTCAGGTCCATACAATCTGGATTCGTCTCCAAATAAATAATAAAATGGGGTTTTCTTTATTGAGAAGGTCTGAGATGCACTGAATTGGCCTCTTGAAAACCCTGGCAACAGCTTGTGACTGAAAACACCTGTGATTCCCAGTCTTGCTACAGTCTAGCATCTTCTGAAATATTTTGGTAACTCGAATTTCCTACAGCTAAACAGAATCAATAGTGGAGGAGTCTAAGATGGGTTTAAGACATCTGTATTTTTTTAAAAAGTACCTCAGATAGGGACCAGTAGTTGGTGTAATGGCTATGTCGCTGGACTCCCATGTAGTTGACCACGGTTCAAGTCCCAGACCTAGTGGCTTAAACTCATGCCAGGCGCGTGTGCATGCATGCCCAAGATCTTGAGAGGAGAATGGAGAAGAGACTGTGGCATGGCCGCCCCCACCCCGGGGGGTGGTTATTTCTTGCTTTCTGTCTCTCTGTCTCTCTCTGTCTTTTGGTAAGCGCATGTACCCTATAGCAAAAGCCTCTCAAAAAATAAAAAAAGTACCCCAGAACTTCAGATAATTCTCATGATTAGTCCAGTTTGGGAAATAACTGGGTTAGATGACAAGATATGCTTTAAAAATTGTTCTGCTTGAGGGTGTTTTCTTTCTAGAGCTCTGCCCTTGACATTGTGATATACAAAGTCTTTATCAGTGACTAAATTGAAAGGATATAAAATACGGAAGATTTATTTATCAGGGAGGTATCAGAGAACATCCTTTGCAATCAGATAGACCCTTTGCAATCAGATAGACTTGAGTCCCAGTCCAGCCTCCACTCACTAGCAGGGTTATCTTCTTCCTTAATAATATCTCTAAGTCTAAATCTTCTACAGAAACTGCCTTTCTTTCTTTCTTTTTGTTTGTTTGTTTGTTTGTTTGTTTGGAGAGGTTTGTTTTTTTTTTTTTTTTTTTTTTGTTCATGCTATTTCCTGGACCTGAAATACCTGTTCTTTTTCTTCCTCTCCCATTTCCGCCCCCCCTTCTCTAAACTTCCTGCTTATCGTTCATGAGTCAATTCAGGTGTGAACCTTAGTCAGAAATCTTTAATAATTTGTAGCCAAATTTCCCTCCTAGGTGTATGTAACTCAGGAAGCCAAATAGGCTGTCAGGACTCATTTAAATGTTGGATGTTTACAACAGACAGTGCACTCATCTGTGTATTATTCATCCTTTTATCATTAATGTTGATATATCCGTGAATTAGCATAGTGCCTGGTTCTACCACTTATTACCTTTGTAAACTTGGTCAAGTTAAAGAATGTCTTTAAGGTTGTCTTTCTTTATCTGATAAAAAAGAAATAAAGATAAACGCTTCTACTCCTGAGACTTAAAAGAGGAACTCGTCAAGGTGCTGGCACAGAGTAAATGCTCCATCGATTTAACTATAAAAATTATTAGAATAACCCAAAATAGGGGGAAACACGCAGCATTCCAGAAGTATATCTAACAAATAGCATTTTGGAATACATTAGGCAGAGTTTTTGACCCCACTTTTGTGCTCCCCTGGTAGGCAGCTTTAAAAGGCTCTACCTTTTCCCAACCCTGTAACTTTTTACCCATTGCTCTCAGAGTAGGAGGCAGGCACAGATTAAACAGGAGACATCGGCTGGATTTATTTTCAAGTTTTTTTCTTTATTCATGATAGAGCATGTGTGTGCACATGTGAAAGTGACAGACTGGGAGGGAGAAAGTCGAGCACCCTCCACAGGTCTGGTCCAGCTGCGATCACCTTCCTTCAGTCTGCGACCCTGTCAGACCTGTGTGTTCTTGCTTGCTGACCACGTTTCAGGCTGACGGTGCTGGCGATTCCAACCGTGGCTGCTCTAGCTTCTTTTTTTTTTTGGACAGGTTTTTTTCGCTATAGGGCGCGTGCGCTCGCCAGACAGACAGAGAGAGACAAAGAGACAGAAAGCGAGAAATCACCCCCAGGGGGGATGGTCACGCCGCAGTCCCTTCTCCTCCATTCTCCTCTCGGGATCTTGGGCATGCACGCACACGCGCCCGGTGTGAGTTCTAAGCCACCGGGTCTGGGACGCGAACCGCCATCTACTACGTGGGAGTCCAGCGACATAGCCATTACGCTAACTGCTGATTCCCAGCTCTAGCTTCTTTTGAGTAGCACATTCCCACTATAGCGTAGAGCTGGCCCCAGATAAATGGAATTTCAAACTCATAATAGAGGCAGAAGCCTTGGAAGCCAAGTGCTTGACCCAAATAATGTATTTTAAAGTTCAAAAGCTTTGTTTTGAATATAAGAATACAGAATGTCAAAGGTAACAAGGCATGGAGATGACGTCAAGCTCAAGAGAACATATGTGAATGAAGAGTTAATAAGAGAGACTCAAATCCAGTACTTGGGTCCAATATTCCCTCTCCTCATCTCCTGAACAGAAAACAATCGCTGTGTTTTGTCCTCAGATTCCAGGGCATAGCCAGGTAGACTAAAAGCCTATTAGAGGGACCAGCAGTTAGCGTAATGGCTGTGTCGCTGGACTCCCATGTAGTCGACTGCGGTTCACGTCCCGGACCTGGTGGCTTAAAACTCAAGCTGG
>NW_006159736.1:3768466-3782095 GCF_000334495.1 Tupaia belangeri chinensis
CCAGGGAGGATGGCCATTCTGCAATCCCTTCTCCTCCATTCTCTTCTCAGGATCTTGGGCATGCACGCACATGCACCCAGCATGAGTTTAAGCCACCAGGTCTGGGACTCAAACCATGATCAACTACATGGAAGTCCAGCAACATAGCCATTATGCCAACTGCTGGTCCTAAGATAAGAAAATTATTGAAGATTGGTATAAGCTCCTTCCAGGATTCTGAGAGGTATCTTGTCAATGTGTTCATCATGAAAGTATTTAATAAAAATTTCAAAGTTAGGCAGTTTTGTATGTTTTCCTCTTAAAGAGACTTGTCTCTCAAATTGTAATTGCTTCAGGCCCATACAATCTGGATTCGTCTCCAAATAGATAATAAAATGGGGTTTTCTTTATTGAGAAGGTCTGAGATGCACTGAATTGGCCTCTTGAAAACCCTGGCAACAGCTTGTGACTGAAAACACCTGTGATTCCCAGTCTTGCTACAGTCTAGCATCTTCTGAAATATTTTGGTAACTCGAATTTCCTACAGCTAAACAGAATCAATAGTGGAGGAGTCTAAGATGGGTTTAAGACATCTGTATTTTTAAAAAGTACCTCAGATAGGGACCAGTAGTTGGTGTAATGGCTATGTCGCTGGACTCCCATGTAGTTGACCACGGTTCAAGTCCCAGACCTAGTGGCTTAAACTCATGCCAGGCGCGTGTGCATGCATGCCCAAGATCTTGAGAGGAGAATGGAGAAGAGACTGTGGCATGGCCGCCCCCACCCCGGGGGGTGGTTATTTCTTGCTTTCTGTCTCTCTGTCTCTCTCTGTCTTTTGGTAAGCGCATGTACCCTATAGCAAAAGCCTCTCAAAAAATAAAAAAAGTACCCCAGAACTTCAGATAATTCTCATGATTAGTCCAGTTTGGGAAATAACTGGGTTAGATGACAAGATATGCTTTAAAAATTGTTCTGCTTGAGGGTGTTTTCTTTCTAGAGCTCTGCCCTTGACATTGTGATATACAAAGTCTTTATCAGTGACTAAATTGAAAGGATATAAAATACGGAAGATTTATTTATCAGGGAGGTATCAGAGAACATCCTTTGCAATCAGATAGACCCTTTGCAATCAGATAGACTTGAGTCCCAGTCCAGCCTCCACTCACTAGCAGGGTTATCTTCTTCCTTAATAATATCTCTAAGTCTAAATCTTCTACAGAAACTGCCTTTCTTTCTTTCTTTTTGTTTGTTTGTTTGTTTGTTTGTTTGGAGAGGTTTGTTTTTTTTTTTTTTTTTTTTTTTTCTACAGGGCGCATGCGCTTGCCAGACAGAAAGAGAGAGACGGAGAGACAAAAAGCGAGAAAAGAGAGACAGCGAGAAATCACCCCCCAGGGGGGGATGGCCACGCCACAATCCCTTCTCCTCCATTTTCCTCTTGGGACCTTGGGCATGCATGAACACGTGCCCGGCATGAGTTTTAAGCCTCCGGGTCCAGGACGTGAACCGTGGTCAACTACGTGGGAATCCAGAGACATAGCCATTACACTAACTGCTGGTCCCATAAACTGTCTTTATTATTAGGTTGTTAAAAGTATTTAAAGAAGACCATGGCACAGTGGTAATGCACTGCTCTGCCAGGATAAACCACATAGGAAGGTTCTTGGTTCAAGTCAGACCTTTTTGAACATGCCAGGAGTACACATGCCCATGATTCGTGGCTGACTAAAGTTGGGAGTGGATTATGGCATAAGAATCCTATTGGGGGTCTCTCTCTCTCTCTCCCTCCCTCAGTCTCACTCATGGGAGAAGTAAGTTTTAAAAAATGTTTAAAGAGGGACCAGCAGTTAGCATAATGGCTATGTCACTGGACTTCCATGTAGTCAACAGCGGTTCGAGGCCCGGACCCGATGGCTTAAAATCATGCCGGACATGTGTACATGCGTGCCCAAGATCTGGAGAGGAGAATGGAGGAAAGGGTCTTGCAGCATGGTCGTCCCCCCTGGGGGGTGATTTCTAGCTTTCTGTCTATCTGTCTGTCTCAGTCTGTCTGGTGAGCACAGGCGCCCTATAGCAAAAACCTCTCAAAAAAACATGTTTAAAGAGATAACACATTAAAAATTCAAAACATACAGACTTAACATATAACTCAGCACAAAGTCAATATGCTTTTATCATTATTAACAACTTTGGTAATAAGAAAATATTAGAAAAATTAGCAGGGAAAAAGAATCACAATACAAAGTAGATTTAGTGTAAAGCAAATACAAACTAGAGCCATGAACTAAAACCTGGAGGAAAAATGTCAGAGTTCAACTCAACAATCATTTATCAACTGTTCATTTTATGTAAATTACTTATGGAGCTAATAATTTTGTTAGGGAGAAAGACACATATAGCAACATAAATTATACAAAATTTGATAGGAGCGATGATAGCTATATATGCAGTGAGCTATGCAAATGTAGAATCATCTAAGTCAAACAGGTTGTTGTAAGTGTCTTATAAGACAAACTTTTGAGTTGACTGTTGGAAGATTGTATCAGTTAACTAGATGAGAAAGTGAAGAATGATTTTCAGGCAGGTGGGATGATGCAAAGGATCAGAAATATGAAGCATCATGGCATGGCTTTGCAAACATCTTCATGGCTAGAGTCAGCTGAAAGCACTTTTGTGAGAACTATTCAGTGGGTGAGCTGTTAGGAGAAATAAGTCTGGCATTCTCAGGACCTTCAAGGGCTCAGCTGCAAACCATTCTGGCATCTTAGCAGTGAGGAGATGGTAAGAGGACTCTAGCTGATAACCTTGCTGTAAGTCTGTCCTTACCATATTGTGAGTTTGGACATCTTATCCCTTAGCTGGCATCAATTTCCCAGAGTTCAGTAAGTTGGGAGTAGTGTGACCTGACTCCAGCACTCTGGACTGTGATGGTGCTCATTGTAAAGCATAAAAAAAAAATGTTATTCTATAGAACTTACATGAGTTGCAGGTGAAACTTACTCCAAGACTTTAATTCTTCATCATAGGGAGGAGTGACTGACTCTTTTATTAGTAGATCGTGCATATAAGTCACTGAAGGAACTTATTGACTGTGCAAAATTCCAGGTTACACTCTCAGAGATTTTGATTCATTGGAGCTGGTATGGAAAAAAAGAAATGAGCATTTACAAATCATCCCAGATAATTTTGATGTAGCCAGAACTCAGACCAGTGTTTGAGAAACATGTCTCTAAGCACGCTGGACCTTGCAGTAAGTGCTACAGACTGTGGCCGTTTTGCTTGGTGGGAATGGGCTTTCTAAGACATTTCCTGCCTTGATTCTTGGTAAGTCTGGCTCTACACAGAACACAGCTAACAAGATGAAGTGCTTTAATTCTTTCAGTTACATGTAATTAAAATAAAATTTGAGGTCCCACAGGGTTCTGGTTTGGCAACAACTTGCATATTTGAAGGTACACTCAGAATGCCAAAATAATTAAGTCGTCGTAATTTTCACTTGCACTTCATATAGAACATTAAAAGGGACTCAATTTATATTCTGTGTAAGGCTTTGAAAATCCCCTTTCCTTACATTTTCATTTTCATGTGTCTCCTTATACCTTACATCCATTTTAGAGCCTCATTCTATAAAGAGTTCTTTTTTTTTTTTTTAATGCCTCTTAGGTCCCTGATTTGTATCACAGTAGACTTCTGCCTTGAATCAGGAAACAAAGTCTATGGATTGAGTTAAGGGTAAAATCTATGCTGACAATGACAGAGGACAGAGCTGTCTATACTGGGTGTCATGGAAGGGGTTGCGGTCATGGAGAGCACTCAAGTATTGTGTCCCAACTCTTGCATTGTTTATTATTTTTTTTTTGTATGTCCATAGGATATGTCAGATGTGCTGCTAAAAACCCATCTTATTATCGTCTAGTTCTTTTTGGTTACTTTATTTCCTATTCAGTGCCTCTGGAAGTGCTGTCAAGTTTAGCCTTGTTGCTTCTGTCTGGGCCCTTTTTCACAAACACTGGAATCAGAACATATGAAAATTTCTGAGGAACAATCATCTGATATGCTAGATTTCCTTCTTCAAGGATTGAGCTTCTGGCAAGAGGCAAAGTATGAGCTAGTCTCTGGGATCATTCACTTGTGAGAATAGTTGGCCACTGTGCCTCATCACTCCAAATAATGCAGTGACTGTGTTCTTGCTAAATGACATGTTTGTACAGATTTAGACCATCTCACTCTGACTGAGATCTGCAGGTTACTAGGAGACAGATGGCCAAGCATTTGTAGGGAACTTCAGTTCCAGAATGTATCAATCTGGAGGATTCTCTTTAAGAAAATACATACTGCAAAACATAAGATAGGGTATAAAACAAATACTAATTTTTAAAAAGTTTTTGCCATAGGGCATGTTCACTCACAAAAGACAGACAGAAACAGTGAGAGAGAGAGTGAGAAATTACTCCCCCAGGGGGCATGGCCACGCTGCAGTCCTTTTCTCTTCCGTTCTCCTCTCAGGATTTTGGGCATGCATGCACAGGTGCCCAGTGCGAGTTTTAAGCTACTGGATCTGAAACTCAAACCTCAGTCAGCCATTTGGGAGTCCAACACCTAACCATTATGCCACTTGTTAGCCCATGAATATTAATTTTGAATGAGAAAAAAATAACTAATGAAATTATAAAATTTTTAAAAATTTTGTCAGAGTGCGTGTGCTCACCAGAGAAAGATAGAAAAAGAGGGATGGGGAGGGGAGGGAAACACTTCCCATAGGGTGTGGTCATACTGCAATCTTTCTTTTCCATTTCTCCCTCCTTTCAGGATTATCAGCATGCACACACCCATGCCTAGTGTGTTTTTCAAGCCACTGGGGTTGGAACTTGAGTCATGTGGTTAGCCATGTGAGAACCAGCTCTCTTAATTATGAGACAATGAGATGGAATGAAATTATAAAATTTTGAAAATTAGCAAATGTTACAAAATTTAAAAATTAAAAAAATGAGAAAAATACTTGAAAATTTAATGAATTTTTGAGGTTACTTCATAATCTTTTAAAATTTTTGTTTTTAATTGATACACACTTGTACATATTTATTGGTTACAGTGATGTTTTGATAAATGTATATAAAGTATACCAATCAAATTAGGGTAATTAACGTATCCATCACCTTAGACATTTGTCATTCTTTTGTGTGGGTTGAAAACATTCCAAATTGTCTCATATAGCTATTTTAAATATATAATATATTATTATATTGGTTTTCAACCACATTTTTTGCCTATACATTCTTCTCTTTCTAATGACAACACTTAATAATATTTTCTATGAAGAGGAGAGGAGAGGAAGAGGATTCATTCTTTTCTCTAGCACTAATGTTGAATCTCTTTATTGCTAGACTAGGAAAATATATTTCCATTTAATAATTCATTATTAGTAATGTCATACAAATGTGTAGTCTAATAATTTATGATGTGTAATCATATATACAAATACGTTCCTTTCTTTCAAAAGTACTTGATTTCTTGTCCTTTGTACAGAAGAATTTTGGTTTCTTCAATTTTTTGTGGTTTTATAAAAAACGAAAACAAAAATATGCTTGGTATATTTATAGTTGCTTTATTGATTATATCGGTTTATCAGAAAAATAATGACATAGTTTTCTATGTTTTCCAATGCAAAAATGCATTATGACTTTTCTGACTCTCTGATATTTCTGATAGGAACGGATTTAAACTTGATTTCACATAGGTGAAAACTGATTTGGTACCAGCAAATAGCGTAATGGTTACATCACTAGATCCCTAGGTACTCAACTGAGGTTCGAGTCCTGGACCCAGTGACTTCAAACTCACACTGGGCACATTTGTGTGCATGCACAAAATCCCAAGAGGAGAATGGAGGACAAGGTACTACAACGTGGCTATCCCCCTACTCCCCAGGGTGGGGGAGGTTATTTCTCACTTTCTGTCTCTCCAGCAAGTGCATACACCCTATAGCAAAAATCTCTCTTTAAAAACAAACAAACAAAACATGATTCATTTACTTAATACTTTACAAATATAATGCTTGAAAGAATTTTCCATAGACTAACTCGGCTCTATACATTTTAAAATTTGTTTCTTTTAAAATGTTTACATACTTGTGGTACCAGATACTGTAGGAAATGACTATTGAATCAACTCTAGAATGACAGCTTCAATTTGAGGTAAAACTGAGTACTGTATTTTATCTCATATACTACATGTTTTATATTTTAAGTGTGTGAGTACATTTTCACCAAAGAGCAATTGTGCTCTTTTCTGATTGGCAAAGTCTGTACCTGTATTCGCACATGAAGAAATATAGGAACCAAATGAAGTATATGATTATCCAATCTTTATATGTATTATTCAAAGACCTTACAGGAGGATCCTTCCTTATATCCAAGTCATCCTGTGTTTAATTCCCCTTGTTTCTTCACTTTTCACACATTTGTACTCCTTGTGAGCCATGAAAACATTTTGCCACCAAAGCATACTCTCCAAACCCTAATCTTTTCCTCCACTACTCTCTTACTGTTTTAGTCTGTTCTCTCTTGTTAACAATAGGAATACCTTAATCTAGGTGATTTATAAAGAGTAGAGGTGGTATGGTTTAGATAATGGTTTATCCCTCAGAGATTCACGTTTTTCATTTGGTTCCCAGAGTTCGGTATTGGGAGGTATTGAGACCCTTAAGAGGTCAGATCTGGTAGAATTTGGATTATGGAGGAATCTTCATTAGAAATGGATTAATGCTGGTACTAGCAGTTAGCGTAACGGCTATGTTGTGAACTCCCATGTAGCCAACCGCGGTTCGAGTCCTGGACCCGGTGGCTTAAACTCACGCCGGGCGCGTGGCGTGCGTGCCCATGATCCCAAGAGAATGGAGGAGAAGGGATTGTGGCTTGGCCATCCCCCCTGGGGGGGTGATTTCTCACTTTCTATCTTTCTGTTTCTCTCTGTCTTTCTGGCAAGCGCACGTGCCCTACAGCAAAACCTCTCCAAAAATGAAAAAGAAGAAATGGATTAATGCTGTCTTATAAGACCAAGTGAGTTCCAGCTCTTATGAGGCTAGTTTTCATCAGCACCAGTCATTATAAAGAGAAAATGGCTATCCTGAGATCTCTCTCTTTGCTAGTCCTAGCCAGACTCTCTGCTTCTGTCAGCCATATTGTAAGGAATAATATAGCCAGATGCCAGACCTACACTTTTGGACTTTCCAGCCACCAGAATCATAAGCCAAAAAAACCTCTATCCTGTATAACTCTTCCAGTCTCAGGTATTTTTGTTAGCAATGTGATAATGTACTAAGATGAGAGTTTTATTTAGCTCGTGGTTTTGGAGGTCCAGGATCAAGGCACCACAACTTGTGAGGGTCTTCTTGTTGATTGGGACTCTGCAGAGTCCTGAGGCAGTACAGGACCTCACATGATGAGAAGGTAAAGAAACCAGTGTGGTCTGTGTTGACATTTGTGTCTTCTTATAAAGCCACTAAGAGTTATTCATGGGGGTCCCACCCTGATGACATCTCTAATCCCAGCAACCTAATAAGGTCACGGTTATCAACACAAAATTGGATTCTCTATCCTCTGAAATGTATTATGATGGCTCACCATATTTCAATACATAAATTTTAGAGGAACACATTTAAATCATAACAGTCACTGTTTAGATTATTTAAATTTTCTTACAATGTTTTCCTACATTTCACAGGCAGCACCCTACCTAATATACCATTACAAGAACCAGGACTCCGAGTATAGGTCAGAGTAGGGAAATAATTTGAGCTCGTAAGCAGGTAAGTGTAGAGAAGACAGGAACAGTGGGTAAATGATTGACTCAGTCATATTGACTGAACCAGAAAGGAGAAAAGAGGATGAAGAGTGGGTTCTATATTTAGTGTACAAGAACTAGTTGTAAGAGACATAGTCAATTTATGTAATTTTGCAGATATAACTGTAAATATATCAATGTAACGATATATTTATAAAATTATAATAATAAAATTAAATTAAAAACAAACAAACAAACCCTGAACCTTTGGGTTATTTACATTTGGCCCAGTTAAGGTATAGCTTAAATGTTTGTTACTATTCTAGCTTAAGTTGTAGTAAAATGCTTTCATAACTATTCTCCATAGAATTTCAGATCACAAAACATTATGTTATGGGAACCAGCAGTTAGCATAATGGCTATGTCGCTGGACTCCCATGTAGTCGACCGCGGTTCACGTCCCGGACCCGGTGGCTTAAAACTCACGCCGGGCGCGTGTGCGTGCGTGCCCAAGATCCCGAAAGGAGAATGGAGGAGAAGGGATTGCGGCGTGACCATCCCCCCTGGGGGGTGATTTCTCGCTTTCTGTCTCTATGTCTCTCTCTGTCTGTCTGGCGAGCGCACGCGCCCTACAGTGAAAATCTCTCCAAAAAAAAAAAAACAAAGAAAAACATTATGTTATATTCTATTTTGGTCATGTATGTTTATATATTATAAACATGCACACATTTTCTCTATTCTGCATATTATATGTTGATAAAAGAAAGGAAAGCATCTGTTGGGTTGTCGGAAAAGTCATGACCCATTTTTGCATAGAAAAAAGAATGTCTTGACTTTTTTGACAACCCAATATTTCATTATTCTATGTTGTAAAAAGTTTGAATTGATGTGGATCCTGGTTGCTATCTGCTTGGGAACAGGAAGTATTTCTATTCCACCTTTGTAAATTGCCTGCAGAGAAATGCTACAAACTGGATTGCAACTGTTTTGCAGCTGTTTCTCTACTCTTCCGGTGTGCAACATCTGTGGCCCAGATTACAGAACCCCTGTAACTCCCTAACACGGGGCCCAGACTTGAGAGTATGAGCTCTGCTGAGACTGCCGGTGTTACAGACCATCCTTCTCCTACTCTCTGAGTGACGCTTGGTTTCTCAGTGGCCTGTTTTCTGCAACAGAATCAATATTCAATCAAATATTAATATTTAAATGAATTTTAAAAATCGGTTTTGAAGTCTCATGATATTTTTAATTTTTTTAACTCTTATATTCCCCAATTATAAAGTTAATGATCTGCTTACAAAAAATCATTGAAACTGCCAATGTAATTCCCCTTTTAAATTTTGTGAAAAAATCTTGTCATTGTTTACTACTCATACTTGCATACATCATCTTGAGATTTCACTAATCTCAAGGGATTTGGGTGAGATGGAGACACTAACAATGCTCAAGCTGTATTTTATCATTGCCATTGCCTGGAGAATTTAATCAAAAACCTAAATGTTTAAAATATATTCCAGTATTCAGCTACTGTCAAAATATTAGTAGAATGCCAAAATACATATAATACTATTCAATTTTAATTGCAACATTATTGAGTTAGTAACAACAATAACAAAACCTTGGGGCCAACAAGTAGCATAGTGGTTAAAGTGACTGGATCCCACCTGACTGACTGGTCCATTTGAGTCCTAGACCCTGGTGGTTTGGAAAACATGCTGGGTGCATGTGCATGTGTGGAGGGAAAAATGGAAGAGAAAGGACAATAGTGGGACCATTCCCCTAGTCCTTTGTCACTTTTCCTCTCTCACCCTCTATCTTTTTAGAATATATGTACCCTTTAGCAAATTTTAAAAAACAAGCAAATAAAGATAGTCTTAACTATAAGCTAATTACATTTTAATCTTTATTTAATCTTTATGAGCCTTTGATTATCTTTGAAACTCTTACAAAATGTTGCACAAATATTGTGATTATTTTAGGCATTCACATAACACAATGCATATGCCTAAAAAATTGATTAACGGAGTGAGGGTTCTGGAGCCCGGCTTTGAGGATTGTTAAAATGAGTCTCCAGAAGCAAACCCCCCATGACTTTTTGAAGCAAATCATCAGACGACCAGTTGTGGTAAAATTAAATTCTGTACTGGATTACCAGGGGGCCCTGGCTTGCTTGGATGGCTACGTGAACACAGCCCTGGAGCAGACAGAATAGTATGTGAACGGGCAGCTGAAGAATAAGTATGGGGACACGTTTATCCGCGGGAACAGCGTGTTGTACATGAGTATGCAGAAGAGAAGGATGTGAAGACATCAAGAGAGCAATCGATTTCATAGTTGGATGTATTTTTTATGAAATTATTTTCTATTTTTTTGGTTCTTTTGTGATGTAGTTTGTCTTGTTTCATAATAGTTGGTGAGTTTTTAACTGACATGTGAGTAAGATAAATGTATACAACTGTGGATTTAATTGTAGAAAGTTCTTTGACACTTAAATTTTAGTCATTTTCTTTTACCTCTATGTCTGTGTACAGAATGCTGAAAGAATAAAAAAAAATGATAAAAAAATTGATTAACTATGGTAGGCTTGTTTTGTTGACTAGACAGACATAGGTATCGCTCATCTTATTTTGTGTCCAGATGATGGGAAAACATGTTAAGAGAATCATGAGGATTCTTATGCTGTTAAATAAAAACTCACAGCAAAAATCTTAAAAATATTTTAAATCAAACCAGATGTAGAAAGATTCTGATAAAATTCAAACCAATAACGTAAAGAAAAAGTTAATTCCATTATTTGAATAATAGTTAAATATTAGACATTAAAATAACATAAGGATTGAAATATAAAAGAAATTCCTCAAAAGAAAAAAATTAAAGCAAGAATTTTATACTTTTAATGAAAACTTACTCTATTTCATTTATTGTAATAAAATGATATCCTGTCAGGATTTCCTAAAGTTCTTTACTTGTCTTTATTGACCAAAGGCAGATAAAATAAGATTTTGTTCTAAATAGTCTCATTACATTAAGAATATACTTAAAAATTAAAATGCTAATGTTTTGAATTATAGTTAATGTATTTTTTATAGTTTCATTAAATACCTTCAATAATTACAAAAGTTCACCTTTCATAATCTGGGACTTTGGTTATTGTCATCTATTTTCCAATTCTATTGATTAAAATCTATTATAAGAAATTATTATTTATTTCATTATATAAGATTCTCCACTTTAATTCAGTATTTTGGTTACATTAAGTGTAGAATGAAATAACTCCTTACAGAAAACAATGACCTATAATTCTTATGGATTAACATCTGTGTTTTGACCTAGCTGCTGTGATGTAACAGTGGTAATGCAAGTAACCTGTAAAGCTGGAAGCCATATGGCTGACAGGGTTTGGATCTCTGGCACATACTGTGTTTGGTTAGCATAAAGCATTAGTAAGGTTAATGAGCATTTTTCTAAAGTAAGAGAGTGTTGTTGAATTTCATTGCCGTATCCTATAACAAGTAGTAGCTTTGTTCTTCTTTCTGCTTGAAATTAGAAGTAAGTGTTCTAAGTTTATTCATATGTATTTATGAGTGCATGTGTATTTGTTCGTGCATGAGCAATAGAGACAGAGAAAGGAACAGAGACAGACAGCTCACACTCTAAATAACATTAGGCACAAAGGCTAAATTCATGGATATATAATAAAGAATTGTGTTGAAGTATTGCAAATATTAATTATTTCAGAAGTTCTGTAAAATAATGGGGATTACATTTTAAAGTCAGGTCATCTCCTTTGTTCTATTAGCGGTTCTGTCAGAATAATTTTTCTTTGGGAGTTCTATTTCCAGTGCCATTTCTTTACAACAGAACTTATCACAGCTGAATTCTTACAAATACCTCAAAATTGACTTTCTTCTCTCTAGACTACCCTTTGCATGACCCCCAGATAATCTTTCTGTACTACTACATTTATTCTAGTCTTCTGCTATGTCAACACTCATTTTCCATGGCTTTCTATTACCTTCAGGATAAATCAGGAAATCTTTAGAGCACGATGAATATAACTCAAAGACACATCCATCAGTGTGTGACCTTATTTATAATCTTATCCCTGATTATTCACCAAGAATCTTCTCCAGTCAAAAATTGTGTTATTACTTTTGTACCCATCCTTCACTCTTTTGCGGTCCTATCCATTTTCAGTGTTCCAAACACTTTTATGGCTGTATAATGAATTACCTGAGAATTTAGTGGTATAAGTAAATATTTAATATGCTTGCTAATAGTATGGGTTGAGAATCTGAACAAAGCACAAGGAGGTAGGTTGTCTTTAGTCCACAAAGTCTGGAGACTCCGCTAGATAACTCAAATGCTGGAGGTGAAAGTTATCTGGAGACTACTTCAGTTATAAATCAAAGGGGTGACGCTGACTGTTGGCTGGAGTCCTCAGTTTCTATTCACTCTCCATGAGGACCTGCCTATGTAGCTTTTCTGCATATGCTAGTTTGCGATTTCTCATAGCATGTTGGCTAATTTCAAAAGAGAAAGCTGTATGGAAGCCACATCCTTTCTTTTATAAAAATAACCTAGCTTCAGCAGTTACATGGTATTATTTACACTGTGCTCTCTTGGTTGGAATAATCACAGCTTATTCAGCTTCAAGAGAGAGACTAAGTAGAGTGTTCTGGCTGATGGCAAATAAGTAAAGTACTCCAAAGGGAAGGGCTGTGAATTGAGAAAGGACAGAACAGACAAAAGCATGGGGGCAGGGTGTGAGGCAATTCACTGTCCCTGCTGGAGAACGTCACCACAGGCCCAAGCCTATCTGTGTTCCTCTGTGTTTCTTCTTTTATTGGGAAGGCAAAGCCTCATGCTCAGCTGTGGAGAAACTCGTGGTTCTTTTTTTTTTTTTTTTTTTTTGGTTTGGGAGAAACTCGTGGTTTTTTTTTTTTTTTTTTTTTTTGGCTATAGGGCGCGTGTGCTCGCCAGCCAGCCAGAGAGAGACAGAGAGATAGAAAGCAAGAAATCACCCCCCCAGGGGGAATGGCCACGCTGCAATCCCTTCTCCTCCATTCTCCTCTCGGGATCTTGGGCACACACGTGCACGCACCCGGCGCGAGTTCAAGCCACCGGGTCCGGGACTCCAACTGTGGTCGACTATGTGGGAGTCCAGTGACATAGCCATTACACTAACTGCTGGTCCCAACTCGTGGTTCTAAACAAGCTTCTCTCTCCTGGCCTACTCTGGTTAACGCTCATGTTATTGCTAGTTTCTGTCTGAAC
Source organism: Tupaia belangeri chinensis (assembly GCF_000334495.1). NCBI lineage: Eukaryota > Metazoa > Chordata > Mammalia > Scandentia > Tupaiidae > Tupaia > Tupaia belangeri. The sequence continues at coordinate 3,781,502 of NW_006159736.1, forward strand.
CAGTCAGACAACTGGATCCAATGCAGTTAATATTACTCAGCAGTAGAGTATGCCTTTATTTAGAGCTTTCACATGCTCTTCAGCATAAACACCAAGACTGTATCCACTTTAAGGCGCTCCAAGCTGTAGAGTCCATCTATTTGTGGAGAGTGGTGAAATCCTGGAAGAGCTATGGGATTGGAAGTGTGGCTGTTTTCTAGAAATTATAACGTGCCACAGTCAAGGACTACTCTCTGCATCCCACATCCTCTTTTAAACATTTCTGGCTTGTTAAAGACCATACTGATCTTTCCCCATTCCAAACAACATTGTACAACTGTGCTGTCATATACAACCAATCTAGTTCTTTGAACTGTTGACTTTCCATGTATATCTGTTTTAACTTCCCAACTATATTGCAGTTTACTTCAGTGCAAGGACCTTATTTTCCTACAAAAAAGTGGGGTCCATGTCATATTTTCCATAGGATCTATTATAGATCTTTGGGCATAGTAGGTGCTCAGTAAATATTTGGATTAAAGTTAAATGGGCTTAGCATGAAATGAGAGGATCAATTCTTTTTTTTTTTTTTTTCTTTTTTCTTTTCTTTTCTTT
>NW_006159736.1:3782187-3788099 GCF_000334495.1 Tupaia belangeri chinensis
AGAAATCACCCCCAGGGGGGATGGCCATGCCACAATTCCTTCTCTTTCATTCTCCTCTCAGGATCTTGGTCACGCACGCACACATGCCTGGTGTGAGTTTAAGCCACCGGGTCCGGGACTCAAACCACGATCGACTACATGGGAGTCCAGTGACATAGCCATTACGCCAACTGCTGGTCCCAAGAGAATCAATTCTTATGCATTGCCAATAAATATTGCAGATAGGCTTTTGTAAAGGATACAGCGATAGAGTGGAGAATAATGAAAATGATACTGTAGGAAAAAGCCAGAAAAATTCACACAGTTAAACCACTGTATATTCTAATACTGTGTGATGAAATAATACTGTGTAATGAAGCACAAATAAATGCGTTTGAAATGAATAAAGCATTCAAGCTTAAATGTCAATAAAGCAAGATTTTAATCCAACAGTGAGCTTTTTTGCTTCTTAGATATTTGATTTTAAATTTAAATTATTTAGTATTTCCTGCGTGTTGTTTGTTTGTTTGTTTTTGTTTGTTTTTATTTTATTGAGAGACTGGATCTCACTATGTTGCCCACACTGGTCTTAAACTTGCAATTCTTCTGCCTCAACCTCCTGAGTAGCTGAGATTATAGGCATGTACCACCATACAGGCTAATTTTAAAATGTATTTCAAACCTCATTTAATTAGTGCAACATATACTCATTGAAAGTATTACTTATTCTACTGGCATTTAAATGCATATTGATAAGAACAATTGACCAATAAAAAATAGAAAAAATGTGGTATCTTATATTTTGGAAAAGTGTGTAGGTATAATAAGAAAAGCATGTATGTTTTGACTAATTTACTTTTTCTCTCTCCCTTTTTCTTTTCTTTCTTTCTTTTCTTTCTTAATTAAAGAGAGAGAGAGATAAGGACAGGGTCTTGTCATGTCATGGTTTTCTTGCTCTAGCCTCCCAATTAGCGAGGATTACAAGTGTGCACTACTATGCCCAGATTGTTTTTGGTTGGTCCAGCAATGGAGCCTGGTCCTCCCGTGAGCCCTCAGCCTCACACAGTGGTGACCTACTATTTGCATCACTATGCCTGGGCCTTATTATTTTTTATTAAAAAATATACTTTTATTATAATAAATCAAGAACATATAGGAAAAATAGCCTTCTGACTTCCATTCTATATTGACAAGAATAATTTTGATTTGGTATATGTTTTCATAGTCTTCTTTGTGTTTATTTAGTGTACTTTGTGTTGTTTATATATTATTTCTTAAATTCATTGTTCATGCTTAATTTATTGTTCATGAATTTGCAGGGATCTCATAGTTATGTAAATGGTAATTTCTCTATGTGATCATTTTGGGACCATATCAGTTTTTCCTTTAAGAGGTTAATTTATGGGTTTGTGGAAAATTAGTAAATTTGATACTTTCATTGAAAAGGTTTTTTTTTTTTTTAAAGATTCAAAAAATAAAATCTTGACACGGTGGGTTACATTTTTCTACTGAGTGCTCTATCAACTCTATTCCTTTGTTCACATTTTCAGGACAGATGATAATCCAGGTTGATTGTCCTTTATCTGAAATGCTTGGGACCAGAAGTGTTCTTTATTTTGAAATATGCTCATATTTTGAAGTATCTCCAGGCGCATAATGAGATATCTTGGGGATGGGACCCAAACCTAGATGTAAAATTAATTCATGCTTCAAATATACCTTATAAACACAGCCTGAACATAATTTTATATAACATTTTGCTTTGACTGTAACCTGTCCGTTGAAGTCCATTATGGAATTTTCCTGTTATAGCATCATGTTGCTCAGAAAGTTTCAGATTTTGGAACATTTCTAATTTCATAGTTTTATATTAGGGATGTGCAACCTGTACTGCCTAAAGTGTTGTAATTGTTAAAAACTAAAACACTTATGCTAACCATATAACATACTAGGATCTCAGCCTTGTTAAGGTATTCTAATAGAGATTTATAATTTATATTTTGCTAAACACTGTAAAAATTCATACTGAAAAGTATTTAGGTTATTATTTAGATTATTATTGTTTAGATTATTATTATTTAGTATTTAATGGAAGATTAGCACATAGCATCTTGTCTTTGAAACTCCCCAATCTTCGCATTATTTGAAGTTCAGATTGTAAAGTGAAAGGAAGGAAATACAGATTGGTCAAGTAAAAGTAATTAAATTCAGAATTCCTGGCTATTTGTAATGATTCATTTAACTAGATCCTGCTATGAATTAAACTCACATGTAATTATTATATCTCTATGATACTGAAAACTACTTTTCTTGGACTGGTCCCATGGCCTATTGGTTAGAGAGTTGGATTCCACCTGGCTCTGGTGGCTTTATAAACATGCCGGGCGCATCTGAGTACATTCCCCAAGTCCTGACAGGATGGACAAATGAAAGAGAAGGGATTATGGCATAACCATGTCACAATGGGAATTGCTTTCTCCCTATCTGTCTCTCTGTTTCTCTCTGGTGAGCACTCATGCCATCTGGGAAAAAAAAAGGGGGGGCAACGACAACTACAAAATCTTGTCTTTATCTACATTAATAGAATTTTGTCATTTCAGACATTAATTTATATTAAAAAAAAGCCTGTTGAACTATAACCATAACCTACCTGAAAAGCTAAGGACATGTTTGATAGAATATTTAAAGTTGGGTATTTATATATAATTATTATATATTTAAGATGGCTGATCATACAGAAGTGATGAAAGGAATTCATCAATATCCAGGAATTCGATATCCTGTTCTCACTCCTAATCTTCAGGGTTTTCACCGTGCTGTAAGTATGCTACTAAATTTTCTAAAATTGACATACCTCTTATTGTTCTAAATATCTTTAGTTTAAACACTTTTAATAGGTTAACTTTAAAAAAGTTAAAATAGTAGGTGCATAAGTTACTCACTTGTAATCCTGTGTAAAAATTATGCTAATATAGTAACAGGAATACTTAGAGATCAGTTCACTTATTGCTTTGTTAGGGACTAAATTGCTCCACATAAATGGCTTTTTCAGTTTTATCCATTAAAGGGTTAAAACATGAAATACAATTTTTATTTTTATGAAATTTCAGGAAGTGTATTTTGTATTTCCCACTTTATAGGTGGTATACAGTACAATTTTTAAACATTTCTCAATGTGATGTTAATATTATTGAAAGAGATAATTATTTTTGTCAAATATTTTGGTCAGCTTTTTGTTGCCTTTTTCTCTCTCTCTCTAAGCAAAGCTAATTGTCATTTTATCTGCCTCTAATGACTTTCTCTGTTCTTTTGGTGTGTTTCTTCTGATCCTGTATGATACAAGGATTTATGTGATTTAAATAAAAATTCAATAGATTACATATCTAAAAAGAATCACTTCAACAGTAAGTAAAAAGCTTAACATTTACATGAGGCTATTTCAAAGGTTTTGTAGCAACCGTTACTAGAGTTAATGAATATTTTTCACTTTATTATTTGAGACTGTATTGTGCAAAGTCTGAGGTTATGGAGTGCTAATTATTGTATCATGTGGTTATGTATCTTATTAGAACCCTTTATCTTTTTTGTTTGTATGATCTAATTTTTATTGCACTATAAAAAGAGAAAGCCTTTTTCAGAAGTTAATATTCTGTTGTTCAGTCCTAATAAAGTAGAGAATGTCTCCACCTTGAAAAAGATGCAAAGAGGACACCCTCATGATAGCCTCATGATAGGAATGGTAAGCCTTGGAGTTAAATAAATAGATCTTGGGTTGAGAGTGAGCATGTTTTCAAAATGGGGCCCTGTGTGATTTTGTCCTATTTGACTTTGTGCTATAGGGTTTTTTTTTGTTGCTTTTTTTTTTTTTTTTTAAATTTGTTTGTCTGTGTTTTTGTTTCAAGTTTACCCATCCATTTCCTGCATGAGAGAGAGAGAATAATAAGCACCCTCAACAAGGTCGGACACTGGAGCCCTCCCCAAGCCCTCCCAGCCAGCCAGCATCAAGGGCATCTGGCCCATTTGTATAAGTGAACATGAGAATCCAGTCTCAGTCTTCTGTATAACTTCCAGCATTCCAAAGCTGTGCACCACCACCACACTACCACACCACCACAGCCGACATTACAGTGGGTGTAATAATGCTGAATTTAGTTTAAAGTTGTACATTTACAAAACAAAATACAAAGCATTAACAATACTGGCAAATAGTAGGTGTCCAATAAGTAGGACTTTTACATTAATGGTGGAAAATTTACTTTAAACAAAGATGTATAAGCCTTTTTTTTTTTTTGTAGGTTTTGACCATAGGGTGTGTGTGCTTACTGGAGAGAAAGAGAGAAAGCAGGAAAGTGAGAAATCCCATCCACCTTCCACCCCCAAGGAAGGATGGTCATGCTGCGATCCCAGCTCCTCCATTCTCTTTTTGGGATTTTGGGCATGCACACACACATGCCTTGTATGATTTTCAAGCCACTACGTCCAGAACTAAAACCGCAGTTGACCATGTGGGAGTACGATGCCTTAACCGCCATGCCTCCTGCTGGCCCCAGAGACAATATTTTTTAAATGTTAGAGAAAGCCAACAATATAGTTTTTGTTTTTATTAATGTATTAATTGGGGTTTCAGGGAATGGAGGAACTTGAGCAGAAGGTCTTAAAAATACAGTCAGAGGGGGCCAGCAGATGGCTAGCAGTCACATTGCTAGACTCCCACATGGCTGATCACAGTTCAATTCCTGGACCCAGTGACTTGAAATTATCCCTGGGTATGTGTCCGTTCATGCCATGCCTAAGGTAATGGGAGGAGAATGGAAGAGAAGGTATTGCAATGTGGTCATTCCCCTCCTGAGGTGGGGTGGGGGAGGGATGATTTCGCATTTTCGCTTTCACTGTCTCTCTCTCTCTCTGGTGAGCACTTGTGCCCTTGTGCCGTAAGGCAAAAGGCAAAAATCACTGGAGAAGCCTGCAGGAAGGAATAAAGATGACAAAGGGGGCAAAAAGAAAAGTAATTAGATGAATATGTTAGGTTTAAAGACTGGCAAGGGAATTAAAGCATTACAAAGAGAAAAGTATGATGATAACAGCCAGGGTACAGGACAACAGAAGCTAGGTTAGGAGATAAGAGGAAAATTTTGGACAAAATCTAAACAATGAATTGGAAAATCATTTTTGTCAGAGAATGCAGGAAGAGAAGAAAAATCATGGGCATTTACTATCCTCTGTTTTCATGACTGGTTTTAAAATAATATTTCCATGAAGAATAAAGGTTTTAATGAGGTGCTGTATTTTTCATAATTGGGGTTAAAGTATTTCTGAGGATAACATGTAACTTATGAAAGGCAAAATTAAATTGGAACATTAGCACTGTGTTTTCTGTGACTCATAGACTTGGGAGTATTGTAGTTTGTAAATTTTTTCTATCATTATAACATATTTTCACCCTTCAAAAGAGTGTGTGTGGCAAGATGTCAAATTCCAAGGCAAATGTTAAAGAATGCAAGTGTACTTTTACAGACTGGTTTACCTTTTCTTATTGCTGTTCTTTACAGTTTCGAAATCATTAGCTTTTGGCTTTGGATTGTATTTTTCAGGTTGCTGCTGGAGCGACTGAGGTATCGGTTTTTGGTGCTGCATCTGAGTCCTTTAGCAAGAAGAATATTAACTGCTCCATCGAAGAAAGTATGGGGAAGTTTGAGGAGGTGGTTAAGTCTGCAAGGCACATGAACATTCCAGCACGAGGGTACTTACAAACCCCCTCCCATTCATTCTGTTTCATTACCATCTATGGTTAAAGCTTACTTACAGTTTATCTAGACATTCATTTATTTTATATGTATATATAATACATATAATGGGAGAGCTGGGGAAATCACGATACATTTTTGTATAAAAAAAAAAAAAACAGAAAAATCTGTCATGACTTTCCCGATAAT
>NW_006159736.1:3797140-3810516 GCF_000334495.1 Tupaia belangeri chinensis
CGATAAATAAATATATATATATATATATATATATATATATATATATAAAATATGTAGACACACATAAAATATTATTTCCTAATTCTTATATACCATTTTATTTAATCTGGGCAATCACTATGTAGTCAATCTCAGTAACGTGATTAGTGACTATTAGAGTGTCTCTAGCTTGTGGAATGGATAATGCAGTTGGAATCAGAGGAACTAACATGCAGATCTGGCATCATTCACCACTTTAGCAACGCTCAGTTACCCTATACAGCCCTCTTTTGGTCTCGGTCTGGTGTGTGATGACACATCTGTGTAAATTTGTAGCGGCTTTTGAAAGGTAATCACCTACTGTGGTTTCAGATATTTTCTTCTAAAAGCATGATATTTTCTCGAAAAAAAAGTTTATTCAGAACTTTAGACGAATATGTCAAACTTTAAAGTGAGCCACTGAGTTCCTCTAGGAAGATGGGCTCATAGTCTCAGCCTTTCAGCCTTTCCTTCAACGGCCAACTTTCCTCCTTTCTCTGGGTGATCCCAAAGTACCTTCACAGCACCCTGCACAACACTTCCCTGCACAAAGTACCTTCACAGCACCCTGCACAACACTTCCCTGCACAAAGCACCTTCACAGCACAACACTCTGCACAGCACCCTGAACAGTTTCTTAAGTATTCTTAAAAAATACTTAAGGAATTGCACACACAGCACAAACGAGAAGAGTTTTTTTATCTCCCATTTTTTATTATAGATCATGTTATTTTGGTAAGTGCAGATATATCAGAGATACCAATATTTTCTGACCTTTTCTTTGTAGAAACGGTATTGCTTATGGTCTGAACCATCAGCCTTTTTTTTTTTTCCCCAGAGATATTGCTAGAGAGCACGTGCATTTACCAGTCAGAGAGAGACAGAGACAGAAAGTGAGAAATCACCCCCCAGTGGGGAGGGCCACGCTGCAATACCCTATCCTCCATTTTCCTCTCTGGATTTTATGCACACAGCCACATGCTCCTGGCATGAATTTTAAGCTGCCAGGTCCAAGACTCAAACCACAGTTGACTATGTGGGAGTCCAGCGACATAACTGCTATACCATCTTCTGGTTCCAAACCATAAGCTTTTTAATTTTTTAAAATGATTATTTTCTTTATTTTATTTATCTATAATTTGAGCAGAGTGGGACACACAGAGAGAGAGGGAGAGAAAGCAAGATGCCAGGTCCAGAACTTGAACCATGGTCAACCATGTGGGAGTCTAGCGTCTTTAACCACCAGACCACTTGTTGGTCCCACTATCAGCTTTTTACTCCAGGAGATTCTAATTACAAAGTAGTGTGGCCGAAAAACTGACTCAAGATCCACAAACCCCTTTTTTCTCTCTCAGGATGTAAGAAACGAGATACTAACCATTGAGTTAAAAGATTATTTTTGCCACTGAATTTACTATTTTGAGGTTCTAGTATGGCTCCACATACACATCAATGATAAGACAAAATATTGGGTCACCAGAAACATCATGCTGTATTTTTCTATGTTAAAATATGTCATGACTCTTCCAGTAACCCAATATATAGCAGAAAGCAGAAATGGAAAAGGAAGGTGGTTCGTCTTAGCAAGAAGGAGAGGTGTATGGGGAGAGAGAAGAGAGAAAGAAATCTGCCTTGGCTCTTTCCTGCTTCGGGGGCTAGCAGTTGCAGCATGAGTGGGGATTGGGGATTTTCAAAAAGTTTATGGAAATTCGTGTACTGAAAATATGCATGAAGTTCATTTTTTTGCAACAACATAACCTTGTAGTTTAGTTCTACTTTTCCACAAACTCTTTGAAATCCTTTCATATGATAACCAAGCCTATGTGCTGTGAAACATATATTAAATTCTGTTACTTAGAAATAATTTGTTTCTAATACATTAGCTAAATTTTTACTGATGCTGTGAGATATGATTATCATGTCATCTGAGTGAAGTATGTAGCATTTGTAAGAGAAGGTTGAAAAATTGATTTAGATACATGTTGTATTCTCTTTAGTTGAGATGAGCAGAGTTCATAGTGGTAGGAAAGTTCAATGATGAGAAAGACTAGTGAATCCATTTTGAGTGAGGGTATTAGAAAAGGATTAGAATTGAACAAGGGTCAATTTAACTCAAGTAGAGTAATGACTATACCCCAGTGAACTATCTGGTTGGTTTGTTTTCCACTTTCTAACTTCTTTTCCCTTTTCTCATAATAAGCACAACATGAATTTCTAAAGATACAGACTCAACCAGAAGATACCATAGTGGTTACATCACTGGTCTCCTACATGGCCAATCACATTTCAAGTCCTGGACCTAGAGGCTTTAAACTCATTCCAGGCGCATGTGTGTGTGTGCTCAAAATCCTGAGGAGGGATGGAGAATGGAGGAGTAGAGATTGCAGCTTCACCATTTTCCCTGGGGGCTGATTTCTCACTTTCTGTCTCTCTGTCTCTGTCTCTCCAGCGAGCACATTGCACCCTATAGCAAAAGTTTCAAAAAAAAAAAAAAGATACAAACTCATATTGTACTTCAAGTAGGTATATATCATGTGAAGAACATCTGAAGTAAAGTTTAAAGTCAAAAGAATACTTTTCTCAGACTCAAGATCAAAATCCACAAAATCGGTCCCTAGGATGACTACTTTTTAGGCAAAAGTAACATCACCATATCAAAAAGAACAGATGTACTGTAAGTTTCTAAATTAAAATATAAATAAGTTGTTTTGTCTCTCTTTCTTGTAAAAGGAATGTAAAAATGAAGACCCTGTTATAGTCTGGTATGTTTTTATATGTGGAATGTAAACATTACAGTCACGTAATTGTCATTAAAAATGAAAAAAATAAACAGAAGTATACTAACTGTGTAGCTTGCTTTTCAAATAGGAATTTTTTTTAATGTTGAAAGATGGAAGTATGCCTAAATTGTATTAAGTCAACATTTACCATCTTAGCTCTCTATTATAAAATACTGTTGTTAATGTGACCGAGTTAATAGAAGTCCTACATCCTCTTTAACACTCATTGTTGAATGACTAATATTGCCCCGTGAATTAAAAAAAAAAAAAACTTCTAACCATGCTATAACATAAAAAAATTATCTGTGCTTTGATAAGAAAGCTATAGAAAGAAATGGATAATGAACAAAAAGTGACCCACAGTAAAACCAAACTGGTAGAATACAGTAGAGGCTTTATTATAGAGCTACACTATAGACAGATGTGTGTATTCCAATGTAGATTTTTGTTCCTCTGGAGTAAAACTCCTGGATTTACTAAAACAGTATTCATTTTTAGAAGTATACCTTTCAGCAAAATTATTCATTAGTGAGTTCACTAGTTATTTGTGCAGTTAAAATGATTTTCTTTTCCCCCTAAGTTTTTACAGAGCTTAAAAATGATTTTATTTTTACTGCAATCTAGAGTTTAGGTACTCACTTGTATACGTCATAAACCATTGGTACTCGTTTAGGGAAAAGAGCACTGTTCCACTAGTGGATGCAGTGGATGCTTCAGCGTGTCTTACATGGCAACAGCTGCATCAACATGCACTTGATCATCATCCAAAAATTTATATCGTCAGCTGTCAAATTTAAAGGCCATAAAGCAGTACAGATTTTATAAATGTTCACTGAAACCATTTACATTTTATAAAAATAGTAAACTTTCATATGGTATAAATAGTAGCTTTTATTAGTTATGGAGGCTGTTGTTCAATTCTCTCCTCCTCCCTACTGAAACACACACATCACATGCATGTGTACATTTTTTATGCATGCTCGGAACTTCATCTAACATCTGGGATGCATTTTGAAAAGATACCATGCCAAATCAATGACATAAAATGTAGAGTCAGCTAACTACTGCTGCATATAGATTATGTGAATGAACAATGAAATCTCTACAGTTTGGAATTAATTTTTAATTTGTAGTTCTTGTAACATATGTTTAATAAATCTAGATTATTTTTCTATTATCAGTCTAAATTTTAAAGGTTAAGAAGGCAAAGAAAATAAAAACTTATGATAAATGTTATTTTTTTCTCCTTTTATCTATGGCATTTATTAAAAGACATATTTATTGTTAGCTAGGATCCTTTTAAAATCAAAATGCTTAAAAATACAAAGTAGTGCTCTAATATGTCATATGATAGAGATATTCAAGAGCTATTGTTTTTCTTTTAAAAGGAGTATCAACTTCTCTTTAATGAACTCACATTAATTGCATGCTCACTCTCTTTGTGAAAGTCTTGGTTCAAAGAGGAAATTATCACTAAGGTGCCATTTTCAATTTTTAAGTTAAATGGTTTAAAATTGCAAAGTCAACATTTCTGTATAGCCAAGTACAAACCATAAAAGCTTGTTTATATCATTTTATCTTATAATTCCCCTATAAAATGGCCTGGTATGATTTGATCCATAATTAATCTGAATGTCTGAGCCCACTGAAAGTTCAATGAAGTATATTTTTAACATTATTTTTCTAGGACCCAAACAGAATTACTTATTCATTGTTAAAATGTTAAAAATGCAAACATATTTATCTGTGAACTGTATCTGTTGAACTTCTCCTCAAATGTTTAGAAAAAGTAAAGATGCAAAATAATGAGAACAAGGAGTAAAGTCAAAGTAAAAATTCCACTAACATAAAAAAAAATCATAAACAACTTTTAGATACAGAAAAACAAAGATAATTATAGGATATGATGTTTTAGTATAATAATAGCTTCTTCATAAAATGTGATTAATATTTATTCATATGTCAGGAGAGGTGAAGGATCAGATTTTCCTAGAACTATAGTGATTCTAGATTTGTTTCTTAATCAGCTGTCATTCTCACCACCTACTTCCTATTCAAAACCAATGAAAATTTGGGTCCAGCAGTTAACGTAATGGCTATGTCGCTGAACTCCCATGTAGTTAACCACGGTTTGAGTCGTGGACCTGGTGGCTTAAACTCACGCTGGGCACGTGTGCGTGCGTGCCCAAGATCCCGAGGAGAATGAAGGAGAAGGGATTGCAGCATGGCCATCTCCCCGGAGGGTGATTTCTCACTTTCTATCTCTCTGTCTCTCTCTGTCCTTCTGGAGAGTGCACGTGCCCTATAGCAAAAACCTCTCAAAAACAAAACAAAACAAAAACAAAAAAACAATGAAAATTCAACCTAGTTTAAAGGCTTCCAGAAAAGAATGTATCACACATATTAGTGGCCAATTTCTTTGATGAAAAACACTCAATATTAGGAAATTCTTTCTGTGCTTAATTACTACTTAACTGGTCGCCTAGTTCTATAAAATTTCTATCCTTTTAAATGGCAATTTTCCTGACTCTTATTAAGTTCGTGCACCACACTCCCCTCAAAATGACTAGTTTTATCTGTTTTTTCACTTTAAAATATGATTCAAAACTGAACATGTATTTAAAAGTTGCTTCTGCCTACTAAGTTAGCTAGTCAAACTTTTTAGGTCATGTTGACCTACACTTGATTTTTCTGTTCTCCTTCTCAAGCAGAATGTTGTTGACTTTGATCTTGACCCTCAAGGTAAATGCAATCTTATTGAGTGGGATAAGGAGACTATTTAAGACTCAGTTTTAATACACTGACTGGCAGGCAGTGTTTCTCCATGGCTTATCTATCAAATAGCTTCCATTGAATGATCTACTACTACGGAATTCACTTGTATATATAGCACTCTCTTCTCCTAAGTGGATAGCTTCTTGCCACCCATAGAAGTTTCTTCCCAACTTCTTTTGTTAAACTGAGGACTAGCGGGACCAGCAGTTAGCCTAATGGCTATGTTGCTGGGCACCCACGTAGTCGACCGCAGTTCAAGTCCCAGACCCTGTGGTTTAAACTCACGCTAGGCACGTGTGTGTGCATGCCCAAGATCCCGAGAGGAGAATGGAGGAAAAGGGATTGCGTCATGGCCATCCCCCCTGGGGGGTGATTTCTCACCTTCTGTCTCTCTGTCTCTCTCTGTCTGGCGAGCACACATGCCCTATAGCAAAAACCTCTCCAAAAAAATAAATAAATAAAAACAAAGGGTGCATGTGCTCCAAAAAAAAACAAATCTAAGGACTAGGTGTTGCCTGAAAGAACAGTTCATATTATCATTTACCAAACTATGGTACATAAAACTCTAAAACTGAAACATCTGTTAAAGCTATTTTCTCTCATACATATGACTTCTTTTTTTAGGATTTATATTTTTTTTAGCCTTATGTATTATTCTGGCACTGTGCAGAATTAATATGTATAGTATGTATTTTCCAGAAGTAGTTAATATATTTAAGCTATTTGTGCAGTCATTTCTTCTTCTTTTTTTTTTTAAGTTTTTGCTATAGGGTGCATGTGCTCATGAGAGAGAGACAGAGTGAGATGGTGAGAGGGAAAGTGAAAAAATCACCCCCCACCCAGGAGAGGGGATGGCCATACCACAGTCTCTATCCTCCATTCTCTTCTGAAGATTTTAGGCACACACAAACGTGCTGGCCTGATTTTCAAGACTCCTGGTCTGGGATTTGAACCACAGTTGACCATGTCAGAGTCTAGCATCTTAACCACCACACCACCTGCTGGCTCATGCTTTCATTTATAAATAGCCTTTATTTAGTTTTTGAGGAAATGTGCTTTTTAATTTTCTTAAAATTATCCATAAGAGTTTTTGATTATTAATTATTCTCTTGCTATATATACATTGCCATATCTGGGCAAAAAGTAAAAAAGCAGAGTTACAATCCTCATAAGTAATTTCAAGAAAGTTAATGGAATTCTTAAGGTGAAATTAATTCAGCACAAGTTTTGGCCACCACACCACCTGCTGGCCCTGAATGTACTTTTCCTTGTATGTGTCTTTTACATGATGACTGTGGAAAATGGATATGCAACAAGATATGAATTTAAGAAATAAGTATGAAGAGAGATTTGTACTTTACATGAAATGAAGAACAAATATTAGAAGTTTTTAATTAATGAGTTAAACATTATTTTTCAACTGAAGTATAACTGAATTCTTTATAAGTGTGTCAAAATATTTTTATTTAGAAACTACTCATTTGAAATCATAATGTAAAATGTATGTGAAAGAATTACTGTGAACATGTTCAGAAATACCGAAGTATTACAAACAAGCAGATCCTTGATATGTAGGACTTCTTTAAGTTAAGGCTGGAAGTGAGCTGTGTATACAGGGTTTCTCAGATTTACTGATTTCTGAAATGCTATTTTTACTAGTTATCTCATGTGGCTAATATTCTGCAGTTTACTTCTGTATACATCAATCAACTCTAAATACAGTTTTTCCAGAAGCTAGACATCTTGAGTGGGTTGGTCAAGAAAGCATGGTAGTTTAAGTGGTAGCACAAGATCACAAAAGGCAAGATTGAAGCTAAATTTAACATTGGTGCTTTGGTTTTTTTATTTGTTTATTTTTTCAAAAGCAGGCATGATACTGAAATTTTTTAAAAAATAGAATATTTGGGAGCCATATAGTGAAATGTCTGTCTCATCGAACATAGAAGGAAAAACTACCCAGTGATATAAGTCTCAGATTTTTGAGATTTAAATGAATTGTTAAAATTTTGAGCGCTTGGCTATTTAGAGAGAGTATTAAAGTCAGGAAATATAGAACTATGAGGAAAAAAATCTCTTAACAATGTTGATTTGATTTGGTGAATAAAAGTACATACTAATCTGTATGCAATCATTCTATTGAAATAGAAAGATTATTTTACCTATCTCTTAAGACCAGATAAGATAAATTAGCATAAGCTTGAACCTGAACAATTATCTAAGTTCTCTGGTTCAGATCATTGGAAGCATATCCAGATATTGAATTGGGTCTAGCTCGGTGGCTGGGAGAGCAGGAAATCTGCTATGCTGGGCCTAAGTAGGATTGCTTCTTGATTTACAGCTATAGGCCTCTAATACCTTTCCAAGATGGCTACTTGGGGGGAGGTCATTTACTTGAAAATTAACCCAAAGATGCATCATTTTAGGAAAAAGTATAAAGGTTTATAAGGAAGTTAGTTGATTGCCCATTACTTAATTGTATTATCAGTTGTCCCTGCTCCCTGTTCCCTCTCTCGTGTAAGCTTTTTCCTTATGTATTGTAGCTATTAATCTATTGTCAGATGTAGTTTGCAAATATTTTCTCCCATTTGGTGGGGTGCCTTTTTGCTCTGTTTATTATTTCTCTTGTTGTGCTGAAGCTTTTCAGTTTGATGTAAGCCCTCTTGTCAATATTTGATGGTGTCGCCAATGCTTTAGAGTTATCTAAGAAATGTTCGCAAAAACAATATCTTTGCAATTCTCCTTTTCATCAACTAGTTTAATATTTTTGGCCTTTATGTTTAAGTCTTTACTCCATTTTTAGTTAAGTTTTGTAAATGGTGACAGTTAGGTTCTAGTTTCATTCTTCTGCAAATGGATATTCAGTTTTCCCAGCACTATTTAATAGAAAGACTGTCTTTTCCCCACTGAATTATCTTGGGGCCTTTGTAAAAAAAGAAAAAAAGTTAGTTGGTTATATGTTTTTAGATTTATCTCTGTTTTCTGTTCTATCCTATTGGTCTTTGTGTCTGTTTTTATGCCAGTACCATGAAGTTTTGGTTCTTATGATGTTGTAGTAATATAGTTTTATGTCAGATAGTATGATGTCTCCAATTTTATTGTTTTTGTACAGTATTGTGATTAGGGGGTCTTTTGTGATTCCAAACTAATTTTATGATTGCTTCTTCTAGTTTTGTAAAGACTATCACTGACATTTTCATAGGAATTACAGTGCATTTGTAGATCACTTTGGATAGTATCAACATTTTAATTACATTAATTCCTCCAATCCATAAACAGGATGTCTTTTTTTAATGTCTTTTTCAAACTTTTCCTTAATTTTTAATATTTTTTCTTTGTTATTATAGAGATTTTTTTTTTTACCTTAAGGCATGTGCACTTGCTGAAGAGAGAGAGACAGAGAGACAGAGAGACAAAGGGAAAGTGAGAAGTCACTTCCTAGGGGGATGGCCTGTTGCAGTCCCTTCTCCTACATTTACCTCCTGGGATCTTCAGCATGCACACACGTGTGCACCATGAGTTTCAAGCCACTAGGGCTAGGACTTGAATTGATGTTGACCGTGTGGGAGTCTAGTGACATAACTACTATGCCCACTGTTGGCCTCACATTTTTAATAATTTTCATGGTAGAGATCTTTCACCTTCTTGATTAAATTTTTTCTTAGATTTTCTTTATGTGTGTGTAAATTGTAAATAGAATTGCTTTCTTAATATCTGTCTCATTTCATTCATTCTTAGTATGCAAAAATGGTACTTATTTTTGTATGTTAATTTCGTATCCCTCAACTTTACTGAATTCATTTATCACAAAGAGTTTTTTGGTGGTCTCTTTAAAATTTTCTATGATGCAATCATAGCATCTGGAAATAGAGACAATTTAACTTCTTCCTTTCCAATTTGAATGTCTTTTATTTAATTTTACTACCTGATTGTGTTGGTTAGGCTTTCTTTTCAAAGGAAGAAGTACAAATGGCCAAAAACATATGAGAAAATGTTTGACATCGCCAATTAAAAGGGAAATGCAAGTCAAAATTACAGTGAGATATTACCTAGTTAACAGACACAAGTGTGTGTAAACATGTGGAATACGTTGTGGGACAGGGTACAACACAGAAAAGTAAAAGGTGTCATTGACAATTTGATACGTATCTTCAAAAAGCAAGTAACATGAATTTCAAGTGTGTACAACATAATGTAATGGTAAATGTTGAATATAAAGAATATGTATATATATATATATATATCTTTGATTTATATATATTTGAGTATTATATAGTGTATATATCATTTAACAGACCGTACTGTACTCCATAAAGATGTACAATGATTATATAAATCACAAATTAAAATAACAAATAAAATAGGTATATGATCAATTAAGATAGAAAGACATACAGTTTAAAAATACAGCAAGTTTCAAATGGATAGGCAGAAGTGGGATTAAGGAAAACGTGATTTAAAAATTAATCCATAGCCAAGCTGTGTGTCTAACTTGGCTTATTTCCCTAGACCTGAGTTTATAGTTTTTGGGTTGTCAGTAAAGTCATGAAGCATTTTTGCATAGAAAAACATAAAAAAAAAAAAACAACTTCATGACTTTCCTTATGACCTAATAGAATGGGGATATGAGTTTGTCATAAATAAATTGTACAACTACAAACAGCTAATTTGATGTAGTAGAAAGACACAGTCCTGGAGTTGGACATATTTAGTTTTAAAGCTTGATTCAACAGTTTTTTCTACTTGTATTCTGCAATCTGATTACTTTACCTGAGTCTCAGGTTTACAAACACCAAAATGTATTTATTGTGAAAATTTTAATATTTTAAGCAAATATCTAGCTCAGCATATTATTAAACATTTTATGCAACAACTTTCTCCAAGGTTGCACTGCTAGAAGGTGATAATAGCATTTTTTTTTCAAAGAAATGTTCAAAGTAGTGTCACTTGAATATAAGCTTAATATTTTATTTTGTCAGGAACCAAACAGATTAATTAGGTGACATCTTAATGACAAAGGCTCCACTGTATTAAAAAACTATGTGGCATAAATTCAAATGTAAACTAAAAGGTAAACTGGGATGACATCTTTATAAAGGGATTTATAACATTTTTATATCACCAGTTTTCTGAAATACATAAAATTCAATTTTTTAATTATTTATTTCATTGAATTATTATTATTATTATCAATTTGACCAGAGAGAGATACAGAGAGAGAGGGAAAAAGGGAAAGTAAGAAAGCAACCCTCTGGATCTGGGACTTGAACCACAGTCAACCACATGAGAGTCCACTACACCACCTGCCAGCCCCATAAACTACATTTGAAAAAAAACTCTTGTATGCATATATGGCTTTAGGAACAAAGTTAGTATGTAAAACAAGATATTGCATGAAAATTATTTTCTTTGAGACCAGTCAGCAGTTGCTATAATGGCTATATCTGAGATCCCATGTAATTGACTGTGGTTTGAGTCCCCGACTCAGTGGCTTAAACTCACACCGGGCACATGTGCGTGCGTGTCCAAGATCCCGAGAGGAGAATGGAGGAGAAGGGATTGCAGTGTGGCCATCCCCCTGGGGGCGATTTCTCACTTTCTGTCTCTCTCTATCTTTCTGGCACGTGCCCTATAGCAAAAACCTCTCCAAAAAAAATTATTAACTAAATTTTGTACTTATATATAGAGAGAGCTCGAAATTTGTACAGAAGATATTTTTAATATGTGGTATTCTAATAGTAGGTTTATGAGAGATAAAGCCTTCTAAGTATTCTCAAAAAAAAAAAAAAGTCAGAATCTTAGGAGAACTAGTCTTTGAAACCAAGAGACAACCTTTTTTTTTTTTCTTTAATTTTCTTCCCCTCCCCCCAGACACTATACATAATGGTAAATGCATTACAGTCTCTAAAAATTTATTTTTGGTTGCCTTGACAATAATGGAATGCTATTTTGTATTGCTTATCAATTTGTATATTCCACATGAATGTATTACATTGCTTTTATATTTAAATATCAATGTTTGTGACATTTAGGCATAACTTTTACTTATCCTTTGTATTTCTTTCTGTAAGGATGATTAAGGAATGTGGGATAATTATGGGAAGGTAGACTTGAGTAAGGCCTACCTCCAGAAACTTTCATGGTTCTGTATCAGTTTGTTCAAGAATGGAATGCCTTTGTTTTGTCTTTTATCATGTTTTTACCTGATACTGATAATTGGCTTCAAAAAATACAAGTAAAAATAAAACAATTCACTTTTCTTTTGACAGAATTTACTATAACATCATACTTTTGTTAATTTGAACAAGATTAACTTCTATATGGTTGGTGATTGTTTCATTACTTATTCAATCCAATAATGCTTAAAAAAATGGATTTCAAGTTCTGATCTCCTAAATAGGTGTTGTTATCTCTGACTAGAGCATTTAGGACATAAATGTCCCAGGACTAAACATGTCTTATCCAAATTAAGACTTTCCAGAAGGTTATTCAGAAGGTGAAAATGACATCTTAACTAATACTGGTTCTTTGGAAAAGTCATGACATACTTTTCTGTTTTCTATATAATTATATTTGCATGTTTATTCACTCAAGAAATATTAAGTATTTTATATAATATAAAATGTGCCCCGTGATACCATGTAGAATATGAAAACTAAAAAGCAATCTAACATCAAAGAGTTTTTAGAAGACTGAGAAAATGAAATATGTACAGAAATAGTTATTATATTGTTAAAAAGGCAAGTGTATTAATAGAAATACAGATACAGCCTATTGACATTTAAAGGACCTGGAAAGGGCTGAATCATTCATTTGGGATTCACTTGTTCAACAAATAGTTTTCAAGTGCTTATTGCATGTGTATAATAAAAATGTTGAAATCTGAAAAAAAAAAGTAAACTCGGGTAATTTGGATAAACTTCATAGAATAGGTATCAGTATAATGCAGTCATTTAATATATATGTAAACATAATCAGAAATAATGACCTTTTTAGCAGGGTAGGGAATCTACAAAAAGCAAAGGCATGGTTTAAAGAGAAATTTTAAGAAATGTTTGGTATGCTTTAGTCTATTGTGTAGCTAATAAGAGAAATACTTGTGTCTGGGTTACTTACAAAGACTAGATATTTATTTAGCTTACCATCCTAGAGTACCAAGGTCAAGGGGCTGCATCTGGTAAGTCTTCATGTTGGATAGTTCCTGAGGGTATCACCTCCAGTGGGTCACTTGGCAAGAGCTTAAGCAGAGCACATCTGTGTCTTTCCCTGTCTTCTTATAAATCCATGGGCATTTAATCATATTGGTCTACCATGATGCCTAATTATCTCCCAAAGTTCCTAGTTCTTAATGCCATCATTGGATTAAGTCTCTACTCTCAACAATGTTACAATGCTTCATCAAATTTTAACACCTGAATTTAAGGAGGACATACTCAAATCATATAACAGAAAGGATTTAATTTTTATTGGAATAAAAATACATTAAAAATTTGATTGAGATCTCACTAACTGCTGAATTTTGAATACCAAGTTTATTGGGTAAAATATGGAAAGCCATTAAAGATTTTCCATGTATAAAAATTTGTAATCAGATCCAAGCTCTATGAATATTATTTTAACATTATGAATTGGGTAAATTTGAGTCGAGTAGGACTAGAAGCAAGGAGCACTTGGGAGAGGGCTCGTGGGGACTCTTCTGTACGCTTAGTCTGCCAATGCCAGGGGTCATGTGCCATAGAGGCTAGAGGGAAGAATCAGCTATCTTTGGTTATTGAATATGTTCTCTAATGTAGCCTTCAATTCATT
>NW_006159736.1:3810547-3821813 GCF_000334495.1 Tupaia belangeri chinensis
GACTCTGAGGATAAATGTATACTTTTATTTTATTTTTTATTTTTTAAAAGTTTTTGCCATAAGGCAAGTGCACTAGCCAGAGAGAAAGAATGATAAGAGGGGAAACAAGAAAGCACTCCCCGGGAGGATGATCACAGTGCAAGTTATTTTCCTACTGGTTTTCAGGGCATACACACATATGTGCCCAGTGTGATTTTCAAGCTGCTGAGTCTGGAACTTAAACTGTGGTCAGCCATGGGGGAGTCTTGCACTTTAATCATTTTTTAAAAATGGCAAATTCAGGGGAAACAGGTTTATGCAAAAGTAAAAGGTAAAAGTAGAGTACCATGTCAACCCACCATGTGAACTTAATATACTATGTGAACACATCGGCAATCAATTTATAATGTGCAAGGGAGCTTTGGAATTGATTCTGGAGTAATGTGCATAATGATGAGGGAGAGGAGAACTCTATGGGACTAAGCTGACTCAGAGATCCCTTTTCCATTTCCATTACAAACACATAAATATAACAACTTTTAAAAACATATAGTCAAACTCAGTTAAAAAAAAAGTCTTTATGTTTAAACAGAGAAAATATCATAACTATTCAGGTTAATGCTACAGTGGCACACTGGGTATAAATTCTAGTGGTTTGAAAATGAGACTTTAATGTTTATATGGAAAAAGATAAGTATTCTGTTAAGCATGGATTTGGAACTATTTTTTGGAGCCTAATAGAACTTTCTTGTGAATACAGTCACTGGAACCCATGTCAAGTATAGTTATGGATTATGATTTTATGACAAACAAGTATTTTTGAAACCCAAATAGAGAAATTAAGGTACAAATTTGTTCAGGAACTGGTAAAATCCACAAGTTAAGGTCAAAAGACAATCAGATCCCCTCAATTTAAGTAACTCAAGATTCTCTTGGAACTCCTACAGAAACTATAATAAACTCACCATGAAAAGGCACTCACAATAAAAACTATATACCACATGAGGAAATAAGCTACCTTTAGAGAAAAATAAGTAAAGGCAATGAGAAAACAGGAGAAACTTGTAAAAGAAAGTGCCAGAAGAATCTAAAAAATAGTTGTACATTAACTACTTAAAAGGTTTATAGATACAAAGGAAAACCATAATGAATAAACAGGTCTTTTCCTCTCTCCTCCAAAGAAAATAGAGTGAGGATTAAAAATATATTACTTCTGGAAATTAATGAACTGAGCTGCAGATTATATGCACTTGATGAAGGAAATAGTGAACAGGATGTGGGATTTGAGGAAATAGCAAGAATAATAAAGATAAATAAATAGAAATTTTGAAAGATAATAGGTAATTCTCAATACAATTTCCAGATGAAGAAAACAGAATATATTGATAGATTTGAGAAATATTTTTGAATAGCTAGTAATGAAAATTTTCCAGAATTTAAGCAAAGCATTAATGTTAATATTGAAGAAGTCTAGCAAGTCCTGAGATACCTAATAGTAAAATACAGCTTAGATAGATGACAAGCAGAAGGTTTTTAAAATTATTATTATTTTTTTTTAAGTTTTTGCTATAGGGCACCTGTGCTTTCCAGAATGGGGAGGCATGGGAAATGAGAAATCACCCACTAGGGTGATGGCTACAGTAGAATCCCTTCTTCTGCAGTGACTTCTCAGGATTTGGGGCATGCATGCACAAGTGACTAGTATGATTTCGTTTTTTTTTTTTTAGAGGGATTTTTTTGCTAAAGCTGTGTGCTCTCACTGGAGAGACCGAAAAACAGAAAGCAAGAAATCATCCCCAGGGAAGATAGCCATACCACAATCCCTTTCATCCATTTTCCTCTTGAGATTTTGAACACACAATGCACAAGCAACGAGTGTGAGTTTTAAGCCTCCTGGTTTGGGACTTAAACCACTGCTGACTATGCTGACTATGTGGGAGTCCAGTGACACAACCGTTATGCCATCTGCTGGTCCCAACCAGCATGATTTTTCAAGCTACCTGGTAGAGTCTCGAAATAGGCAACTGCTATGTGGGATCCAGCTCTCTTCACCTGCATACCACCTGCTGGCCCCAAGTCGATGATTCTAAAAACAGAGAAAAATGGGACCAGCAGTTAGCCTAATGGCTATGTCGCTGGACTCCCACATAGTTGACCGTGGTTTGCGTCCCGGACCCGGTGGCTTAAACTCACGCAGGGTGCGTGTGCGTGCGTGCCCAAGATCCCGAGAGGAAAATGGAGGAGAAAGGATTGCGGCATGGCCATCCCCTCTGGGGGGTGATTTCTCACTTTCACTATCTCTTTCTCTCTCTGTCTGGTGAGCGCACGCACCCTATAGCAAAAACCTCTCAAAAAAAAAAAAACAGAAAAATTAGATTACTATAAAGGAATTATAATTAAGCTGACTGATATATTCAAAATGCTGAGACAAAAATAACTGCTAACATAAAACCCTACCCAAAGTTAAAGTATTATTAAAGAATGAAAGTAAAATAAAGCAAAACTATTTGCTAACAAAATAGTCTGCAAAGTTCTACTCCTGAGACCAGCAGTTAGCGTAATGGCTATGTCGCTAGACTCCCATGTAGTCGACCCAGGTTCATGACCCGGACCCGGTGGCTTAAAACTCATGCCAGGCGTGTGTGCGTGCATGCCCAAGATCCTGAGAGCAGAATGGAGGAGAAGGGATTGCGGTGTGGCCATCCCCCCTGGGGGGTGATTTCTCGCTTTCTGGCAAGTGCATGCGCCCTATAGCAAAATCCTCTAAAAAAAAAGGTCTCCTCAGAGACCTTTGCTAAAAACTACTAAGGGATGTTGTTCAGTCAGGACACTGAACCATAAGTAAGGGATGAGATAAAAAAAGAAATGGAGAATATTAGTATCGCATTCCACAAGGAAATCAATCAGGCAATCCAGGTGAGGCAGTACTGCCCATGGTCGAATGATTTTTCAATCTTGACAGCCTGTTACTCAATTCTTGGTGTTTCTTTTCATTAATGGCATCTTAGAATCAAGAAAAACATAGTATTATTTCCTCTTGTGTTTTTGCCTTTGACTTTCTTCCAGTGTTTCCAGAGAGTTCTATTTCTGAATAACAAATCTGATCTGATCACTATCTTACCTAATAATTTTGAGCTCCTCAAAATAATTTTGAGTGGACTGAATGCCCAGACTTCTTGGCATGAAATTCAGTGGTCTTGCTACCTAACGCATTTCATATTCTCAGTCTCCCCAAATACTCAGTCTCCAACCACATTCCCCACCTCCTCTCCCTCATTTGACTTTCTTCATTCCTGACTGTCAGACACATGCATTATTTTAATACAAGTGTTGTAAAAATATCCAAGGAAACTGTAATAAAATGAGACCAGTGTTGAATTGAAAATAGCTAAAACAGGCTTTACCTAAAGCTTAATCATTTAAGATGGAAATGGATCATTGTCTTTGCCGGAAAGCCTTGACTTTATATATTAGAGTTACTGAAGAAGTTCAAAGAATATCTTTATTTGGAGCCTTTTTAGCACACTTGACACTTTTCTGTTTAGAATGATTTAGGTAAACCCATGAGAGAGAAACAAGATGAACTCTGAGGCATGTTCAGACCTGGGAGTTTATGGGTGATTAATGACTCTATATAAATGAGGCTGAAATGTCCAGAAAGGAATAAAGAGAGAAATTTAGTTAGTCTTCTTGTGTTCTCTATGTATGATTCCAGAGACCTGGATATTTAGCAGATGAATATATGTAATTATTTAAAGAAAGCTGTATATTTCACTGGCATTTTCTGCTTTGAATGCTAGTATACTGCTATATTATAAACAAGGTCACAAAATAGATACCTGCTATTTCATCTCTATATGCCTTCGAATAATATACATCAAGTCGTAATTATTAGAAAGACGAAGGCCTGAGTCTATGGTGCAGCAGAAATGTGCTGCTCATGAGAAGCCAGGTCCCACCTGACCATCACAGTTCACATCTGGCTAGGTCACCCTGGAACATTTTTGGCACATGCACAAATGCCCAAGATTTAATGGGCTGGAGGACAGGAGGACGGGGATCGCAGCATGACCAGACCTTCTGGAGGGAGCTTATCTCTCTCTCTGTCTCTCTCTATCACCCTTTCCTATATGCATGTACATGTGCTCTATCATAAAAAAAGGGAAAAAAATTAAAAGCTGAAAGTATGAGTTAGTTGATAATTCTCCAAAATTGTTTTTCTTTAGTCTAAAGATAAAACAATAATGAAAAAACAACATAGAGTATATTTTCTTGATGCATTTTTGACTCATCATTTTCATAAAATGGAAATTAAGAATTGGCTTATCTCCCATATGCTTATTTATATGGCTTTGTATTTTAAATTTAGGTATGTGTCATGTGTCCTGGGCTGTCCATATGAAGGAAGCATTCCTCCGCAAAAAGTAACAGAAGTAAGATACACCTCTAGCCTTTTTGGTTCATGGTAAAACAATATATATATTATTATTTTTTTTAAAGTGGGCTACTTTCCTTACTATTTATTGCATCTGTGTAACTGAGAATAAAGGGTCATGGAATGGGAGAATAACCTAAATACATATTTGATCTCTTAAGTAATCATTTCATTTTAATACTGAAGACCTATATATTTGCCATACCGTTTTGAAATTAAATGGCAGGTGAGCCTTTTTGTTTGGGTGCTCCACAGTGAAGGCAATAAAAACGTTGGTTTTGTCTTTATGTGCCTATAACGCAGAAGTGACCTCCTGACTTCCCACCAGAATGTCAGGGCAGTTGAAGTGCACAGACTTGAAATTTGCCAAGTTGGCTTAAGTGCAGTGTCTTTGAGATTAATATTAGACTGTCTGAAAAACTCATTTGTACATGAAGTAGATTAATATGCACTTGTTTTTAAAGGTCATTGATTTTGATAAATTTAATGATAGGGTTCCAAAGCAATGAAAATGCATTTAGGGAAAATCAAAATTTAGGCAGGATAAGCTTCCAATTCAACCCAAACTATTTATCTTTTGTGCATTCATTTGAACTTTTGAAATTTACTGTAGGTTTTCAAATGAGGGTTATTCCATCATCTACTATTTAAACAAGATCTTTGTACAAAGAGGCAATGAAACTTTGTTTTGTAGTTCTTCACTTGCATAGGACCCTTCCACAATATTTCATTAATATACATTTATAATTATATATGACTTTCTTAAAGAATACCTAAAAAAGGGTATAAATTCAGACCTCACTTGGGACCAGCAGTTGGCGTAATGGCTATGTCAACAGACTCCCATGTAGTCAACCGCAGTTTGAGTCCCAGACATGGTGGCTTAAACTCATGCTGGGCGCATGTGCGTGTGTACCCAAGATCCTGAGAGGAGAATGGAGGAGAAGGGATTGCAGCGTGACCATCCCCCCTGGGGGGTGATTTCTCACTTTCTGTCTCTGTCTCTCTAGTGTGTACACGCACTGTATAGCAAAAACCTCTCCATAAATAAATAAATAAATAAATTCAGGCCTCACAAAACCTAGATCCACCTATGCCTAACAGACTCCATACTTTTTTTTTGGGGGGGGGGAGGTTTTTGCTATAAGGCGCGTGTGCATGCCAGAGAGACAGAGAAATAGAAAGCGAGAACCGCCCCCCCTCCCCCCAACAGGGATGGCCATGCCACAATCCCTTTTCCTCCATTCTCCTCTTGGGATCTTGGGTACACACGCACATGCACCCAGCGTGAGTTTAAGCCACCGGGTCTGGGACTTGAACTGCCATAGACGATGTGGGAGTTCAGCGACATAGTCATTACGCTAACTGCTGGTTCCGGTGTTTTTCTGTCTTTTGCCACCACCATCTACTACATTTGTGGTCAGCTTACTCTTCTCTGAAATGATTTCAAACTCTGATCACTCTGTTCGAGTCCCTTGAACCCTCCTCTTATTCTCCCCCACCCGCCAGTCCCAATGTTTGCTTTCTCATTGCACCGTCTTTGCTTTTCATTTTCTCCCCTCTGGACACACTCTTTGCATTTTATATTTCAACTGCCTAGAGCCCACTAACCTTTTGATTTGATATTCTTGGAGCGTTCTTTTCAGACCCTTCCTTTTGACCCTCTTCAACCAGTTAGTGCTTTATCTCAGTTGTCATTTAGCCCATTCCTGATCGACAAATCAAGGTTAATCTTTATTACATGCTTTTAGAATCCTGTTCTTGTTTCAAAATTGTTACTTTAGTTTGGCTTATACATTTCTTAGAAGGATAGACTGAGGTCTGTTTTTATATGACTCCAGATTCTATAACAGTATGACCCATCATTTCAATATTGTTTCCCCATTATATCTTGGCACCTAGTAGAGTGCCTGGAATAAAATCGGCATTGGAGAAATACATGTTGACTAAATGAATAAGGGAGTACCATGTGCCAGATTTTGTGCAGAGTGACTTTATACGTTCTCATTTCATTTTTACAACAGATATCATCATTTTAGTTTTTAAAAGTAAAGTATGGGAGCCAGCAGATTACACAGTGGTTAAGGTGCTGCACTCAAACATGACTGACTGTGAATCAAGTCCTACATCCATGGACTTGAAATTCATGCTGGGCACATATGTGTGCATACCCCAGATCCCAGGAGGAGATGAAGGAGAAGGGATTGCAGCATGGCCCTCCCCCTGGGGGAGGTTGATTTATCACTTTCTTTCTCTGTCTCTCTCCAGTGAGTTCACTTGACCTGTAAGAAAAATCTCTCTCTAAAAATACATAATAAATAAATAAACAAACAAACAAACTAAGGATTAGAAAACATGCTAGGTTCAGGTGTTTTGTTTTTTGTTTAAAATAGATGAATTGTCTTCCCAGTATCACGTGACAAACATAAGTAGGAACTAAGATTTAAATCCAAGTGTCTCTGATTCCAGAACTTTATCCTTGTCAAAATACCATGCTGACTTCATGAAAATTCACATTGCTCTTTGCAAGTTAGTTTCTTAGCTTGGATAGACTTTATAATTTTAGTTTACACAAGTCCATCTATTTATAAGCTAGAAAACTTTGGCCAGAAATATTAAGTATTCTACCCATTGCCATGCTACTTGGTGACAGAGCTGAAACTGATATTGATATTTCCTGTCCCCTAACCTAATGCCTTGAGAAATACTATTTCCAGAATAAATCTATAATCCTTGTGTCTGATTAAAGTTTTGGAAAATGTAATCCTCTCATAATTAAAATTGTAGCTTATAATTTCATAATTGAACATAGGTACATATGACTCTAAAGCTAATTTGAATATTAGAAATATAATTGCAGTAATGTCATTTGTAGTTTTATATACTGCTGAGAATTTAATGAGTAAGCTGAAGGACCAGAAAACCAAAGTACATGGGGTCATCAAAAAGTTCATGGAAAATGTGTACTGTGAAAATATATACATGGACATCAATTTATTTTTTTGCAACAAAATAAACTTAGATTTTAATTGCATTTTCCCACAAACTTTCAGAAGTCCCCTTGTATATGTTTTTCATAAATTTAACTGATCTTCACTCTGATTTTTATCTATTGATGATGTTTGCTTAGGGACAAGAAATTTTGAGCCTTTTCACTTCCATTGTTTTACTAGAACTTCACCTTTTTCACTAGGTGTCTAAGAGATTGTATAGCATGGGCTGTTATGAGATCTCTCTGGGAGACACAATTGGAGTGGGTACTCCTGGAAGCATGAAAAGAATGCTGGAAAGTGTCATGAAAGAAATTCCACCAGGTGCTCTTGCTGTTCACTGTCATGACACGTATGGACAAGCCTTGGCAAATATTCTTACTGCTCTCCAGGTATGTCGTGATCTTTGTGCCTTTGTGTTAGAGTATGGATCCTTATTTGTAATATACTTGAAAGTTTTAATGTGATAATATTGTACTTATGAAATGTTATAAATATAATGGTAATATACTGCCTGCCACACAATAGGCACTCAGGAAGTGTTTGTAAATTTCACATGTGTTTAAGGAGTGGAGTTCTCTTATTACTATTAATTTAATTTGATAAAATCTATGAAGCTGCTCTTTATAAAGTCTTATTCCTCTTGGAGTTATATCTGCTTGATTCAACTTCCATATGCTCTCCACCATAAGATTTAACAGACTGAAATAAGATGGCATTTTGAGGAGTGCAAAACACAAACAGAATCGAGTATACTGTTGTAATCATGCAACTAATGTTCTTTTGGTAATTTGGTGCTTTATGATGGGATGATATGGTGCTGAAATAAGTATTATGTTGCTTTAATTGTTTCCCCAATGTTGGTAGGCTTACTTTTGGCAGAACCCCTGTTTTTTTTTTTTTTTCAAATATATTCTACTATATAATAAAAAGAAAAGAGCTAGAACATGGGAAGGATTGCTTATTAAATTCAGTGTTATTTTGAAAGCAGTTATTTAAAAATAATAGATATAAATAGCATGTATAAAGTGTTATTTTCTTAAATTCAGATAAAAATAGATTTGGGGGACCAGCAGTTAGCATAATGGCTATGTCGCTGGACTCCCATGTAGTCGACCACGGTTCGAGTCCCAGACCTGGTGGCTTAAACTCATGACAGGTGCGTGTGAATGCGTGCCCAACATCTTGAGAGGAGAATGGAAGAGAAGGGATTGTGGCGTGGCCGTCCTCCCTGGAGGGTGATTTCTCACTTTCCATCTCTCTCTGTCTTTCTGGTGAGTGCATGCGCCCTATAGCAAAAATCTCTCAAAAACAAAAACCAAAACCAAAAAAAAAAGAAAGAAAGAAAATAGATTTGGTTGATGTTCTTAGAATCCAAGATTTTGACAACTAAAGATAAGACTATACAAAAGCTTTTGGTGAGGCTGAAAATCAATATGTAAAGCTTAATGTCAAGCCCTAAAGTGTACAGTTGCTTGGCAGAAGTTAAAAACCAATGGGAAGATCAAGCTCCTCAAGGGCTTATTTCGACTTTGTAACATGTGTGCACAAAGCTTTATTTATCCTCTGGAAGCAAGCAAGGAACAATCTGTTGAATCAGAGAGAAGATAAAATGTTATTCCATAGTCTTTTGGGTGTGGGAATTTTTACAGTTTTCCTTCCCTAGGTATTCTAGTTTCTAAAACAATAGCGAATGAGGCATTACTTCAGGATTCTGTGTTCAGCTGCAACTGTAATGTGTTAGGTATTCCCGGGCAAGTTCGTGATGTGCCTTTCTATATCTTCTTTTCTATATTTCATGTTTCTCTATTTGGATGCATCTATTATGCTTTAACACCTTGAATAATATTTCATTGTGCCACATAGTTAGTATAGAATGCATAATAGTTTAATTTCTTCAGGATAAAGAGCTATAGTGCAAGGTCTGGGGACCCAAACTTTGCTTCCGGACTCTCTCCCTCTTGAAAATGCCCAAGTACAAAACACTACTGATAACCCACTGTGATTTTAATGAAGAAGGCCTATCTGAGGGAGTAATTGTAAAAATTTGATTTGAAGAATGAGAAGAAACTAACCCCGATTTGCGTTGTGCGTGTGTGTATCTGTGTTTGTGCATATGCATGTGCCTGAGTGTGAAAAGAATGTTTCAAGCTGACAAAACACCATTTAGGCAGAAGGCCCTGGGGAGAAGTGAAGATAATGTCCTAGGAACTGAAAGAAAACTAAGAGATTCAGAGGAGAAATTGAGGTTTATAAAATTTGCTAAAGTAGTTGAGTTGCAATGTCTCTATTTATACACGGATGAAATCTATAATCCTAGGCCAGTTGCTCATTCCGTACGGCTGTGCAGGGGGCCAGGAAACAATGCTGGGGCTAATCAAGATGGAAAACCTGGATGAGAATCTGTACAGGGTCAAGACTCTTCAAAAGATCATACCCTTAGTCAGAGGGTAAACCAGTAAAACCTCTACTTAAAAAATGAAAGGACAAGTATATTCATTTTTTTATGGCCTTGGCAGTGAGTAGAGGAGAAATGCAGTCTCCCTTTACACTTTATAACCTTTTATAGACCCTCATGTGAGCTAAGGGTTCAAGTTCACATTGCTTGAAGAATTGAGAAGATGCAAGCACATAAATTATCTTCCTATGTTTGTGGGCTAGTAGCACCCTCAGGTAAAAGAAGAATATATCTTCCATGAAGGAATACATCCTCAGCTTAAGCCAAACTGTTAGTATTTGGAATGCGTGTGTGCGTAGGGGTACATATTCTACCTTTCAGCAGCTTCTGTGGTAGGTAGTAGAAAAGTCGAAGCATCTGTAACTGTGTTTTCTGTTTCTTTCTTTTTATTGTTTTAAACGTATGTATAAGCTCTGTATTTATATGGGAGGCCAGGGGGCAGGAAGGAGAGGCAAGGAGCCTAGGAGAGCTATAGCATCCTTCAGCTTTGTGTTACGTGGCCCCAGAGCTGAATTTTACAGTCACAGTGTAACTAGGTGCATAAGAGGGTAGCAGTGGCTTGTGTAGTAACCACACGAAGTGAGGCCAGTGAGGCTACTAAAATGAACAATTGAGGAAATGTTCAAAAAGCTGAGGTGTGTAGAGGAAACTCAAACTTAGAATTAGAGAGCTTTTTGTCTGTTCTAACATCTTCTTCCGTATAGTTTGAAAAAAACATTGACAACATGACAAGAAAGCACATTTTCTTGAAGCTGTTTATAACTAAAACAATCTCTAAGTTTTTCGGAACTTAATACTTATTAAGGTCAACTAAATGTGATTCTGGAATGTCATCGCAAACACAAGCAGAGTCTGGTCCCAAGCAGCCCTCAGTAAGGTGGAAGTTCCCAGTGACCCTTTCTCATGCCCTGCCTCCCTTCACAATGGCAGTAACAGCAACAGAACTAGGTGTAGCTTTAGAGAAGAAAAACTGTCTTGTGAAAAAACCGTCCGTGTTTAAATCAGAGGAAAAGCAAAGTCCAAGTTCATTATGAACAGGACTAACCTTGGCTGCAGGAAGCAGTGGTCATACTTTATTTTTTTAAAAAGGGCATCTTTGAAGTGGCTTCTAGTAAAATTGGTGGTGGATGTGGAGTGGCTATCATTTGCTTTAATTTATGGGTGGAGAAACAGTTTACAGTGCTCCAAACTGGAAGTTAATATTAAAGCAAGAGACATGTAATAAGTGGAAACTTGGCCACAATGGTAGGAAACAACTGAGAGTTATAAATGGAACATCCCCCTCAGTCTGGAAAGTGCATACTAATCATGTAGTAGAGGGATCTTTCTTGGGTTCCCAGGTTTTATTGTATTTTTTTATTACTTAAACATATGACTTGTAGGACTAGAGATGGTTGTAGGGAA
>NW_006159736.1:3821825-3825988 GCF_000334495.1 Tupaia belangeri chinensis
AAATCAAGAATTCATAATGATCAGGTATTATTTAATATGGAGAAATTATTCTGAGAGTATAGATTTAAGTGGGAGATATTTATAACCACTCAAAACCAAAAGAGCAAGAAAATGAGGTGACAAAATGTACAACACTTTAGTAACGGAAGAAATGTAAGTAGCCCCATATACTGGTCTTAATATTTTCACGTGAAAATTGAGCTTTACCCTCCTGCAAATTCCCAAGTACCTAAGTAAAAACACACTTAACAAATTGTTTAATCTACTTAATACCAAACAATTGCTCAGTCTGTATTTTCCTCTACTGAAATGACTTAAGTCTTCATAATTGGGTAAAAACTGAATAAAACAAATGAGAGCCACTGCCGCGAATAGCAGGCACATGTTAATTGGTAGTGCGGAGACAAAGCAGAGCAGGCAATGTTTAGGTTTTTCCTGAAGGAATACTATGTGCCCTTTTCTTCTCTTGAACTTAATAGACTTTTAGCTAATGTGCTTTTCCTCCTAATGTTTTCCACATGTTTATTATTCTCTTTAAAAAGACCAAATTATTTACCTAATTTTTACATCAAAAGCATTCATTTTTTTAATGTTGATTCTTATTAAACCATGTTTAAATGTCACCAAACAGCAAATCTTTCTTCATGTAATTTACTCCTGAGGTTCTCAAGGGAAAATTTTAAAAATTCCCGTCGCTAGCCAGATAAGCTTTTCTTTTACTCAGTCCTGTACTTGTTCGAATGGCTGTAATGATGCCTGTTTTCCTGCGTTGTGTAAAATTGAAATGAGAAACAGGATTTCTAGAATGATGCCTTTGTAACGTGCAGTGGTTACACTTGGTTATATTTTCGAGTGTGTATTACCAAGGCTCCTGGGTCACAGAAGTCTGAGAGAAAGATGACAAGTACCTTTCTATTTTTTATTTTTTCCTCAAGACGCTAAATCGCTTCTATCAGTGATGGAAAAACTCGTTAAACTTTTAGTTGTTTAATTGTTTGCTTTTGTTTCTCTCTAACATCTTTTTTCTTAATATAAATTCCTCTCTGATTTTGGCAACAAGTGATCAGTTTTTGTCTTCAGGGATAATATTATTTTCATCTATTCTTACACAATCACAAGTGGTTAGTGGGTAGCTGGAAAAAGCTGGTTCTGAGCTAGAAGACATTTTAAACTGATGTTTACATAATTGACACTTAAAGATAACACGTGTGAAATTCTATACTAATGAACTAAAAATCAAAGTAGCTCATTTCAGTGTGACAGATTACCATGAACTTGAAGCTCACCAACAACGTAAATGTGTCTATAACCACCTTGCCCCCTGGAGCTTTGCCTACATGCTGATCAAATGGACAAACATTAGACAATTGATCAGTAGGATTTTCACTTTGTCGAAAGAAAAAACACTGGATTCAGCAGAATGTTTTTTTGTTTCTATGTTTGTTTGTTGTCTTTTGCCTTTAGGGCATGAGTACGCAAAGGAAAGAGACCGAGAGAGGGGAAGCAAGAAGTCACCCTTTAGGAGAGATGGCCATGCCA
Source organism: Tupaia belangeri chinensis (assembly GCF_000334495.1). NCBI lineage: Eukaryota > Metazoa > Chordata > Mammalia > Scandentia > Tupaiidae > Tupaia > Tupaia belangeri. The sequence goes on from NW_006159736.1 coordinate 3,823,365, forward strand.
CAATCTCTTGGCCATGCCACAATCTCTTCTCCTCCATTCTCCTCTCAGGATTTTGGGCAAAATATGCAAACATATGCATGCGCCCAGCATGATTTTCAAGTTGCTAGACCTGAGGCTCACACCACGGTCGTTCATGTGGGAGTGCATGACCTTAAGCAGCACGCCACCTCAGGCCCTGTTTTTCTTTGTAATCATGGTTTAGCAAGGAATTAAAAAAAAAAATTATTGTTTTCCCACCTATATCAGCTCTTTCATTTACACTTGGTGACACTGGGATAAAGGTACAGGCATAAGGAACAACATACCTTGTGATGTTCATTCCCACAAGTCATAGCTCACGGGATGGAGGAAAACGTCTACCCTCTACTACATAATAGATGTAGCATTGTTTTTGTGACCCAGTGCCTGAGTAGGTCAGAGGTGGAGCCCTGGAGTTCGGATGTACACAGAGAAGTAGTGTTAAAGACCGTGCAACTAAATGACAGTGGGAACATGTAGCTATCACTAACTATTCAAGGAGCCCACTGTTTCTTTCTTTTCTTCATTTTCTTGAAATTCTCCAGTGTCTTTCAAATGGGTTCTTCTGTTTTCCACTTCAAACTTAAAAACATGGTTAGACTAATGGAAAATTATCTACAGAATATGATATTGGGAAAGACTTCTATTTTTCTGGAACCCCAGTTTCAAAAGAAGTCTGTATCCTAGTATATAAATCAAAGTACATGTTCATACTGCTTTCATAACTTTTCTTTATCAATTCAAAGTGGATATAACTAACAGAATACCGTGTTTGCTTTTGGCATTTTGATTTAATGGACTTACTCATTTCAAAAATTAGATTCATGAATATCTGTTTTTACAACTGATTACAACAAGAATGACAGCAATTGTGGGCTTCAGCTGTTATTTTCTTTAAACATAATCAATTCTGGAATCAAGATGGTAGACTAATCCTGGTTAGTCTACTTTTTACTTTTCTTTTTTTTTTTGAGAGTTTTTTATTGCTATAGGGCACGTGCGCTCACCAGAGAGGCAGAGAGACAGAAAACAAGAAATCACCCCCAGGGGGCATGGCCACTCTGCAGTCTCTTCTCCTCCAGTCTCCTCTCAGGATTTTGGGCACATACGCACATGCACCTGGCAAGAGTTTGAAGCTACCAGGTCCAGGACTCAAACCACGTGGGAGTCCAGTGATATAACCATTCTGTCATCTGGTGGTCCCAGTTTTTAGTTTTTTTAAAAATGACTACTATTAATTTAAATGAATTCTTGTCACTATTATCACTTTCAGGAAATAAATAGCACTCTATATTCAGTTTTTGTTTTTGTTTTTGTTTTTCAGTCTAATCTTCCTTCTTTTTAGAACTTAACTTTAGCTTTTATATTATTGGTAGAGAGTGGGCCCAGAAAATGATGATTCTTCCCTTGGCGTAAGTAATGGAAATTTCAAGACAGACTTAATACCTTTTTGAGCACCTTTCCTAATCATTCTGTAAATGTCTCATCTTATTACTTTAATTTTGTTTTGAATGTCTTGTTCTCTACGAAGTAATTGTCACATTTCTCTTAACATGTGTGGTTTTAATTTGGAAATCTTACTGTTATGTACTATTGTTTGTATAAAACACATTAAGCCTTTCATTTTCTAACTTCCTTTCATATTTTTTTCCATTTTTTTATTTCTTGCAAGTTTATATTTATGAGACTATTTTATGCATATACACCCCTGAGTGTAATGTAACACAGACCTTTTCTCTTAAAATATTCACTTGAAATTGGCCACTTTGGTATTGAACATAAACTACTATTCTCATGACTGTTTTTTTTTTCTTCAGCTTAATGTAATATGACTAGTTAATGATTGTACATCCAGCCCTTAAACAAATGGGAGCATTCGTACACATATGCATATGACACACACACACACACACACAGAACCATTGATAACAGTAGTAGCCCAAAATCAAGAATCTATTAGCTTTATTGTTTGTACAACTTTCTCATATGTTGCCAAAATATTTGGAGTTCTGGATTTTAATTAGGTAGACGCAATATACATTGCTAGATCACACTGACTTATTCTTATATAATTATTTCTCAGTTTAGAATACCCAACTTGTGGGAACCAGCAGTTAGCGTAATGGCTATGTCGCTGGACTCCCACGTAGTCAAGTCCTGGACCCGGCAACTTAAAACACACAGGATATATGTGCATGTGTGTCCAAAATCCTAGGAGGAGAATGGAGGAGAAGGGATTGCGGCGTGACCATCCCCCCTGGGGGGTGATTTCTCGCTTTCTGTCTCTATGTCTCTCTCTGTCTGTCTGGCGAGCGCACGCGCCCTACAGTGAAAATCTCTCCAAAAAAAAAAAACTCTCTCCAAAAAGAATACCCAACTTGTTCAACAGTGTCAATAAAAGTTAGATTCAAGACTGAAAGTTAGTAGGGGACAAAAATGATTTATACAGGTACCAGCAGATGGCATAATGGTGATATTGCTGGACTCCCATGTAGTCAAGTCCTGGACCCGGCAACTTAAAACACACAGGATATATGTGCATGTGTGTCCAAAATCCTAGGAGGAGAATGGAGGAGAAGGGATTGTGGTGTGGCCATCCCCCCTTG
>NW_006159736.1:3826037-3837933 GCF_000334495.1 Tupaia belangeri chinensis
TAGAAAAAAAATTCTTTTTCAAAAAAAAAAAAAAAAAAAAAAAAGAAAGGATTTATATAGTTGGCTACTGTATCTATAAGTTCTGTGTACGCAAATGTAACTAATGCTGTATTGAAAATGTTTTTTTAAAAACATAATTAACAGTACAGACCCAGCTACAGTGGCAATGTTGGCAGGGTGCTGCTGTACCATGCTGGACCTCCAAGTTCATATTCCAGGACAACATGGATGTGCCGGGTGGGCCCGTGGACATACCCATCATGTGGCTGGGACAATATCATAGCATAAAGACAAAAAAGGTACCCCTCTCTCTTTGTCTCTCATGAAGGAAATAAATAAATAAACTGAACAAAGGTCAGCTGGTGGTGTGCTTCTTAGGTGGCTGGTCCCACATGGCCAACTATATAGTTTGAGTCCCAGCCTGGCCCTGGCAACTTGGTAAAACAAACAAACAAAACATGTGGCACCTTTGTGTGCATGCCCATAATCCTGAGAGAATTTATTCTTGATTGTGTGTTAAAGAAGTTTTAGTGGGGTTTATTTATTGCTTTGTTTTCTAATAATTACAAAGCTTACATTGTTTTTTTTTTTTTTGGAGAGGTTTTCGCTATAGGGCGCGTGCGCTCGCCAGACAGAGACATAGAGACAGAAAGCGAGAAATCACCCCCCAGGGGGGATGGTCACGCCGCAATCCCTTCTCCTCCATTCCCCTCTCGGGATCTTGGGCATGCACGCACACGCGCCCGGCGTGAGATTTAAGCCACCGGGTCCGAGACGCGAACCGCGGTCGACTACGTGGGAGTCCAGAGACATAGCCATTACGCTAACTGCTGGTTCCCTAAAGCTTACATTGATTTTTAAATGTTTGGAAAATATTGGGTCATTGGAAAGGTCATGACATATTTTCTATGTTTTTCCATGCAAAAATGTGTCATGACTTTCCTGATGACCCAATATAATATTGAAAAGTGCAAAGAATAAACATTAACTACTAACATTGCCACCACAAAGGGAAAGACAATATTAATTATTAAAGTAGATTACTTTTATCCTTATTTTTATGTAGTGAATATATCATCATAGACTATTATGTATAAATAAATACACATACACATATTTTGCATGTGTGTATGAGTTCTGGAATCATTGAGGTAAGTTTGTTTTGCTTGATATACTACGAATAACATTATTGCCATTAAAAATTCTTCAGACATAGTTTTTTACAACCAACATAGCCTGCCACTGCACATATGTATGTTAAATATATATGCCAATTTAACCAATTCTATTTTTGATTGGGGACATTTATTTTACTTCATTGTTACCATTGATATAATTGTGATGAATATTGTTGTGTATGCTTTTTCATTCATCTTAGAATATAATTTCCAAGGAAAATGGTAACAGCATTAGAAGACTCTTGATATAGTATGGTCAATTGTCTAGAAATGGAATGTCCAGCCCACATGCTCATAGTTTTTATATATTAATAATATTACTCAATGCAGTAATCTTCACCAATAGAAGATATACTTTAAAATAAAATGCATACTGATTTCATGTACATTTCCTATGCCATTTTACTTTTTGTTTTCATCTTCCATTACTAGTGGGGTTCAACATTCTTTTATGGGTTTAATGACTATTTGAATTTTTCTTTTGATAAAATGCTGTATCTGTCTTTTATCTATTTAAATATCTTTTCTCAATATTTCTTAAAAGCATTTTATATGCTAAGATTGTATTATTCAGATATTAAGATATCTACTTATTTATCCACATGTATATATAGTAAAATTATTTTATTAATTTTTCTCAGAACATAGACTCAGGCCCCTAATTGGTTCTTGGCAAGATTCTTTTTTATCCAGTCATTTTCCAGTCATTTTATGCCCACCGTCCTGGACCATAGTTATTCTGATTTTGTGAGCTCATTTAAAATAGTTTATGGACGGCATAAAATATTTCACATATCCAAAGAAAACAAAATGTTACCGATAACTTGTTTCCAACAACATATATTTAAGTAATGTAATTTTCTATGGTAAAGAAATAGCTGAAAGTGCTGGACTCCCACGTAGTGGACTGTAGTTCGAGTCCTGGACCCGGTGGCTTAAACTCATGCCACGTGCGTGTGTGTGCATGCCAAGATCCTGAGAGGAGAATGGAGAAGGGATTGTGACATGACTAGTGATTTCTCATTTTGTGTGTCTCTCTCTCTGTCTTTCTGGCAAGTGCATGCACCCTAAAGAAATAGGTGAAAGGCCTTAGAATTTTCAATGTTTGGTTTTAAGTTTTTGTGTTTTAATGAGTATATACTTTAAATTTGTATTTATTCAGTATTAATTTATTTTAAAAAATCTATATCATGTGTGTACTACCTGCCAGGTACAGTTCTAGACCCATAAACAAAATGAAAAGAGTTACATCCTCAATATGTTGCTCATAGAGACGGGAGTACAGATTACAAAATAACACATATATGATATGAGTTCATTTTAGAGTATATTAATTAGTGATGAAAGCAATGAAAAAATGAAAGAGTGAGTACAGCAGGTTGCAGAAGATGGGACGTTCTAGGGATGGGAACGGAGGTCAAACTGTTGTATTAAGGAGGATGGTTGAGGAAGCAGTTTCATGAGAGAAGACATAAGCACAGACTAAAGGAGGTGAGGGCATTACCCCTCATTTCTGGGAAAAGAGAATTCCAAACTCAATAAATGGTCACAACATAGGAGTCTGAAGTGAATCTAATAAACACTAGCATGGCCAGTGTGGCTGGAATAGGTGAGTAAGGAGGAGAGTAGAAATGAATACTTGTAAGCTAGCATAGTTTTTTCCCGTTTAATCTAAAATTGAGAGAAATTTTACTGTTTTGAGTGGATCTGGCTCGCATTTTAGAAGGATCACTATGGCCCTGGCTCCATGGCTCTGCAGCGATTAACACTACTCAAGAAAAGCCAGATCCTAGATGGCGACTGTGCTTCAAATCCTTTGCCAAATCAGCCTGGAGCACTCCAGGTACCCACTCATGTGCCCAGGATCTAATAAGCTGCAGGACTGGAGCAAAGGGATCATGATGTGGCCAGATCCTGGAGGGTGGCGAGGTGCTTACTCTGTGTGTGTGTCTCTTGCTGCCACATGCATGTACTATATCATAAATAATGAAAAAAGTATTTGCCAACGGGTACATGCACTTGCCTGAGAGAGACAGAGAAGGAGGGGGAAAGTGAAAACCACCCTCAGGAGGAATGGTCACACTACAATCTGTTCTCCTCTATTTCTTCCTTTTTTGGGGATTTCAGGAATGCATGCAAATACGGGTTTCTCACACTGCTGGGTTCAGGACCTGAACTGTACATTCAGACAGATGGAATCTAACCACTTTAACCACCATGGCATGGGCTGGCCCAGAGAAAGAAATTATTTTTTTAAAAAAGGATCTCTCTAGCTACTTTACTGACAGTGGACTTTAGGCAAGGCAAGTTTAGAAGCAAGAAGACAAGCTAGAAAAAAAGGCAGTTGAAATAATTCAGGCAACAAATGTTGATGGTTTGGATAAAGATATTGACTATTGAGGTGGTAAGAAGATCTTGGATATATTTTGAAATTTCAACTGATTTTATAACATATTGGATGTAGTGTGCCCAAAGAGAAGAAAAGGCATCACAGATGTGATGGCTTTCACCTGGGCAACTGGAAGGATGAAACTGCAATCAAGGGACCAGCAGTTAGCGTAATGGCTATGTCACTGGACTCCCATGTAGTTGACTGCGGTTCGCGTCCCAGACCCGGTGGCTTAAAAACTCACGCCGGGCACGTGTGCGTGCGTGTGCAAGATCCTGAGGAGAATGGAGGAGAAGGGATTGCGGCATGGCCATCCCCCCTAGGGGGTGATTTCTCACTTTCTATCTCTCTGTCTCTCTCTGTCTGGCGAGTGCACGCACCCTTAAGCAAAAACCTCTCCAAAAAAAAGGAAAAAAAATAAAAACTGCAATCAACATAAATGGGGAACTCTAGATATTGACTATTGAGGTGGTAAGAAGATCTTGGATATATTTTGAAATTTCAACTGATTTTATAACATATTGGATGTAGTGTGCCCAAAGAGAAGAAAAGGCATCACAGATGTGATGGCTTTCACCTGGGCAACTGGAAGGATGAAACTGCAATCAAGGGACCAGCAGTTAGCGTAATGGCTATGTCACTGGACTCCCATGTAGTTGACTGCGGTTCGCGTCCCAGACCCGGTGGCTTAAAAACTCACGCCGGGCACGTGTGCGTGCGTGTGCAAGATCCTGAGGAGAATGGAGGAGAAGGGATTGCGGCATGGCCATCCCCCCTAGGGGGTGATTTCTCACTTTCTATCTCTCTGTCTCTCTCTGTCTGGCGAGTGCACGCACCCTTAAGCAAAAACCTCTCCAAAAAAAAGGAAAAAAAAATAAAAACTGCAATCAACATAAATGGGGAACTCTGTGAATTGACAAAATTTGGGAGGGGAGATTAGAATTTCAGTTTAAAACAAGTTATATTTGAGAAATATACTTAAAATCTAGATGGAGATGTTGAGTGGATAGCTGCATATATGAGAATTGTTTTGAGATAAGAAGTCTTTGCTAAAGATGTAAATGTGGAAGTTATTAGCATATATGTAGTATCCACATCCAGGGGACCACATGAGGTGATAGATAGAGAATGGAAGAGGACCAAGATGGAGCACTGAGACATTCTATCCCTATGAGATCAAGAAGAGAGGACTTCAAGAAGACAGAAATAATGTTGCATGAAATAAGAGAAAACCAAGAGAATACTGAGTCCTCACATCTAAAAGAAGCATATCAAGGAAGAGGAGGTGATCAGCTGTGTTAAAGGCTGTACATGGGCCACATGTGATGAGGACCAGGAATTGACTATTAATGGCTTCTGTCTTTGGAGTTGGAAAGGTCTTTAATTTTTCAAGAAGATATATGTGTTTACCTGTCATTTTTTGGTTCTATTTCTTATAATCAAATCTTTAATCTTTAATCTGTGTTTTATTTTTGTTCAAGGTCTAAGATAGGATTCTATTTGTATATAAACACATGTTTTACTTGAACATGTCACATATGTTACACGTTTTATTCATTCATTGCATAACCCTTTTTTTCCTAATATGAAATGATCAGCAATGATAGTATTATTTTCATAATGTTGAGTATATTTTAGAATTTCTACTCTGTAAAAATAATACTGGCTATTAGTGAATTTTTAAATAATATTTTACCCCAAATATCCTTCACAACAACCCTATAAAGTTATTTTTTGTAACTTTATTTTTTTTAATGGTGTCACTCTAATTTAGAAAGGTCAGAGCCATTGTTCAAAGCCTTCTACTCAAAAAGTGGAACCAGGATTTGAACACACCTTATCTTATCCCTTTCTATTCTTTTGACATATTTACTTTGTGCCAGTGTCACATTTTTAATTAATTTGGCCTCATATTAAAATTCAAATCTGATAATTATTAGTCTTTTATCAAATACTTTCTTTTAAGAAGTTTTCGCTATAGGGCGTGTGCGCTCGCCAGAGAGACAGAGAGACAGAAAGCGAGAAATCACCCCCCAGGGGGCATGGCCACGCCGCGATCCCTTCTCCTCTGTTCTCCTCTCGGGATCTTGGTCACGCATGCACATGCGCCTGGCGTGAGTTTTAAGCCACCAGGTCCGGGACTCGAACTGCGGTCGACTACATGGGAGTCCAGCGACATAGCCATTATGCTAACTACTGGTCCCTCAAATACTTTTTGATTAATATTATATATGCATTTTCTGTAGTTGAATTTTAACTACATTTATCTAAGCCCATTCCCCAAATATCAGTTACATTAAATACATAGTGTACTTTAGAGAGAATTGACTTAATGATATTATTAAGTCTTCCCATCCAAGAAATTGGTGTGTTTCCCCACTTATTCAGGTTATTGTTTGCATGAAAATGAAATTTGGTTATTTTCAAATTTAGATTTCTTCCATGATTGAGGATCATTATAGCAACATGCTTCTGTTTTTCTTCCCAATTCATGTTTTATCAGTTTCTTGTTCCTTTATCCAGAAGTTACAGTCTCCAGTTTAGCCTCCTTCAGACTGAGTTCCTTAGTAAACAAGAATATTGGGACCAGCAGTTAGCGTAATTGCTATGGCGCTGGACTCCCACGTAGTCAACTGCGGTTTGCGTCCCGGACCCGGTGACTTAAACTCACGCCGGGCGCATGTGTGTGAGTGCCCAAGATCCCGAGAGGAGAATGGAGGAGAAGGGATTGCGGCGTGGCCATCCCCCCTGGGGGACAATTTCTCGCTTTCTATCTCTCTGTCTCTCTCTCTCTGTCTGGCGAGCGCACATGCCCTATAGCAAAAACCTCTCCAAAAAAATAAATAAATAAATAAAAGTAAACAAAAAATTTATCTATATTTCTCACAAAATTCTTGTATTTATTTGTGGATAAAACTTTTACATTTATTTGCATTAAACATGTGAACACCATGAGTAAGTTCTTGGGAGAAAACCTTCCCTTGCAGGATATGGAAAATATTTTTATGATGCCAATTTCCTGAAGTAAAAAAAGTTGAGGTTTGAAGAGGATGCTTTAAGAATTAGATTCCTTTTCCTTTGATCCACACTGACTACAGATAACTAAATAAAGCTCATATTTCTTAGTGAAATGTTTTCAGTTCAGTAAACATTCTTAAAGGAAACATTTGCTTCAGTAACCAAAACCCACTGTTTTCAGTTGAAGTCCCAAATTAAAAGAATACTTTTTCTATTCGGTAAGGAAAGAAAATGTTATTTATTTTTCCTCATAGACATTTTGGAATATTTTCCTTTGAAAATGTACAGGGCTTTATAGATAACAGACCTTAGAGTGAAAATATTAGTATAAACTTTAGCTGTAAAAAGTCCAACAGTTATTTTTAAAAATATCTATAGCTGAATCCACTAAAAATATGAGATATTGAAAAGAAGAGAAACTTTTTAATTGCTAAACTATAATAAAGAGGTGAAAGGAACTTCTTAAAATTTATCCTTTTTCATTGTGGCCTCATTTGCTTAAAAAGAAAAAAAAAAAAGACAAACTTTCCACAGAGTGAGTTCCAGGTGTGGCTGAAACCATGCTAATTCAAAATCATGGTGATTTAGAAATGTTAGTATATTTGCTAAGGGGGTAATGACATCTGTTTGCTTATTAAAAAATCATAAAGTCTTATTGTAGGGTCAGTATATTTGAAGTACATTCCGTCAAAGTGCCAGGTGAGTTAGTTTATATATGGTATGGGGGAGAAGATATGACTGAATTACGAAGAAGTGAAAAGAAAATCACTATTTCTTCAGAGAAAGTTTATGTGTACAGTGTGTAAAGTATGAAAGAAACAGAAGGAGACAGATAAAGAGGTGCCTCTCTTGAACGTTTGACTTTAAATGTGCAATTGAAAAGAGAAATTAGTAATGACTCTGAAGACAAATATTGGGTCTTTGGAAAAGTCCTGACATATTTTTCATGTTTTTCTGTGCAAAACTGTGTCATGAGTTTTCTAACAGCCCACTTTTTTTTTATTAGTGTACAAGGAGAGATAGATAGATAGATAGATAGATAGATAGATAGATAGATAGGTAGATGATAGTTAATTAGATGGCATTGATTGCTTACCTCCTGACCTAGAATTCACATAAAAATCTTGCTTTGTTGTGGATTTTAATGAAGTGCTAACTTGTCTATAAAGGGAGTTCATATTCTTGCATGTCAAAAAATAGGCTGGAAGTTAAGGTAACCATGTGAGATGGGGCATCCCTTCTCTTATTCACACAGCCTGGGCACATTCTAAAAGTGTAGGTCTGGTTTTCAAATTGTATCACATTTACTTGATTCATCTCCACAGATATGTCAATTTTAGGGACCTGATCTAAATTTTTGAGGGAAGAGATAGCAGTAATGGAGATGGGAATGGTGACTTGGTAAACAGAATTCCAAATTCCTTAGTAATGGCGAATCCAATCAGAAAGACTGCCATCTTTAGTAAGCAGAACTATACAGATTAGTAGGCATTTGGATGTTAAAATAAAACTTACTGACCTGTGAGCTAATGTGAATAAAATAATTGATACTCATATGCACATTTGTAATGATATTTCTATATATACTTTTAATCTTCAGCCTTCCACACACTGAAGCAGAATTTTCATTTCTTTTTTCATAAAAAAAAAAAATCATTAAGTGTCTGTGAGTTTCTACATTCTAGTAGAATTAAGTGATTATAAAGATAAATACAAAAAGAAAAGATTACACGGAGATTACTTGTGGTTACATAAATGAGGAGGATGGGATGAGAGACTCAGGGGATTATTAATTACATGGTTCATAAAAATGGTTCAGGAAATTTATTAAACCTGCCCAGATTTTATTAAGACATCATATTTCAAATAAACCATACTCCATACTTTCAGACATATCCCAGCACATATGATGGGAACACATAGGCAGCGCCAGAATACAAGCCTAATGGCAGGAAAAGTGTGCAGTTTATATGCATGTATTTAAAGTGTTGTGGTTATGAGCCACAGAACTGGCAAAAGTGTCTCACAGATGCTAGACTGGTTAGCATGAAGAGTGTGGGAAAGCTGTCCAAGTGCTTTCCTGTTGCGTGGTAAACGACCCATTGATGAAGCCCAAGTCTAGTGAGAATGGTCCCTATGTCCATAAACTTAGTCTCTTCAGCTGTAAAATGTGTGCCCATCTCTGGAATCCTCTTCAGCTTTGACATGGTTTAGGTAAAATCACTGAAAGCTATGCATAGATCAGTTCCCTGTTAGATGATAGGTGAAGAAAGAGACTTGTGAAGGGGCACAGACCACTTGGAGCCATAGGCTTGCTCTTTTTAAATTTAGGTAGAAAGATGCTATGCACAATAATAAAGATATGTCTCTAGAGAAAGATTTCTTCTTCATGATGTTGAGTTTATCTATTTCTCATGAGAAAAAAAAAAGAATTGACATGAAACATGAAATCCTGATTTAGTCAGTGTAGTTCCACGTGAGAGTAGCATATATAAAAAATTAGTTTAGTAATTATTTTATCCAGATATTCACTTCAGATACAAATCTTGACTCCATGTAAAATAAGGAGACAGACCTGCAGTGGTCCCTTGGTAGTTGCTGTATAGTTTTCCTATATCACTGAAAACATAAACATGTATGTAAAGTTTTCACACACCTATGTGATTACTAACCCATATCTATGTTTGTTCTTAGATTGCCTCTAAATATTTTCATCTTTAAGATCCAGTTTTGGGGTTCTATGTAATACTTTGATAATAAATTTTAATGTTCTTAAACATATAGTTTTTTTCATATGACTCAGTTTTAGGGTTCTATGCAATACATTGAAAATAAATTTTAATTATTTTAAACATAGTCATTTTTTCATAACCCATCTACCCAAAGTTGTTTCACTGTAAATGTTTAAGATTTCTCTCTACCTTGTCTGACAGATCAAATTCATAGGCTCATTCATGTATACTATCTTACTCATTCTTTCATTTTTTTCTTTAATTACAATGTTTCTGGAAATTCAGCTACATTTCTTTTTAACTTGTATAAGGAGTTTCTTTATCATTTTCTGGAAAACTTTGAGTTCTTTGGTTGTCTGCTTTACATGTTCTTATTTTTGATGTCATAGTAAGAAGTAAGAAAGTGGACTAAATGAAAAGGAGCGTAACATTAGAGATGTAGCAGAGATCATCATAACTGGTGAAAGAGTTATGTAATGCCGATATATTACAAAACTTAGGTGGAAAATAAAATCCCTAAAATTATGTAAATTACCAGAAAGGGAAAAGAAATTAAAACTGGATTAATTTCTTAATTAAGTTTTAATATATATAAGTTTTAATATATTTCATATATTTTTCACAGTGAAAACATCAAACTCAGATGCCTTGTAGGTGATTGATAAAAAATGTAAAAGGATCAAGTAATTCTAATATTACACAAATGTTTTCAGAAAATATTAAAATAGAGAATCCACTCCATTTTATTTTACAAGTAATATACGCTAGATTCCCAAATCAGATAAAGATAACATATGAGAAGAAAACGATGGCTACTCTCACTCATGAAAATCGATGCCATGTCATAAACGAAATATTAGGAAACCAAATTTACTATTGTTTTTTAAAAAAGATAACATATCATAAAGAACTCTGTTTTATCAGAAGTTCAAGTTTGGTTCAGGATTAGAAAACTTATTAGAAATTACTGCTTTAAAAGATTAAAGGGGGAAAGATACGATTATATCAATGGTCATATAATGTGTATAAACCGTGACCCATTTATTTACTTATCTGTTCTCTCATATGGGAAATATAGGTGTGCAGTTTTTGTAACTATTCAATTTTGGGGCTTTTGACTATTATTTTCAAGCAGGATTTCCACACTAGGTGGGCAATTCATGAGTTGCTATAGGAACAGCTGCTGTTGTAGAGTCCCCTGTGTGACGTAAGATGCAATCATCTAAGTTCCACTGCATTTCCCTTCCTAATCTATTTCTTTTCTTCTTTTTTCCTTTCTTTTTAGTTTACCATAGGGCACATGTGCTGGCCAGAGAGAGAGAAAGAGAAAGTGAAAAATCACTCCCTGGAAGGATGGCCATGGTGCAATTCCTCCTCCATTCTCCTCTCAGGATATTAGGTACACACACACACACACATCAGTGTGTTTTTCGAGCTGCTAGATCCAGGACTTGAACCATGCATTTGGCCAGCCGCCTTAACTGCCATACCACTGGCTAGCTCCCAGTCCATTTCTTGAGTCCAGTATAGCTTTGATTACAAATCCTACAAGGATATTACAAGAAAGAAAGTCCTAGACAAATCTGCTTCATTATATTCTATAGTAAATAAAATATTTTAAGTTGAATCTAGTGGCATAAAAAGAGTAATTAATTTAAATGAAGTTAAATTTATCCTAGGAATTCTAGTTAAACATTCAAAAATCAATTAGTAAAATTATCACATGAAAACAATGCAGAACAAAAATCATATAATCATCTCAAATGATGTAGAAAATTATTTGACATGCTTAAGAAATAGGAGGTTCAGGCCAATGCAATAAGTAAAAGAAAAGAACTATAAGATATGCAAATTGGAAAAGATGAAATAAAGTTATCATTATTTCAACTATTGTAATTGTGTGTTCAAAATAATCTCAAAATAATTTTTAGATAAAATATCAAAATCAACAATAAATTTAGCAAGGTTACAGAATATGTGCACAACATACAGAAATTAATATTATTTATGTAGTACTAAAAATTTCACTACAAAAATGAAATAAATCTCCATGTGCTGTATTATTAAGATAATCCAATAATAATGGATAAATATAACAATGGACATGTGGTAATACTTTGTAGAAAGCAATATAATATTATGAAGATAAGTTAAAATATTAACTAAATGAGATAAAATAAGTCTGGCTTGTAAGACTCAATATTGATGAAATGTCAGTGTTCACCAAATTTAGCTATAGTTTCAATGCAAGTCCAATGAAATCCTCAGTATATTTGCTGTTTGTTTTTGGCAAAAGTTGCAAGTAGATTCTAAAATTGATATGAGAAGGCAAATGATCTAAAATAGCCAAGGCAGTTTAAAAGAGGAATTTCAAATCTGGGAAACTTAATACATAACAAATCTAAAATAAATGACAGTGCATAATAATAATACGAGGATAGACATGTAGACCAAAAGGACAAAATAAAGATCTGAGAAAGAGACTTAAACATGTACAATCACCTGATTGGTGATAAAAGCATCACTATAATTCAGTGGGAAAAGCATGATCTTTTTAATAAATGGTGCTAGTTCAGCAG
>NW_006159736.1:3838474-3843882 GCF_000334495.1 Tupaia belangeri chinensis
TATTTTTATAGGAAAAATATCTTAACCCTTACCTCTATACACAAAATCAACTTGCAGTGGTCTAGGCATGTTGGTGCAGGTGGTGAGGTGCCTCTGCATGATTGGCACCAAATGGGAGGCCTTGGGTTTAGATTCCAAGTTGGTTGGAATAAATTGGTCATGCCCATGATTCTGGCTGACTGGAAGGCTGGTGGGGGTCGGGGGCGGCAGGCAGGTTGTAGGGATTGTCACATGTTGAGACTCTGTAAGGGGTGCTTGTCTTTTTCTTTTCTCTGTCGCTCGCTCTCTCTCAAACTCTCTGTCATGAAGAAACTACACTTAAAAAATATCAGCCCCTGATGAGTTGATTCTAAGTATGAAAATAAATACATGAGAAAATATTTTGGATAGGCAGTGATTTATTATGTAATACATGAAGAGTGTTAGCAAGATAGAAAAAGATTGATAAACAGGGTTTATGTTAAAATTAGCATTTTCTGTCCATAAAAAATTACATTGTGAACTTCTAGGTTAGCTCCAGATGTTAAGAGTTTAGAAATCATCACCCTCACCCTTAAAATGAGAAAAAGCTGGAAAAAATGAAAATAAATTTTGTAGACCTATCAGATAACTGAGGCTGTAGGGAAGATTCTACCCTCTACAATCTGGAGAGACAGGCCAAGCCAGAGACACATAGTGAAGATCTCCTTAAATGGTCATTTTGACAAATTGTGGAGGCTGAGTGTGGATGAGCATGAGTGAGAAACACTTGAAGCCAAAGGCACCATATTTCATGACTCTTTATCTCTTAGAGCCTTCTATAACTCTGACAAAGAGAAGGGAAGAATATCACTGTCAAATATTATTAAATCATAGGAAAAAAGATGTTACCCAGTGGGAAAAGGGCATTCTCTTCCCTCCAGCCCCCACTTGAGTTCCTTTCTCACCAAGGGATGAAGAAAAATCAGTACCACTGGAGAAACATTTGTAAAGGTCATCAGCATTCAAAACACACAAGTCCATTAAAATTCTGAAATTTAGTTACCACATTTTATTGGGTCATCAGAAAAGTCAGGGTATATCTTTCTATGTTCGTCTATGCAAAAATGCATACCAATTTTTCCGGCAAAAAATAGAATTCCTTCCTTCCCCTATACCTTTTAACCATGCTAACAGGGATTAATGAGTAGACTAGAAAGAGTTGTAAGATGCAGACTTCATCTGAGTAGGAAGACTTAGAGAAGCCTACCATTAAATAGGAAGACAAAGACAAGGAAACTAGAGAAATTCAAAGCCTCCATGAGTTACACCTAGAACAAACATTAAACAGAGCCAAAGTCCTAGCTAGATAATTCTACATTCTCATGCTTGTAACTTATTTGCCTCAGTTCCTATCACCAGATATGATGCATCTTGCTCTCAGCAAAAATATCAAGGCAAAAATAAAAAAACACTAGAAAAAATAAAGCCTGTAGAAACAAAACCACCAAACTTGGACTCAGATATGGCACAGATATTAGAATAATGAGAGAAAAATTTAAAGTAACTATGACTAATATGTTGCAATTGTTTATGTTTCCCAAAAAGCCATGTATTGATGTATTGGTGGTTGGTTGAGAGGCATGGACTGCCCACAGGGGATGGGGGGGGGGGCAAGGCTGCCTAATTCTTTGAGGAATAGCCCCTCAATGCATGGTACATGGAATTCAGATTAAATGTCTGCCCTCTTGGGTTTCAGAATTGCCGGAGGCCTACTATTCCTTTCTTCCTATGGAATGGGAATTTCTTCTCTGTCTGTTCTGCCATTGTATTTTAGGAGTTTGTAATTTGTTTTGATTTCATAGGCCCATGGCTGTAAGGAGTTCACTCTGAGTCTCAGATGAGACTTTGGACTTTGGACCTTTGAGTTGGTGCTGGGATGAGTTAAGACATTTTAGACCAATGGGATGATTTTGTTTGTGAAAAGTACATGACCTTTTGGGGCCAGAGATGGAATGTTATCATTTGTGTACATCAAAAACATATGTGTTTAGGTTTAACTGTGAAGATACTACTTTTCCAGAACCAGAAGATAGCGAAATGGTTATGTCACTGGACTCTCACATGGCTGATTAGATTTTGAGTCCTGGACCCAGTGGCTTTGAATTCATGCTGGGCATGTGTGTGTGCATGGCCAAGATCCCAAATGGAGAATGGAGGAGAAGGGATTGCTGTGAAACCATCCCTTGCCCCAAGGCAGGGAATGGTTTCTCACTCTCTATCTCTGTGTCTTTCTCTTGTCTCTCTGACAAGCACATGCACCCAATCGCAAAAATCTCTCTTAAAAAATATATTAGGTTTCCTCTGTAGTGTTGAAGGGTGGGGCCTTCAGTGATGGGGTAATTAATTAAGTGATGGGGGCTGGCTCTGTGATTGATTCAAGTGTGATTATAAGGAGAGAGGGACATCCATAGAGAGTCTAACCACGTGATGTCTTGCATGACCTCAGGACCCCACCAACAAGATAACCTTAGCTGAAGTGATCCCCAGACCTTGGACCTCCAAACAATGAGTTATAAATAAATAAACCTCTGTCCTCTTCAATCACCCAATTTCAGGTATTTCATGATATAAACTTTGGAATGGATGAGAACATATATTAAGGGCTTTAATAACAAAAGTAGATAACATGCAAAACACACATGGAAATATAAGTGTAGAGATAGAAACCCTGAAAAAGAATTAATAGGAAATGCCAGAAATAAAACAAAACACTGTAACAGAAATGAAGAATGTCTTTGATGGGCTCACCAGTAGACTGGACATGGCCTAGAAAAGAATCAGTGAACTGAAAGATAAGTCCATAGAAGCCGCAACCTGAAATACAGAGGAAAAAATTCAGAACAAATTATTTAAGAACTGTGGTATGATGTTTATTAATTTTTAAAAATTATTTTGTAATTTTACATTCATCCAGTGTGTATATATTGCAGCATTCAAAATGAGTTTTCCCATCCAGAATACACTGTATATTGGCTCAAAAACAACAATATTACCATACATGTTATTGTCAACAAATAACTTCCTATTTCTCATTTATTATATGTTTTGCTTCTTTATTTTTTTTTCCCTTGATTCCATCCCTTTCACCCTCTGCTACTTCCTACCTTCCTCCCAAACTGTCTGTGGTATCTATAGTGGCTTCTCATGCTTTTTTTTTTCATGTTTTATTGATTCATTAAAGATCTTAATTAATCTAAATACTTTCAATAGCAACTGCAGCTGATATAAACATATCTATGAATAGACGTCTGACTTTAGGCATAAAATTCAGTGAGTAGAATGAGCACACTATAAAGTATTACCTAACTGGTCATTAAGTAGGTATTTTATTAATCTATTTGTTTAATTTCAAGAAAAACAATTTTAGCTCTAATAAATCAAAATTTTAAAATGTTAGGAAAAATTTATTTAAGACTTAAAGCTAGGAAAAAGGTTAGGATTCTCTTTAAAGTTTAGGTAGATACTAAAAACTCAAAGGCAGTTATGGACTGAGCTAAAATCTAGTAATGAGTGCACTGTAATTTTCTTCTGAAACATATTTTTTTTTCTCTCCAGTTACCACTTTACCAAAGAGAGGCATAAACTGAGTTATTTGAAAAAAAAAATTAATCTCAATTTAGTCTGTTATTTGCACAAAGCCCCATAAGAATACTAATTGATTTAGTTGGCTTTACTGGAACCCTTTATAAGGAACTTCAGATTAGACTCTTTAACAAGGCTCCCAAGGCTACTGAGCCAAGTCAGGAATTTACCATCTGATTGTGCCTTTACATACCTATACTAGAAAGTTTTTTTGATCTGTCAGGAAGTGACATTCTTTACTTAACTGCCAGGTAGAACTGTTTATGGCGCCAGGCAATCTTTCCAGGAGCTTCTGTAGGCTTTCTTGAGATCTACCTTAGGTTCTTAGCTTTCTGGTCATATCTTCAGATATGACATTCTAGTCAAAGCCCTGACAATAACCAGTATTTCCAATTTTTTATACAAGACATCAGATATTATTGAACATATGCAAATAACCATTCTGCCACAAAATGAGAACACTCACAGATATTTTCCAATTCCAGAAGAGTCAGAAAGGGAGAAAAGTTTGTTTCAATTTAAAAAAATTAACAAATTTTTGAAACAACAGCTCAAAAAAGACAAAAATCTTTAAATCTGGGGAAAAAGGCATAGAAGAAAATAATGTTTTAGTCAAAAGTCATAAGATTATGTTTCACCAATTCATTCTCATGTAATTAATCTCTCTTCTGTTGAATTTGTAGTGTTACTGTGGTCCAATTTATCCATTTAAGTTTTAGATGTTAACATTCAGTGTTATTATTGGTGTTTCCAGACTTGTCCCTACCATTAAATTAGCCATTTTCTTGTTTTTTTTTTTTTTTTTTTTTTTTTTTTTTTTTCGCTTCTTTCCGTGTGTCTGTGTTTAGTTTTCCTGGTATAGCACTCCCTTTCAAAACTTCTTGAAGAAGTAGTCTGGTATTACTAATTTCTTTCAGGTTTTGTTTATCTGAAAATGTTTTGATCTTTTCTTTCTATGTGAAGGATAATTTTGCCAGGTATGGCGTTCTTGGTTAAAATTGTTTTTCATTTAACACTTTGAATATATTTTCCCATTCTTTCCTTGGTTCCATTGATTCTGATGAAAGGTCTGATGTTAGCCTGATAGGCTATCCTTTGTAAGTAACTTGATGTTTCTCTCTTGCCAATTTTAGTATCTTGTCTTTGTGGTTTTGGTCAATCTGACTATGATGTGCCTTGGAGAATATCTTCTTGGATGGATTCTATTTGGGGTCCTTTATATTTCTTGGGTCTGGATATTTGAATGCCTCTCTAGGTTTGGAAAGTTTTCTTCCAAGATTTC
The DNA here is from genome assembly GCF_000334495.1 of Tupaia belangeri chinensis. Lineage (NCBI taxonomy): Eukaryota > Metazoa > Chordata > Mammalia > Scandentia > Tupaiidae > Tupaia > Tupaia belangeri. Next base: position 3,843,360 of record NW_006159736.1, read on the forward strand.
ATGGAATAGATTATCAATGATCTTAGTTTCTTCACCTTTTGAGATACCAATTATCTAGATGTTTGGGCGTTTAATGGTATCTAGTAGTTCTTGTATATTATTCTCATTTTCTCAGACTTTTTTGATGATTATTTCTAGGTCAAAGGTTTTGTCTTTTGCATGATCTAATCTGTTTTTAATACTTCTTTTTATTTTTAAGGTCTTATTAAAACTTTAAAAAAAAATTAATTTCATTTTCTTTTATACATTCAATCACATTATTTAGGTTACAAAGTGAATATTTCAACATGTGAACATTTCTCCCTAGTCCAGTTGATAAAACTATAAAATTATCTTCAACAGATAATACCTCATTTATTTGTCCCATTCATGCTTTTAATACTTTCAAGGAAGGTTTTGATTTCCTGTATTACAGCCTTCTTCCCAAACAGTTCCATTTGATGCTTTTTTTTTTTTTTTGGAGAGGTTTTTCGCTATAGGGCACGTGAGCTCGCCAGACAGACAGAGAGAGACATAGAGACAG
>NW_006159736.1:3844098-3872784 GCF_000334495.1 Tupaia belangeri chinensis
CTGTGGATGATGAAGGGGGAGTTGTTCTTTTCCTTTGGGGCAGAAATATTTTCATGGTTTCTCATATTTCTTTTGCCTCTGTGGTGGTTTCTGGTCGTGTCATGTAGTATAAGTTTCTTCCTAATTTCTTGGAGTTAAATCTGAGCATTCAGAGGAGTGTGGGAAGAGGTGATCTGCAATCTCTCTGCAGTTCCATTTCTCTGACACTCATCAAGCAACTTGCACTTTCGTCATCAGAATTGGATGTTACAATGACCTCCTGGTTTCTAGGAAATAGGTGCACCTGGGCTGAAGAGGTGAGCCTCACTCTCTTGGTAACTCCCTGCTTTTCAGTCTGTGGTCTAGTCAGATGTTTGGCTACTTGCACCTAGACTCATCTAGATAGTATATGGAGGTTGTCTAACTTTTGGGGTCTGGAGGGTGAATTTGGAGCAGAAAATCTTCAGTTGCCCTAGTCCCTGAAGAGGGCAGGGCACAACTTGGATGCAGATGGCCTCTCAAAGGACTTATGATTTTGCCTGTCCTTTCTTCATTTTTTGAGTTTGAAGAGTGAAGTTGGAACAGAAAATCTTTAGTTGCCCTAGTCTCTGAAAGGGGCAGGGCACAGCTCATATGTAGATGGCTCTGAAAAGGTCTGTGATTTGCCTGTCTTTTCTAACTTTTTAGTTCTGGAGCATGAAGTTGGAGCAGAAAATCTTCAGTTGCCTTAGTTTCTGAAAGGGACAGGGCACAGCTTGGAAGCAGAAAGGGCCTATGGTTTGCCTGTGATTTGGGTCCAGAAGGTGAAGTTTGAACTGTGGTGTGATTTTAGAAGATTAGTAAAAAAGTCCTTTACATATGTGTAATTGGACTATCAGAAGAAGACAGAGAAAACACAGTACAGAAATATGGAAGTAATCATGATTGAGGATTTTCCAAAATTAAACATAAATTCAAGAAGCTTAGAGAATGTCAAATAGGATGAATACTAAAATGTCTACACCTGGGTGTATCATATCGAAACTACAGAAAACCAAGACAAAGAAAACTTTAGAAAAAGCCAGAGGAAAATAAACACAATACCTATAGAGAAACAGCATAAGAATTACATTGGACTTCTCATCAAAAGCCATGCAAAAAACTAGAGTGTGGAGGGAAATAGTCAAAGTGCTGAAAGAATCATCCTGCTAACCTAGAATTCTATGTCCAACAAAATCCCCTTCAGAAGTTAAGGAGGAACAAATACTTTCTCAGATAAACAAATCCTGAACTATTTCATTACCTGTAGATTTGCCCTACTTGGAATTTAAAAGATATTCTTCATAGAGGAGAAAACTTATATATGTCAAAAAATCAAGTCTTTGTATAGAAAAGAAAGGCATCAGAGACGCAGAAAATAAAGGTAAAATATAAACTTTTATTTTAACTGTTCATAATACTTCTGCTAACTTCAAAGTAATTCTAGTATCCAGGTGCAGGGTAATTTTAGCACATGAACAAGTGAAATAAATGCTAGCAATTTTATAAAGTATGTGAGAGATGAATTGGAAATAGTCCATTATAAGTTACTGGCAGTAATGTATAGTATTATATTAAGAAGATGTACTTAATTAGTTAATAAGGTATATTTATAACTAAAAAATTACTAAAAATTTTAAATATAAGTATAACTGATATGCTAAGAGCAGAAAAAAGAATCAATAACATGCTGAATGAAAACCAGAAATTGGAGTCAGCAGGTAGTGTGGTGGTTAAGGCACTGGACTCCCACATTACTGATTGCAGTTTGAGCCCCAGACCTGTTAGCTTCCTTTCTCATTTTCTCCCTCTCTCTCTGTCTTTCTCTGGTGAGTGCATGTGTCCTATACCAAAAGTAAGAATAGTAGTAATAATGATAAATACAATTAAAAATTATTTTTAAAAAACAGAGGAAGTTGAAAAAGAGGGAAGAAAAAGAAAATGATGCAATGAATTGAATACATTTATAAACACAGTGAGTATGAATCCACCTATAATCCTACTATTACCATTTTAAATATGAATGGTCTAATTACACTGAGTGGATAAAATGCAAGATCCAACTCTTTGTTCACTACTTAAAATTCATTGTAAATTCACTCAGGTATGTTAAAAATAAAGAGGTAAAGAAAAATATATATGCCATGCTAACACCAATCAAATGAAAATGGGAATAGCAATAATAATGTCAGACAAATCAGACTTCACAACAGGGAAAGTTATCAAGATAAGTAAGTACATTACATAGTGATAAAGGGACTAATTATTTATAAAGAAATAACAATTTTGAATGTGTATGAATCTAACAACATAGTATCAGATTCATAAAGCAAAACTAATAGAACCAAAATGAGAAATGGGAAAATTTACTATTATAGTTAGGACTTTAACATCTTTTTTAGTACTTGATATATCAAGTAGGCAGATAATTAGTAAGGACATTTTTTATCTGAAATATCAATTGGTTTGCATATGGGTATGTGATAATTCTTTGTACTATTAACAACTTTTCTACATATCTACAGCTGTCATAAAATAAAGTTTACTAAAACAGAAAGATACATTATGCAAATGAAAAGAAACAGCTACATTATAGAAAAGGGTATTTGTCATTCATATACCTGACAAAGGAATACTATACAAAATAGAATACCTGGTAATCTATGGAAATTATTAGCAACCCAATGGGAAAATGGAAAAAAAAGACAGAAGGGACAATTGATAAAGGAAGATATATTATTGGCAATGAAATTATGAAAAGTATTTTTAACAAAAGTATTAATTACTCATGAGAGGAATAACATAGTAAAATCCTCATAAGATACCATTACACATCCACCAGAATGGCGGCAATAATAAAGTCTGACATTACCAAGAATTGGCAAAAATGAGGAATAAATTATAGGACTTAAATTGGTACTGTCATTTTGTACCTTTTGCATTCCTGAGAACCCATTAATCCTAGTTTTATTCTTAGGTATCTAACTTATAGAAATATATACACATATTCATCAAAAGATACATTCAGGATTATTGGCATAGGTACTATTGGTAAAGGCATCAAACTGGATGCAGCTCAAATGTACCTCCATATAGAATTTAAACAGAGCTGTGTCTACATGTTTATCATTTATGAGAATGAAAAACTGCTATGTGTAACATAGTTGAATTTTTAAAACAACATGTTGAATGAGAAAAGCCAAGAATGATTAAGTACATATTGTGTGATTATATTTATATGACATTCAAAAACATGTAAAACTAATCTAGAGCAATAGATGTTAAGATGGGAGTAACATAATGTGCAAGATCATGAGAGTGGCCTTTGTGTTGATAATATTCTCTTTTCTTTTTTAAAAATTTATTTTATTGAACTTTATTTTATTTACTTGTTTATTTTAAATTTACCAGAGAGGAACAGAATGTGTGTGTGTATGTGTGTGTGTGTGTGTGTGTGTGTGAGAGAGAGAGAGAGAGAGAGAGAGAGAGAGAGAAAGAGAGAGAGAGATATAGAGAGAGAGAAAGTGAGAAAGCAAGCTGCTACCAGGTCTAGGACTTGAACCTCAGTCAGCCATCTGGGAGTCCAGCATCCTTAACCAGCATGCCACCTGCTGGCCCCCCTTTTCTCTTTTCTGATGTGGGTAGTGATTTCATTTTGTGAACATTCACTTATCTGTACACTTGTGATTTGTGTTCTTCTCTATATGCAGATTATAAATTTAAGAGATTATTTAAGAATACTGAAAAAAACTGGAAAAATATTCACAGGACTACATCAGGTATTATGGAGAAAAGGAAACAAATGCCAGAAAAAAATATGTTCAACCCGATTATTTAAAGTACAAACTTTAATATATGACATTCCATTTTATGTCTGTTTTTTTGGCAACAATTTAAAACTCTGACAATATCCAGTGTTGATAAAGGGGTTGATTTTTAGGAACAGGACGGTGGCAGAGTAGCAAAACATGATGCTCTTTGAGGCTGAGCCACATAGGAATGTTCGGTGACCTACCTGAGTGAGCCCCATGATCCAGGACTGGCTGAGGCTGGAGCTGGATCATGGTGTCAAGACCCTGTGAAGAAACTGTCTCTCTGTGTGTCTCCCTTTCTCGGTCTCTCTTGCTTATGGAAGAAATAAATGAATAAGCTTAAGAAAAAAAGATGTGGATTCACAGACAGTCTCACATTCTGTTGGTGAGAATATAAATTGACACAACCACTTTTGAGCAGGTTTTGAGCATGTGCGCATCCTGTGGGAATCAACAATTTATTCCTTGGTGTGTGTGTGTATATATACCTAGAAAATGTCTTGTGTGTGTGCATCAGGAAACATGGCAAACAGTTTATAGCTGAGTTGTTCATTATAAAACTGAAGCAGTTCAGATTTCTATCTGAAATGAATCGAATCGAAATGCTATACAGCCATGTAAAGAATTATTGAAAGCTGTGTGCGGTTACACTGATTGATCTCAAAAACCTAAAAGGTAGTGTAAAGCAAGTTATTGAAGAATACATAAAATGATGTTCAAGTTCAAAAACAAATAAAATTAGCAATCACAAGTATTGTAACATTTTAAAGAAAAATAAGAATGTGATTTGCATGCAGAATTTTCTGAAAGAGAACGAATATATAAACAAGAAACACTCTTAATATTTAAAAATACAGGTAAAGTTCTATTTCTCAAACTGTGTGGTTAGTAAAAGTATTTTTTCATTATATCTTAAACTGTATATTTACATTAATTGTACTTTTTACATTTTACATAGTAACAGAAATTTAAACAGTAGAGATGAAGAATAAAATATGTTGATAAAAACACATTTGGACCTTTGGCCATGATATCAAAGCTATCAATTAAAATATTTTAAAAAGCTTTGTGTTAACTCCTAGAGTTATCTTAGGAAGTGTCTCTCTGCTATCTTTCAGCTCATGGTTGGATGAGAACACAGTTGAAGAGACTAACCGATAGGGTAAATCTTCAGGAATTGTTTACACAACAAAAAATGTGGCTGGTAAAATATTCTCGACTGATGTTTCTGAAAACAGAAACTGGAAATATACTGTGGAAATGCATCCTTTTACTATTCTTGTGCCAGCACAAAAAAAAGAAAAAAAGGAAAAAAAAACAAAAAAACTAGAGTATCGTTTGACAAAAGGTGTAAGATATATTGCTGAATTTCAGTGGTTCAACCAAATCAGTGGATTTCTGTAATTGTGGCATTCTATACTGATGTTTCTGAAAACAGAAACTGGAAATATACTGTGGAAATGCATCCTTTTACTATTCTTGTGCCAGCACAAAAAAAAGAAAAAAAGGAAAAAAAAACAAAAAAACTAGAGTATCGTTTGACAAAAGGTGTAAGATATATTGCTGAATTTCAGTGGTTCAACCAAATCAGTGGATTTCTGTAATTGTGGCAGATTGGGCCCCAAACTTTACAGAGTTCAGCAAGGGAATGGCTCTTAGACATTAATCTGATCCTTGATAAAACAACTCCAGGGTCATGAGAAGGCTACTTTGCCAATTTCATTTCACTGTGGGATCCACTGACATCTGGCTCAGCTGCGGAAGCTGGAAAACTTCTTTAAAATTCTCTTGACAGTAAAAATGGACATGTGGAAAACATTCTAATCTGTTAATCTTTGGTGCTCCTGAAAAGGGGACATTTGGCTTTATACTTCATGATGATGAATATGAAACCTCCAGATCTAGTTGTAAATAACTTAATGGCATTTGAATAAAAAATAGAATTTTCATTTCCTAAATGTGCCAAAAGATGAATATGCACCTGCACCAACTCCATGGCTTAAGGGATCTCTGATATTTTTGTTTACATTTGGGTTTTGTAATTTGTTCACCTTTACACTGGTTCCATCTGGCCCATGAAAATTAAGGAACAGTAGCATGTCATTTCTTCTTCATTTTCTCTTCCCCCCACCTCCTGTCTGTTGATCCCCCTTCTTTTTCTTCCTCCCACTTTGCTTAACTAGCTCCTTTGCTTGCTCAAGCATGCCCCTCTCCCTTCCACTGTGTTGCAGATTTCCAGGGATCAAAAAAAATCAAGCAACAGAACTAATTAATGTATGTTTGCATGCTATTGATAAGTGATCTTTAGGGTCACTGCCTAAATATAATAAAACATGAATTGTATACATGAAACAAAATTGTACTTTCCATGGTATGGCCTGTCCCTAAATAAATAAATGACTAGTTTAAAGATCAATGGATTGTAGAAACTATCTTCATCTTGTAGTATCTGCAAGGTATGCAGAATGGTTGTGAAATACAGCCCTGATTTGGCTTGTTATTCCTTGCTTCTGCTTCCATGCTGAGTCTGCCCATAGCTCTCTACTCCATGTAGCTTATTCCTTTGCTTTAACTGTTGTTTATTTTTTAGTCTTTCTAATAGTCTTTTATCTCCTTTTCCTGTTCTTATTTCCACTAAATTAATATTATAGCATTACATATTTGTCCAATTTCAAAATACTATTTCAAACATCCTGGATTTAAATTCAGAAGACTAGATAATAAAGGAAATACTGCACAATTAAGTGTAAGTCCACATTGTTCCCCATTAAATATTTAAGTGGTTTACTTTCCCTAACCATAGACATTCTTTGTGGTCTCTAGTCAAAACAAATATGCAAATAAAATAGATAAATAAATATAATTAAAGGAAATAAAGCACAGCTATTACTCATGATTTTTTTTTGACATGTTTTTGTTATAGGGTGCATGTGCTTGCCAGACAGACAGAGAGAGACAGAGAGACAGAAAGCAAGAAATCACACCCCAGGGGGGATGGTCACACCGCAATCCCTTCTCCTCCATTCTCCTCTCAGGATCTTGGGCACACACGCACACGCACACGCGCCCGCCGTGAGTTTTAAGCCACCGGGTCCGGGAGGCGAACCGCGGTCGACTACGTGGGAGTTCAGCAACATAGCCATTATGCTAACTGCTGGTCCCCATGATTTTTTGTTTCTGATTCTACCCACAATGTGTTAGCTCATGAAAGGAAGAAAGTTAGCACAGTTGTTGCAAGCAGGGCCTCTGGAATCTGGATGTCTTGGATCAAGTTTTAATTCTATGATCTTGGGCAAATTACTTTACTTGTCTATGTCCCCTGCTTCCTCATCTGTGGGATGATCGATATTAGCTACTTGTGAATGTTGTGAGGGTTAAATAAATACAGGCACAGACGAGGTGTTGAACATGGTTAGCCTTTCTCACCTTGTCTAATTGGCTCCATTTTCCAGCTAACAGTGAATCTAGACCGCATACTTTGCACTGGAAAGTTGGCTGCTTCTCTCCACCCTAAGTCTAAAAGATAATAGGGTCATGCTCTGCATAATGTCATCTTGATCAACACTCAGAGTGTTTAGATGGGACCACATGTTAGATGGCAGTCCCATAATACGATACACTGTACCGTATAGCCTCAGTGTGTAGAAAGCTAAGTCATTTGTGTTTACATAAGTACAGCTCTGTGATATTCACACAATACAGTTGTCTAACACTGAATTTCTCAGAACATATCTCTGTCATTAAGCAACCCGTGGCTATATTTTTAAAAATTATTTAATTCATCATTATTATTATTATTTTTTAAAATTTGCTACAGAGCTAGTATGCTCACCAGAGAGAGACAGAGAGCGAGCGAAAGCAAGACTTGAACCATGGTTGGCCATGCAGGATTCCAGCACCCCAACTACCACATTATCTGCTGGCCCCACATGACTGTATTTTAAATGAGTGGGGCAATATAATATTTTGAGAGTACTTTTCTGTATTTCTCACAGGAATTCATCAAAAATTTATGATGTTTTTAATTAACAAATAGTAGTTGTACATATTTATGGGGTGTGGCATGATTTTAAATACATGTATACAATGTTGTAATGATCAGAAAATGTCATGGCTTATTCATAACCTCAAACATTCAACATTTCTTTGCATTGAGAACATTCAAAATTCTTTCTTCTAGCTATTTTGAAATATATAATGTTATTATTATATGTAGTCAACCTACAGTGTTACTGAACACTAAAATTTATTCATCCTATCTAGCTACAAATTTTTTTTTTGGAGAGGTTTTCGCTATAGGGCGTGTGAGCTCGCCAGACAGACAGAGAGACAGAAAGCGAGAAATCACCCCCCAGGGGGGGATGGCCACACTGCAATCTGTTCTCCTCCATTCTCCTCTCGGGATCTTGGGCACACACGCACACGTGCCCGGCGTGAGTTTTAAGCCACCAGGTCCAGGATGTGAACCGTGGTCGACTACATGGGAGTCCAGCGACATAGCCATTATGCTAACTGCTGGTCCCTCTAGCTACAATTTTGTATCTGTCAACCAATCACTCCCATATACTGATGTCAGAGCATCAAGGGCCACACTAATCATGGTAAGAGCCTTGGATTTTATAATGTAGGTAGTGGAGAACCAGAGTTTTAAGCAGGGAAGTGGTATTTGCAATTTAAATTTTTATTTTAGAAAAGTCTATTTATACCTGTAAATTGTAGATTTAAGAGACATAGGAAAATATAGATCAGATTATAGCTTCAGTGAATCTAACAAGAGATGTTGAAGGCCTTCTGTACAGGGCATGCGTATCACAGAGAAAAGGGCAGATTAGAATTTCATCTAGGGGGTAATAATAGGGCCTCATGATTGACTGGCTACGAAAGGCAAAAGACAGGGAAGAAACATAGCTGAGTAGAGGGCTTTTTGCTTGAGTAACTAGAAGAATAGTAATCAAATATTATCATGTAGAAAATTTGTTAAACTGTAATAACTTTCCTCCAGAGTAGAGATCTTTGGGCCTAAACTATGCCAAGAACAGCAAAAATAGAAGAGACAAAGTACAAGAATCATGGCAGATTGTCAAATTAGCTCAAAAAAGTAGGACCTGGACAGTAGTTTCCTATGGCCTTGACAACACACTCGGTCTTAATTTGCTGCTTCCTGCATTCTCTTCAGCTACCACTGTTCTAAGGTTCATCTCTCATCAAGCTTCAACAGAACCATATTCCCCCTGCTTGCATGGCTAGTGATATTGCCTCTTGATTAATCAAAGTAATTAAGTCTGCCAGGTATAATTGTGCTCAAATTCCTCCTCCACTCCCCATAAAAGTTTATTGAATAGGGTTCTGGTCCTTGATACAGGGCCTCAGAGAAACAAAGTCTCCACAAATAGACTCTGCATTCAAAAATCTTACAACCTGGCATGCTTTCATCTAGCTTTTATTTTCACCTTAATGTGTCTTTGGAAAATTGTTCATTTCCATTACTAATGGCAGTATATATTATAGGTTAATTGCAATGGTTTTGGAGTCAAAGATCCTTAAAATATAAATGGGCATACATATAAATGTTAAAAAAAATCTTAAAGGAAAATTAGGGACAGTTTTAATGACATAAATTTTAAAGCGCTCCAAAATGGAATTTTATAAGAATGAATATAGCATTACCAAGGAAAGTTTATTTCTATAAAGAACTAGTGAAAGGTTACTTCAATATCAGGAAATGGATGTAATCAGCATGTTAATAGATTAGAGTACAAAAACATTTCTTGAGGAACACACACACACACACACAAAAAGATGAAATTAAACACTCATGATAAACCTTGTTTTCAACTAAGAGTAGATGGGAACTATCTGGAATTTATGCAGGGTATCTATCCATAACCTATCATGAATATTAAACTTAAAAACAATCTCAGTTAGAAAAATATATACAGGGTACCCATCATTGTGGCAGCATTATATAGGGAGCTATAGCCAATGTAATAAAATAAGAAAAAATAAGAATAAAGATGTTATTTATATTTTCAAATAATTGATTGCCTTTAATAGGTAGCCCCTGAGGTTATCATATATACAATATGTCATTTCCAATAAAGATATCTTTGTTTTACATGAATGTGTGTACATGAGTGTGAGTGTTATAAATATATATATATATATATTTAGTGCATATATACATAAATATGTATGAATATATAATAATGATTATATATGTATCTATATCTCTCTATATAAAATAGTAAAATAATTCACCAAAGTTTCTGGTTTAAAAATATTTGAAATAACAATTTCTACAGATAAGTAATAATAACAATTAATATGTAATAGAAAAAATATATTCAAGTTAGCAAGAATACCTATGGAGTATTGGAAGAAATCAAATATGCGTTTAAACCATTATATATTAAAACTTTTATTGTTAAGCCTACATAGCAGAATCATAATATATTGTATAATATATATATATAAAATATATATTATACAATATATTATGGCAGAAGATATCTTCATGGCCACTGAGAACTAGTGATTTCAAGGGAGCAGGAGAAATGAAGATTTTCCACTGATAATTCAGCCTCCAGCCCACAAACTCACATGGTAGGCAGCAGACTTTCAAGCCTCCTGTCTCTGTCGCTGTCTTGTGTAATTTTTCCTCTTTAAAATTTTTTAAGGCAAAGCAGTCTCTTGGCTTTCAGCCCCTCCTTTACCTTTATCTTGTTAATAACCCCCCTCCCTTTCCCAATCCAGGAGAGGCAAGGGAGCAGGCCTCAGAACACATCTTCTTGGCTACTGAGAACTAGTGATTTCGCACCGCGTGGTTTTCTAATTTTTCCTTTTTTAAAAAAAAAAATAATTTTTCTAGTTTTTTAAATACTTTTTTGGTTCTCTTTTTCTCTGTTTCTTGGTTGTTTTTGTTGCTGTTGTTTCTCTCTCTCTGATTCCATTTCTGCACGCTCTTGGACGTTCATATTAAACGTGAAGTTTGGGAAGAAACACACTTTCCATCAGATGACCAGAAATCACCGCAGGACCACAGAAATATGAGAAAGCAAGAAAATACCTCTCCTGCAAGGGGAAAGAATATCTTCTCTTCATCCACACACAGTTCAATGGAAATCATGGCAATGTCTGATAAAGAATTTAGAACATTCATAATGGTGAAGCTAACAGAGATGGAAGAAAAGAGAGACAATGAACTGCAGAAGAGAATGGAAAAAGGAGCTGATGAGTTCCGGGAGGTGAGGAAATTCTTGCAAGATCTGAAAGAGGAATTATACACTTTACCAAAGAATCAAATGAAACTGTTATAGATGAAGACTATAACACAGAAATTCAAAATCTCTCTTGAAAGTATTAAAAGCAGACTAGATCATACAGAAAATAAAATTTCAGGCATAGAAAAGAAAAATGCTGGCCTAGAAAAATCCACCACGAAGACTGAGAAAATTGTCCCCAAATTTGAGAATAATATATGAGAAATACTAGGTACCATCAAACGTCCAAACATCCAAATAATTGGCATCCCAGAAGGCGAAGAGATTCATAAGGGCATTGATAATCTATTGCATGAAATCCTGCAAGAAAGCTTTCCAAACCTAGAGAGGCACTCAAAGATCCATTCCCAGGAGATACAAAGGACCCAAATAGAATCAACCAAAGAAGATCTTCTCCAAGACACATTATAGCCAGACTGACCAAAACCACAAAGACAAGGTACTAAGATTGTCAAGAGAGAAAGGGCAAGTTATCTACAAAGGATATCCCATCAGATTAATAGCAGATCTCTCATCGGAAACAATGCGAGTGAGTAAAGAATGGGAAAATATATTCAAAGTGTTAAGGAAAAAGCAATTGTAACCGAGATTACTGTACCCGGCAAGATTATCCTTCATATGGGAAGAAAAGAGGATAACATTCTCAGATTATCAAAACCTGAAAGAATTTACCAGCACCAGACCAGATCTCCAAGAAGTTCTCAAGGGAGTGCTATGTCAGGAAAATTAAATGTAGTCACACAGAAATAAAAGTTCAAGAACTAAGAAAATGGCCACCTTAATTGTAGGGACAAGTCTGGAATTGAATATTGTATCCCAGAATTTCATCGGGAAGATCAAACCACAACACAAAACAGATTAAGTACATGAGTCTGAACTGGTGAAATAGCATTCTGTGACTTTTGACTAAAATATTGCTACTTTTCTTCTCTGCTTTGTTGTCCTGTTTTAAGAGTTTTTGTCCTGTCTTGAGCTGTCAATAGGTTCATTTACCCACTATTTAAACAGAATACTAACCTGTTTCCAGGCTTTAAGTTTTAAGCAAATTTCCTTACCAATTCAAAACTGCTTTTCATGAAATTACCAGTTGAACTTGCTATTGAAAGTAGTTAGATTATTTAAGAAACTGTGTGATCAATAAAAAGTGGGGTGGGAAAGAACGGATTACAACTGTAGACACCAGAGATATTGTGAGAAGAGAGTGGGAAAGGGCAGAGGGTCAGACATACATAAGGGTAAATATATATATATATATATATATATATATATAAGCCACTATGCAGTATATTCTGGATGGGAAACCACTTTTTGTATGCTGTGACGATGATTAGGGGATGAATGTACATTAATTAATTAAAAAGAAGGTTTCAGGAAAAAAATGCATATTTGATGACTGCAGTAAGCTATATAGCCACAGCTAGGTGCTACTTTATAATATGTTCATTCTACTCACTGAAGTTTATGCCTAAAGTCAGACTTGTGTTCATGGATATGTATCTATCAGCTGCGCTTGCTAGTGGAAATATTTAGATTAATTAAGTTCATTAGAAAATCAATAAATTGGGGGGGAAGGCATAGAAAGCAACCATGGATACCAGAGAGATAGTGGGAGGAGGGTAGGACATGGCAGAGGGTGAGAGATAAGGAATCAAGGATGGTTAAAAAAAAAAAAAAGCAAAATATACAGGAAACAAGAAATGGAAAATTTTTGTTGACAATATGTTGATGTGCTTGATTGACCCAATGTACTGTGTATTCTGAATGGGAAATCTCATTTTGTATGTTGTAATGATGTATAGTGAATAAATAAAATTTTAAAAAAATAGATGGACTAGTACAAAAAAAAGAATTATAATATATTACTGAAATACAAATAAACCAAAATAAATAGCTAGATATATAATGGTCACAGATAAGATGATTCAGTATCTTTTTTTCAGAGGTTTTTGCCTTAACTTGCTGGAGAGAGAGACAGAGATGATGAAAGGAAAAGTGAGAAATTGTCCCTGAATGGCCACGTGGCAATCTCTTCTCAATTTTCCTCCCGGGATCTTGGGCACGCATGCACACATCCCTAGCGTGATTTTCTTTCTTTTTCTTTTTTTTGGAGAGGGTTTTGCTATAGGGCATGTGTGCTCACCAGAAAGACAGAGAGAGACAGAGACAGGAAGAGAGAAATCTGCCCCCAGGGGCAATGACCACACTGCAGTCCCTTCTCCTCCATTCTCCTCTTGGAATCTTGAGCACACACGCACATGCACCCAGTGTGAGTTTAAGCCACCGAGTCCAGGATTTGAACCAGGGCTGGTCATGTAGGAGTTCAACAACCACTATGCCATTGTTGGCCCAGTATTCAGCATCATAAAGGTGGCGATTGTCCTGATTTTTATTTATAAACTTTAAAATAAAATCCTAGTAGCCTTGTTCATGAAACTTGATAACCAAATCTAAAATTCACATAAGGGAAAAAAAGGCAAAGAATAAGCCAAACCCATTTTTGAACACAGAAGAACTTGCCTTGTTGGGTTGAAAGACATATTGCTAATTTAGTAGCCTCCAGTACTGATTCTATAGCACATCCTAGGTAGGCTCGTAGTGATGATGAACAACACTCAAATCCAAAAGACTGAAAATATGAGAGGGTAGGGGAAGGCCTGGGCTCCGTGTGTCAGGACTCAGACATTGGGAGGAATTCAGCTTTACCTGCATTAAGGTCTAGGATCTGAAAATCTCCACAAAGAGGACACAGGGCTTAATTACTAACCTTGATTAGGTTGTTAATTTGATTGAATTTGAGTTACATTTGAACTGAGGTGAGGCCCATCTATTGCTGTGTAATTTGTGGTGTTTCGGTAAACTTTGTAGTAGGTTATATTTGTAAAAAATATATTTGAGTTGGTTACAGTGTGAGTACACACAGCCATAAAAATGTTTTCTTAAATCCCAAAAAAGTAATTATATCATGAAGTGTCATTAGTCAGTGCTATGGCTGCAGGATAGGACTTTTATATCTTTCACTTCTGTCATTTTAAAATTTGATTTCTACTTCCAGAGTCTGTTTTTAAAAGTTTATTCATTTATACCATGAGTGAGAGAGACACACAGAGATAGAGTCAGCACCCTGACAGGGCCCCAGTGCCACGATCCTTCTCCATCTTCAACTAGACCAGATCATGAGCACATGTATATCCAGCATACTCACAGAGTCTTTTGGGTGCAGATAACCTTCGCTTGTGGGTCTGCCTCACACAATGTCACATTCCAGTGACACCATCTGGACCCTGTTTTAAAAATTCATAATTATCTTGTAAGTTTTTTTTTTTTTTTTGAGAGATTTTTCACTGTAGGGTGCGTGCGCTCGCCAGACAGACAGAGAGAGACATAGAGGCAGAAAGCGAGAAATCACCCCCCAGGGGGGATGGTCACGCCTCAATCCCTTCTCCTCCATTCTCCTCTCGGGATCTTGGGCACGCACGCACACGCGCCCGGCGTGAGTTTTAAGCCACCGGGTCCGGGACACGAACCGCGGTCGACTACGTGGGAGTCCAGCGACATAGCCATTACGCTAACTGCTGGTTCCCTTGTAAGTTTTTTTAAAAAAAGTAAATTACCTTTATGAAAATCTAATGACATGGAAGATGATGCTATAAGTGAATTAAGAGAATTAAATTCTTGGGCCAACAGTGGTATGATGGTTAGGCAGCTGAATCCTACATGGATGACTCCATGGTTCAAGTCTCAGACCAAGAGGCTTGAAAAACATGCTGGGCATGTGTGTATGAGAGTGCTCATAATCCTGAGAGGAAAATGAGGGAGAAGCGATTGTGCTGGGTATCCCCCCTGGGGGGGGTGCTTTCTCACTTTTCCTCGCTCTCTTTCTGTCTCTGGCAAACACATGGGCCCTATAACAAAATTTTTTAAAAATAAAAATTATCTTGGTATTTAATATTATTCCTGGTTGTTGTCCCTTCGTGTGTATCTTGTTGAACACTTTAATAATTGTAGAAGAGCCACATTACTAATGTCATTTATAAAATTTAAAGTATATGAACAAGTGAGGAATGAAGCAAATTAAAACAAGGCATTTCAGTTAAAGCACTGTGTGCTTCTGAATGCCACCTGTTTTTGCATTCTCATTTCTTTTCCTCTTTTTTTCTTTTCTTTCTCTTTTTTCATGAACCTATACATATAGAACATCGCCCTGGAGGTGAGGCTCAAAACATTCAATAGAGCGTGGAAATATTTTATTCTGAAAGTATATCCCAAGTGTTCTCTCAGGAAAATAGGCATATGTGGAGTAGAAAAACGAACACTCAATCAGAAACAGAACAAAAGACAAAGCTTGCTTTCTTCTAGTGATGATTCCATCTGGAGAGGTAGTAGGGGTTACTAGATTTAAGTGGGGAAGTGGGGAAGTAGATATTTTGTTTGGAATACTTCAAAGTCTACAGTGGCACCAGTGTCTGAGACTGGTATTTTTATATTTCTGTTGTTAGATTTTGAAGCCTTAGTATCAGAATATATCTTACTTGTTTTAAAGGAGTTCTTTGAAAAGTTGTACATTCTAGCATAATTTTCCTGGAATTTTCTCTGTAGGAAATTAGGACCATAAAAGTAAATAAATCATAAATTTTAACATTTGTTTCATTTGCTCTAAAGTGGCTATGGAATTTTTCACATTTTAAGGGCTACTTGTTTCATGTTCCATTTCTCTCTCTTTGGGAAAGACTATGTGGACTCAACACTTTGAATTTAGCATAATTTCTTGGAGAATTGTGACCACACATGTTGTACCAGTTGGAAAGAGAGCCCTTATATCTTCCATGAGCAATTTCCTTGTCATAAACAGTGTTTTTAATTGTGATGGATCAGTGTTGTGTCTACATGTTCTGCAGATAACTACTCTTGAGAAGCCTGTTGACTGAAGTGTATGCAGCAATATGCAAAACAGAAAACCATGTATCAGAGTCGTGACTACAGCAAAGGAACTTTGCATAATCCTTTGATTTTAGGTAATGTTCAAAATAATTCTTAGACCAGTTTATGGCAACTTATCCAATCACGGGTAAAGATTGCTGGCATTTTTTTTTTTTTGGGACCGGTTTTTGCTATAAGGCGCGTGCACTCGCCAGACAGAAACATAGAGACAAAAAACGAGAAATCACCCCCATGGCGGATAGTCACGCCGCAGTTCCCTCTCCTCCATTCTCCTCTCGGGATCTTGGGCACGCACGCACACGTGCCCAGCATGAGTTTTAAGCCACCGGGGCCCTGATGCGAACCGCGGTCGACGACTACATGGGAGTTCAGCGACATAGCCATTACGCTAACTGTTGGTTCCCAAGATTGCTGTCATTTTCATTGATTATTTGCACATTCCAGTTTAGAGGAATATAAAGAAGATTTTGTTGCACATCTATGGTTTTTTAATAAATAATTATTTTTATTGAACTTTGTTCACCGTAATTATTTTATTTATTTATTTATTTATTTTGATGTTCACCAGAGAAAGAGAAGGAAAGTGAGAAAGCAAGCTGACATGTCTGAGACTCAAACCATGATCAGCCATGAAGGAGTCCAGCTGCCTTAGCTACCATGCCACCTGTGGGCCCCGCACACCTATGTTTTGTGGCATTATTCATGATTGCTAAGACATGGAACCAACCCAAATGTTCATGAACAGATGAATGAATTGAAAAATTATATACACTGTGGTTTACTATTTGGCCATAAAAAACAACAGGACCCTAGTATTTGATTGAAAGTGGGCAAATATGGAAGATTTACTACTGAGTGAAGCAAGCCAGACTATGAAAGAGAGACATTGTATGTCTCCACTTAATATATACCTAATGTCTGAACCCTATGGTGGAAATGGAAAGATTAGAGGATATAGAAGCAGGGAAAATAGTTGCAGATACTGAAAATAGTGTGGGAGGTGAGTACGGTGTGGGGGAGGGTGAGAAAAAGGGAATTGAGAAAAAGATAGAAGCAAGACCTTTAAGAGACACAGAAATGATTGTTGATGATAACTTGTGTGATATCTTTAACTGGACTGATATGCAGTGTATCCATGCTGCGAAAATTCATTTTACAAGCTGTGGTGATGAGCACTGATTGGATGTATAAAATAAATTTTAAAAAAAGATTCTGTTGACATATGTATAGATTGTATTTTGAAACTTAAATCTCTAGATTAAAATTATAAATTACTTAATTGTTATGTCAGACATAGGAGGGAAAGAAGAAAGCTTTGTTAAGTCACAAGGGAGTAAAAAGGGGAATATGTGGTTTAATTGAAAAAAAGAGCAGAGATTTAAGAGGTAAGCATGCATGGTCAGCATGGGAGAAAATGATGTTTTATGTGACTGCAGTAGACAAAGATGAGACTTTTGAAGAAGGCAAGATCCCAAGATTGCAGCATTTGAGACAAAAAGTAACATGTTTTACAAAAGTAAGCATAGAAAAACACAAGTCTTATCACATTTTTTTAAAAATATGAGGTATTTTTGTATAAACTTCTTAATTTGTTGACTCTAACTTTTGACAGAAGTTGGCGTTAGAATGATCCAGTCCCCATAATCACATGTATATATGGTATATCTGATGGGATGGAAAGTATGTTTGTTTTTTATTTGCTGTATTCATAATGAATGTCATTCATATGATGCACAATGAATCCTTAAGCCTATTGCCATATTAGTGAATAGCCTTCCTGAGTTATATTCTTATATATTGTCCCCATTAGTAATGAGCTTTTTTTTTTTTTTTTGAGAGGTTTTTGCTATAGGGTGCATGCGCTTGACAGAAAGACAAAGAGAGAAAGAGAGATACAGAAAGCAAGAAATCACCCCCCGCCCCCAGGGTGATGACCACACCGCAAGCCCTTCTCCTCCATTCTCCTCTCTGGATCTTGGGCACGTATGCACACACGCCCAGTGTGAATTTAAGCCACCGGGTCCAGGACTCAAACCATAGTTGACCACATGGGAGTCCAGCGACATAGCCACTACGCCAATTGCTGGTTCCGTGTAATAGGCTTTTTAATAGCTCTGCACAGCTATTTTACTGCTTCAGTTTTTCAGTTCAAATAGTCTAATTAAGTGTACATGAACTTAAAATATAAACCATGTGTCAATATGTTAATCTACATTCATGGTGCTTTTTTAAAAAAATTTGATCAATTTATTATTACCTCCTCTTGTTGGAACTTGCTTTACATTTTAAATGAAATAACTACACAAGCCAGTTTTCTGTAAGTGAATTTACTAGTCAAGGTAATATGAAAGAATAATATTTATTATATTATCTTACCATATGTCAAGTATTCTATACAACCTGTACTGTATTTGAAAATTAGCAGCATCTAAATAATAGATTATGGCCATTCCCCACTCCAAAATCTTCTCTTCAAGGTAGGTTAGTAGGCATTGCAACGATAGCCAAATTTTATAACAACAGTATTTGGTGGACACAGTATTGTTTTATTTGGAGAATTAGAATTTATTTCATTTTTAAAAATTTTCAAAGTAGTGTACATATGTCACTCATAGTTGGAGATTTCAGAAAGCCGAGGAAAGTGTTCTACATGTTTCTTTTTTTTACTCCAAAAAACCATTTAATCAAGAATAGAAAAAAAGAAAAACTTTACTGCCTTAAAAGAATGATGCCTAGATGACTAAAAAAATCTAGAGGAGCATTATTCTTTAAAATGATTACACTGCTTTTCAACAAAACACTGCAGAGTAAATTGTACAATTAGGTTGTATTATCATCATCATCATCATCATTATTATTATTTTATTGATTCAGGGCCAAGAGATAAATTATTTTGGTTCCAAATCCTATAGCAATACTATAAGGGCAAAAGTCTTAATGAAACATATTGTTTCTCAGGAGAAGAAGATATTAGGTCTTATATTTTGTGTCTCAGAAATTTCTTACTTAACTTCAGTTGGTTAGATACATGTTTAAATATTGCTATATTGCAACAATAAATAAGAAATGCTGACATTAAAACTTACAGTCATACTGGGAACCAGCAGTTAGTGTAATGGCTATGTTGCTGGACTCCCACGTAGTCGACCATGGTTCGCATCCCGGACCTGGTGGCTTGAAACTCACGCCAGGCGCGTGTGCATGTGTGCCCAAGATCCCGAGAGGAGAATGGAGGAGAATGGAGAAGGGATTGCGGCGTGACCACCCCCTCTGGGGGGTGATTTCTCACTTTCTGTCTCTATATCTCTCTCTGTCTGTCTGGCAAGCGCACATGCCCAATAGCAAAAACCTCTCCAAAAAAAAAAACTTACAGTCATACTGAATTTCAGGAATTGCTGAGTTAAAAAAAATACTTACACAAAAAAATACATAGATCTGAGAACTCACAAGTAGCAACAGAATTACTGCCTCCCCTTTGAATAAGGGTGACGATTAAATGAATTATGTATTTCTTTTGGAGAAGTGTTTTTCCATGGATAAGAGCAATATATACAATTTTAAGTGTCAGTCTATGTATGTGGGGTGTGTGTGTGGGGGGCTTCAAAATTCATGAAAATGTGTGCTATGAAAACCCTGCATATATTTCAGATTTTTTCCCACAAAAATAAACTCAAATTCCATTTTCCCATGAACTCTTTGAAGTTCCTATATATGCAAATGTTTTCCCCCCACAGAACAATGCAACGTGTTTTTCAGGTTCTCGGAATTTGTGACTTACAGAGTACTTAAAACCATGATTTGAAAAAAAAAGGCTTCTTTTTTTTTTGTCTTGAAAAGCATGAAGATTTATACTACTGTTATATACATACATTTCTCTTTATGTTAGACATGCTTTTAAAACTTTATATATTTTACCAGTAGAATAATGACTAAGAAGCACAAAATATGTTTATTTAATCAACAAACATTTGTAGACTACCATATGCAAGACTGTATCATGCTATAATCTGACATATTTGCAGGTGTAAATATTAGCACCCAGAAAGCCATTTTGTTACCATTTTATAGGGTGCTCTTAAGCATCTCTCATTTCCTTTAGAATTAGGAGAGTATCTAAGTGTTCTGCACTGCTAACAGAAATAGAGGTTAATCAGCTTACAAGTAGCAGCTGGACGGTCAAAAGGTGTAGCCCCGACATCGTGCTGACCCACAGCTCAGCCAGCCAGAGCACAAAGGATGGCAGCTGCATGCAGAGAGGGCAAGCTGCAGGCTCCTCTGTTTTTTATAGCAACCAGCCTTTGTGAGAACTAACCCCTCTCAGAAGAGCTAGAAATCACTGGGTCTTGAGAGACATCACTAATCTATTCAAGACTGTAGTGGCTTCCAAGATGCAATCACCATGATCCAATCACTGCCTAATAGGCCTCACCACCTCACAACACCAAATTCTAAAACATAAAATTTGGGAGGAAAATGATCACTGAAACCATAACAGAGAGCAACCATGAATTATCTTCTGCCTCTTTTTAAGCATAATTTTTGCTCCAGATCTCCCCATGCGTCAAGTACGGATGTATGTGCCTGTGATTTTGGCTGGCTGAGGCTGGGGGTGATTGTGTCATGAGGACCTTAAGAGGTTGCTCCCCCTTTCTTTCTCACTCTTATTCTTTCTCAGAGGATATAAGAAAATAACCTTTTTTTGAGAGAGAGACTTTTGCTCTAATGCATGTGTGGTCACTGAGAGACAGAGAGGGACAAAGAGAAAGTGAGAAATAATCACCCAGGGGGGATGGCCATGCTGCAATTCCTTCTCCTCCACTCTCTCCAGGTTTAGGGCACACATGCACATGCACCCAGCGTGAATTTTACGCTGCCAGGCCCGGGACTCGAACCACAGTGAATGCAAGTCCAGCAACATAACCATATGCATTCTATTGGTCCCAACTTTTAAAAAGTATGTATAGAGTCAAATGGTAGCATGGTGGTTAAGGCAGCTAGATTCCACGTGGCCAACTCTATGGGTTGAGTCCTGGACCCGGCAGCTTGAGAAACAAACACGCTCACATGCGTGCATGCCCAAAATCCAGCCAAAGACCATTGCCTCTGTTTGTTCCATCAAACCTTGTCTGGTTTTAAGTAATGGCTATGGAGATGTGGTTAATGAGAAAAGACAAAACACGGTTAAAATTAAACATCAGTGCTTTCTATGAATTTTAATTGTCAGTACTTTTTCTCGAGTAAAGTGAAATGAGTTGTTTGTGTACATAAAGCATTTAGTTTAACGTTAAATACCAATTTGAAAATAACATGTTTAGTTTTCTATATATTGAGATATACTAGCACTTGTTTCATACTAGTCAACTGCACTGAACCTTTTTTTTTGTGAAATATTGGATTTCTGGCCCAACCTCAGTGGTGCAGTTGGTAGCACACTAACTGCCATGTAGGAAGCCATGTGGCCAGCTGCAGGTTCAGCTCCCCAGCCAGGTAGACCTAAACACGCTGGGTAAAGGGATGTGTCTTGGGCAAGAGATCGCACCATGGCGAGACTATGTGGAGGGTACTTGGCCGGTCTCTCTCTTCAATGAGTGCATACACTATCGTGAATAAAATAAATACGCCTTTAAAAATAAGTACATAAAATACAATTGTGGATTTTCATTATACTTTGCAATAGATTGCCTGGCAGAATCCCACCTGTGTTAAATTTCTAAAACAAGGCATATGTTACAGAGGTGTGGGTTTGTTAGATGGCTAAAATAAATCTTGATAGGGAACCAGCAGTTGGCGTAATGGCTATGTCGCTGGACTCCCACGTAGTCAACCGCGATTTGTGTCCCGGACCCGGTGGCTTAAAACTCACACTGGGCGCGTGTGCGTGCGTGCCCAAGATCCCGAGAGGAGAATGGAGGAGAAGGGATTGCGGCGTGACCATCCCCCCTGGGGGGTGATTTCTCGCTTTCTGTCTCTATGTCTCTCTCTGTCTGTCTGGCAAGCGCACGTGCCCTACAGTGAAAATCTCTCCAAAAAATAAAAAAATAAAAAATAAAAAAATAAAAAAATAAAATAAATAAATCTTGATATAAATTCGTCCTAGTTGTGTAAGATGATGTGAGTAATTAATACACAAGTAGGTACTGGCCTGAGATACTACGCATACACAGACAAACTTCTGTTAAGAACTCTAACAGTACTTATATTTGTCCTGTGGACATTAGCTCTCTGAAAATGAGACTCTAAATTAAAACAGTGACCATGCAGTATACCCAATATATGCACACACATAAAGATAGGAAGCTAGATATAGATATAAATATCTCTGTCTGTTTATCTGAAGATATCTGAATCATATTCAACAATATAGTATTGGTTTAAAATTTTAAATTTGTTTATATATGTGCGTATACACATTATGATGCTATATTAAAAGTCCTTTCTGATGAACATCTAAAATTATTTATAATATGGCGTCTTACTCTTATGTTCCTCACAGTTGTGCATAGACATCATTTAATAAATATGCTTTAATAAGTAAGTAATAAACATGGGTCAGGTGGTGACACCGTGTTGACACAACTGGACCCAATGGGAAAGATCTTGACTTAGTGTCACAGGACATCCCAAGCATACCAGGCACACACGCACATGCCCATGATTTGGCCCAGCCGAGACTGGGGGTACTTCATGGCATGACCATGTTGGGATGCCTTGTCTTTAATGGGAAAAGTAAAATAGAATAAACTTTAAAAAATAGTTCATGAATGTTTAAAGATACTTCTGCCAAAATGTGCTGATTAGCCGGAAGGATTCAGCATCATGTCAGGGCTGTGTCAAAGGTCGGTAAACAGGAAACTGCTATTAACAAGGTCAGTCATTGGTGTTTATTGTAAGGGCTGTTCCCCAAGCCTCAGTCTCTGCCTGTAGAATCTTCCTACTTTTGAAGACCAAGGTTAAAAATGCCATTTCCTCCATGAAACCTGCCTTCATTAACCCAGCCACAATATTAGGTCGTTGGAAAAGTCATGACATGTTTTTCTATGCAAATATGCATCATGACTTTTCTGGTGACCCAGTAATTTCCTTCCTCCTTAAATCTCTTAATCATAGTTTTTAACTGGCCTGAAAGCACTTCTTGTAGCATCCCTTTTAATTATTCTCATGTACTTCATATCTTTTTTACTATGTTGTACAATTTTTTTTAATCTAGGGCTGTATCTTAAATATATTACTACCCTAAACCTTTTCTTAAGTGAATAAGTAGTAAATATGGGCTGATTACTTGCTTTATTCTTTAGCTTACATCCATCTGAATGCTTTCCTAATAGCTATCATTCCATAGAAATTTTAAAAGAAGAGGAAGCGACCCCCTCCTGTGAACCTTGTAAAATTTGAGCTTGTTCAACTAACAGATTTATAAAATTCATATTGCATTCTACAGTAAGAAATCAAATGTCCTGCTATCTATTAAAGGGTATTTTTGTTTAAACATGTTTCATTTGACAAGTAGGCATAAATATGACCCCAGTTAATTTGTCAATGGCTTCATGTGAGCATTGGCCCATAACGTGCTCCACAGTGTGGCTTACTTAGCTCAGTATTGTGGCCTATCCCACAGCAGTGGGTTTTGTGATATGGAAGGAAGTGCAGCAAACAAGGATATTTTCTGTTCTGTTCTCATCATTGAAAAAGAGCTGGTTGGGACCTCAAACTGATGCACTAATGACACTGGTTTACTAATAAATATGCAGGCACAGATTTTTGCCCTTGCTTCGTGTCTGATGTTATCTTCCAGTGCTGTCTCCATAGCCCACTTCATTTCAGGCACAAGGGTGACCTCACTGCTGTCTACACACCAGACACCCTCCCTTTTCAAGTCATTTAATCTGATCTTATTTATTTTGCCTGAAAAATTCTTATTGAAGCCCATTCATAGTTGACTTTTCTACTTGACCCAATTCTCAACTCTTTTCTTTCTTTCTTTCTTCTTTTTTTTCAATTAGAACAGTGTTTCTTGAAAGATGATCTAAATAAGCATCATTCCCCTCACCATGTCACTTGCTTTCTTGCATTATGATGATCTATGATCGTGTTGCTTAGACATCATAAGTGCCACCCCTCCCCCATTAGAAAATTGGCTCCAGGAAAGTACCGATTTCATATGCTTTGTTTTCCACTGCTGAGTATCTGGCACCCAGAAAAATTCAGGAGCTCAGTAAATATCTATTCAAGGAAAAGATGATCAAGGAAGAGATGAACAATAGCCACTATCAAGTATTAAGTGTTTTTTTTTAAGTTTCCCAAGGAAGTCTTAAGGAGATACATGAGAGCTTAGCACTAATTAATCTTTTCCTTTTTTTTAAAGAGGGATTTTTGCCATAGGGCACATGCACATGCCAGAAGATAGATAAAGGGAGATAGAAAGGGAGAAATCACCCTCTGGGGGGGATGGCCATGCTGCATTCCCTTTTCCTCCATTCTTCTCTCAGGATCTTGGGCACACACACATGTGCCTTGTGTGAGTTTTAAGTTGCCAGGTCCCGGACTCAAACCACAGTCAACTCCATTAGAGTCCAGCGACATAACCCCTACATTTACACTGTTCAGGCTTCTTCCTCCCATCTGAGTCTTCTGTTGGCTGAATGCTGCAGGAATCCAGCTGATTGGGAGTTTGAGGAATGCAGCCGGCAGGGAGTAGTCCCCTGTGACAAAGAACAGAGAAGGGATACACAAGGAAAAATTCTCAATGCAAAGAGGCACTTGATTATAATAAGGCTGTACCTTTTGAATATCAGCGGTGAGGTTGGCACCTTTCTTGTCCCTTTGTAAAAATTGAGAAGCCCAATTTGTATTTTTATTCAGATATGATATTCGGCCGTATCAATTGGGTTGTTACTTTAACTAATATTTGCTGTATTATCCTGAACACCCCACATGTGATTATTTTTTTCTCTGAAAATTATCTAACCAGTAGGGAAATAGCACCTGAATTTGTTTCAGACCTAAAGATTCCAATCTGCATATATATTTTCATTTTAAACCAGGGGTGGCATTGAATTTAAGGTATTTACAAGAATTAAGGTTTGAAAAATATCCTAAAATATGTTACAGGTTATATGGAAGCTTTTGTAAATCTAGTGGTATTTGGCAGCTTTGCCATGAACACCAAGTATGCGTGGGTTTGGCACTCCTCAGTGAGAGTCTTCGGCAAGTATTTTCCTTTGAAAACAATGTTTTATGACTTTTTATTTCTTGGCTATTATTATTATTGGCCATCATAGTCATATACCACCTGGAGGCTTACATGCGCGTGGCCTTCCCATGAAGTCACTGTGCTCTGCTTAGACTTTGTCGGTCATGTCTTCAGATGCTAAGACATGGATCTACCCCAGTAACATTGCTGCCCCAAACTGTTGAGTTGGAGAAGTCATTCATGATGCACTTTTGCATAGAAAAATACGTCATGACTTTTCTAACCATCTAATCCAATAGCAGAAGCCCTTAGTTTAATTTCATATGGCTGTGCTTATAATTTTATGATAGTATTAGGTTATTGAGCAAGCTAAATTTAATATGCATTTATAAAAAACCTCATGGATTGAATAAAATCCTATACACTACCAAAGCTTCTGACTTCACTCACTATAAAAGTGATTTTTTTCCTACAAACTTTAGATTGTCTTTTCTAAGGATAATTTTATTCATTATCATTATTTATTATTATTATTATTATTATTATTACTTAATTTGACCAAAGAGAGACACAGAGAAAGCGGCAAAGTGTAAAAGCAAGCCACCAGGTCCAGCAACCAAAGAGAGACACAGAGAAAGCAGCAAAGTGTAAAAGCAAGCCACCAGGTCCAGCACTGGAACTGTGAGCCATGTGGGAGTCTAACCCCTTAACCACCACACTACCTGCTGGTCTCTAGATTGTCTTTTAATATTTCAATGGCTGAGAGATCATTATTTTGAGAACTAATCTATTTAAGTTTGGGTAGTATTAAATCAGTTGAAAATTATCCTTCACAATCAACCAAAAACTACCTCTGTCTGTTTCTTCTGGAATCATACAGAATATGTCTGCTTTGTTGACCACATAATGATTTTGAATTACGTGACTACAACTGTCATCTGCCTCTGAGTCTTTTCCAAGAAAAATATCCACAACTGCCTCAACCATGGATTATACCATGTTTTCCAGATATGTTCGTTTATGCCAAACCTGCTTATCTACTATATATTTATTTGTAATTATATAAACTTCTGTTTACCTACCTTCTTTGAAAAACTGGCTTAAGTTACACTGTTTCTAGTGGCTTCTACTGGACTACTTCTAGTGGCAGAAAAATTCATTCTCATTTTATGTGTGCCTAGCCTTCTCTCTTTTTCCAAGTTATACTTGATATTTAGAAATATGAATGCTATTGAGGCCAGCAGGAGGCTTGATAGTTAAAGGCACTAGACTCCCATATGGCTGAACACAATTTATGTCCTGGACCCAGTGGCTTGAAAATCACGTGGGACACATGTTCACAGTGTGCCCAAAATCTCAAGATGAGATTAACAGAGAAGGTACTGTGGCATGGCCATTCCCCCCGGGGAGATTTCTCACTTTCTCTCTATCTGTCTCTGGTGAGCACACATGCCCTATGACCAAAAAAAAAAAAAAAAAAAAAAAGCAACCCTATGACCCAAAAAAAAAAAAAAAAAAAAAAATGTTATTGTTACCATAAATACCTTGTTAGATAGTTTAATTTTTAAAGTTTATTTTTATTTATTGCTTTTATGGGAGAGAGAGAGTGAAAGAGATAGACCTCTTCCCCCTCCCCTCCAATAGGGTCTCACACCTAGCACAGTCCTCCTCCTAGCCTTCTAGTCACCTAGGACGACAAGTGCCCTCAGGCATATCTGGCACATTCAGGTTAACCTATACAATGTGAATACTGGGCTTTTCTGTATGGCTTCAGCATAACATAATCACACAGTTGCACCCTACCACCTGCACCATTAAGGTTGGGCTTTGTTAGGTTTTTTTTTTTTTTTTTTTTTTGGTGAGAGAGAGATTTTTGCCATAGGGCATGTGCACTCACCGGAGAGACAAAGAGAGACAGAGGAAGAGAAAGTGAGAAACTACCCTCCAAGATGTGGATGGCCACACCACAATCTCTTCTCTGTTCTTCTCTTGAGAGTCTGGACATGCATGCACACATGCCCTGCGTGAGTTTAAGCCACCAGGTCTGGGGCTTGACTCTTGGCCATGTAGGAGTCCAGTGATGTAAAAAATTACACTGTCTGCTGGTCCCTTGTTAGATGTTTTGATCATTGGCCGCTCTAATATTAGTGGTGGTGATGGTGGTAGTGGTGGTGGGAGTGGGGGTTCTGGTCTGATAGAATTTAGCCCTTTCCTGTTATCCTTGAGATGTGGCTCTCCAGCCTATTCAGCCTCTTCCTTTGTGATAGTACTTGAACCATAGTCTTGAAAATTACACTGTCTGCTGGTCCCTTGTTAGATGTTTTGATCATTGGCCGCTCTAATATTAGTGGTGGTGATGGTGGTAGTGGTGGTGGGAGTGGGGGTTCTGGTCTGATAGAATTTAGCCCTTTCCTGTTATCCTTGAGATGTGGCTCTCCAGCCTATTCAGCCTCTTCCTTTGTGATAGTACTTGAACCATAGTCTTGCCCAACCTTAGTCTATACTTTCTGCACCTTCCTGCTCATGATCCTGATCTTTTCATGCCCATCAGTGTGCTTTCATTCCTTCTGGGAGAAATAGGAATATTTTGCATGTTTTCTATGACAGTTTTGAGTGCTTTGTTGTCTTTGAAACCGCCTGAGTTCCACATGCCAAGTATCTCAACACAACCTTTCCTGTCCTGGCATCTAGTGAGTTGGATGTTGAGCTCCTATGAGTCTTATGTTCCGCCAGTAATATTATTTTAGAAGCAAACCACCCCCCTCTGTTATAGGGCTCCCCAAACCTATATGGAATTTCCATCATCCATTATCTATAATTCCACCAAAGAAAGTTCTTCTCAGGGACCAAGGAATCACTTTGTCATATCTTTTTAAATTATTTTACTGCCCAGTGGAGACCAATTATTTTGGCCACAAGAATATTTAACCTGGAGCCGGCAGGTGGTGTGAGAACACTGGACTCCCACGTGGCTGACTGTGGTCTGAGTCCCAGACTTGGCGGCTTGGTTTCTCATTTTCCCTCTCTTATGTCTCTCTCACTCTGTCTTTTCCTGGTCAGATTAAAAATAAATAAATATACTGCAAAGCTGTGGTAATCAAAACAGCATGGTATTGGCACAGGAACAGACATGTGGACCAATGGAATAGAATTGAGTTCACAGGAATAAATTCCCAATCATTCAGTCAACTGATTTTTGACAAAAGGTACCACTCAATTCAGTGGGAAAAGGAAAACCTCTTCAGCAAATGGTGCTGGAAAAACTGGATTTCCACCTGTAGAAAGATGAATCTGAACCCCTACCTCTCACCTTTGACAAAAATCAAGTCAAGGTGGATCAAGGATCTAAATCTAAGACCCCAAACTATTAAACTGCTTCTTGAAAACACTGGGGAAACTCTGGGAGACATTGGGGTAGGGACAGACTTCTTAAATAAGACCCCCAAAGCACAGTCAATAATCCCTAAAC
>NW_006159736.1:3874966-3966670 GCF_000334495.1 Tupaia belangeri chinensis
AAACATGCTCAACATCCCTCATCATAAGGGAAATGCAAATCAAAACAACAATGAGATACCACCTAACCCCAGTGAGAATGGCTAAGATTAAAAAAACAAAGAATGATAAGTGTTGGGCAGCGGGGGTGTGGTGAAAGGGGAACTCTCTTACACTGCTGGTGGGAATGTAAATTAGCCCAACCACTGTGGAGAACAATTTGGAGATTCCTCCAAAATCTACAAATAGAACTACCATATGATCCAGCAATCCCACTCCTTGGTATCTACCCGAAGGACAGAAGAACAACTAATTGGAAAAGTGCTTGCACATCAATGTTTATTGCAGCACTTTTCACAATTGCTAAGACATGGAACCAACCCAAATGCCCATGAACAGATGAATGGATTGAAAAACTGTGGGACATATACTCTATGGTATACTATTCAGCCATTAAGAACAACAAAACCCTGGCTTTTGACAGAAAGTGGAAGAATATGGAAGATTTACTGCTGAGTGTAGCAAGCCAAGCTATGAAGGAGAGAAACTGTATGTCCCCACTTAATATATATCGAATGTCCGCACTCTATGACAGAAACTGACGGGCTAAAGGATGTACAAACACAAGAGGTGGATGTGAATGCCAGATGTGGAGTGTGTGGAGGAGTGGGGCCTGGGGAAGAACATTTGGAGGAGGAATACGAAGACAGCATTGTTGAGACAGGGAGGTAGTGTTATATTTTGATCAACTCGACTGGGGAGATATGTTCATATATTGAAATGATCACCTAGTAAGCTAAATAATGTGATTGTATGCATTAAAAATGTAAATAAAAAATAATAATAAAAATAAATAAATAAAGTTAAATAATTTCTTAAAAAAATAATGTTTAAAGACATGAAACCACTCTGAAGACTAGTGTACAAGTGGCAAGGGTATTTAATGAGAAATAGAAATGAATTAAAGTTCATTTTAAAGGAACTTGAATGCTCTGAGAAACATCATATGCTATATATTCCATTTTCTCTGTCTGTAATGCTTTTCAAGAAAGCTACTTATATCTTTTACAAGAGTTGATTCAATACCTCACTCCATTATTGGATCCTCCTCCTCTTAGTTAAGCCAAAACCACAGTGCTTTCGTTCATAGCACTTACTCCTTCAGTCATTTTGCATTTGCTTGGAAACTGTTTTATCTTGTAAATTTATTTCATAACAAAAATCTTTCCCCTCTGCTTTATTTTAAGTACTCATTATGCATGACTTGATGCATTTCACTAATATCCTAACTAGTATTTCCACTTGCATATTTCCCAGTCTTCTTACCCATTTCACTACTATCCTAACTAGTATTTCTACTTGCATATTTCCCAGTCTTCTTCCCCATCTCAATTATTGCTCCCTTGCTCATGAAATTAAAAAAACAAAACAAACAAGTGTTGATGATGGCTCGATTATATGTAAATCTTAGCCGGATCTTTATTTCTTAAAGAATAAATCCTCTACTCTAGAGAAAGATATTCAGGAACTCCCATGATCAAGAACTATACCCCCTTTACATCTCAGCAACCCCTACAATAAAATTCTCATTAGAATTTAGTCCTTTCCTGTTACCCTTGAGATGTGGCTCTTCAGCCTATTCAGCCTCACGTCATTAATTTAATTACATGTTAGTTACTACTCTTCGTCTCCATGCAATAGTAGTCAACTCAAGTTACCAAAAGTAAAATGGAGAAATTATTGTGAGGATACTGGGATGTCTCATGAAAACCTCTTAGGGGAAGTAGGCACACTGGTCAAGAGTAGAGATTAGGAAGGAGGCCTTTCTGTATGATTCTAAACCCCAGTTTTACCTCTTACCAGGCACACTGCACGTGATTCTGTTCAACATTCTGTGCATCATTCTCCTTCACTGTAAAATGGGATGATCATAAAAGTACCTTCTTTCTAGGATTATTCTGTTGTTTAAAGTACTTAACACAGGTTTTTCAGAACCACTATGTTTTCAATTACATTTTTTCTTATAATATACTTTTCATTCTTTCTTTCCTTTTTTTAATTAACATTTAGTTTATTTTCATAATATTAGGTAGTCCTTTACTAACATCTATTTTGGAACTAGAAGTTATTTACGTCCCTACTAGTGAAATTTCAGAAACAAGAAGGCTCGAGTTCTAGATCCATTTCTATAACTGACCCTATACGTGACTTTTGTATCCTCAAAAGCTCTTTGGTAAGAGCTGTGTGGCTTAATTAATTTTTAATCAATCATAGGATAGATTTTTAGCTAAATTATTTAGTTGGAAAAATAAGTAGTTTGCAGATTATTATGAAAAATACATGTTGACCTCCACTCTTACAGATATTGTTTCCACGATGCCATTTGTGGAACTGTGTCCTTTTCCTCCTCCTCATCCCATCACCATTATTTCCACCCATCACTCTTTGTAGTATTGAAGAGTATTATGAGGAGAGGGTGGGACTCGTGAGAGAAGTAACTATCAGGGAGCAGAAGTAAGTTGAGAAACTCTTCCTGGACTCTTAGCAGAAGAACTCAATAGTTATGATTTTGAGAAGATTGATAATTTATTTTCGTCAAAAGCATCAGGTCCTTGTTTCCTTAACATACTTAGTATCTCTCCCTGTCCTCTCCTTTCACCCTAACTCAAAGAATACAATTTTCTCTATTAATTTCTTGAATTACTTTCCTGTTTCTGTCCAAATCCAAACTGACCCCATTTATAAAGTTTTTCCATTGTAAATTTTCTCTTCTATGCATAGCATCACTCTTTGCTTCCATTCAACTGGCTGTGTCCTTTCTGCTTTTCAGTTTACATGTCTCACATAACCTAAGTACATCTCCAGTTCATACCCTCTGCCTGTGAACCTCTTCTTCATTTTATTATCTCACATTCTTTGTCTGCTTCATTATCTTTGTCTTATACTTTTTAAATTTAACATTTATTGAGTGTTATGTGTCAAGCTATTGGATAAGCACTTTCCATGAAAGATCCCATTGAAACCTCAACAAGCCTGTGAATTACTACTGTTATAATAATTATACACTTGGAGAAACAGGGAGTTAAAATAACATATGAAGATTGAATAGTTAATAAGTGGAAGATTAGATTCACACAGAATTCTCTCCTTAAACAGATCTCCAAAGCACTAAGCTGTATTTTCTCCATTTGTTTTTAAATCTGTTGCCAGTTCTACTGTGTCCTGCCACTTCATTGAAATGACCCTTTCTGAAATTTGTTGATGACACAAATCCAGTGAATTTTCTCCGCTGTCATTTTTCTTGATTTCTGCAGCACTGATCACTGAAGTATAAGTATTTAGAGAAACTTTTTCCACCCTGGCCTTTGAGGTTGAACTTCCTCCCAAATTCTCTGTTTCTTCCACTATGCTTCTTTCTTACTCTATTTCCAAAATGTGAGTGTTCATCAAAAACCAGGCCTTGAGACCACAGTTCGAGTCATGGATGTAGTAGCTTACTTTCTCATTTCCCCTTTCTCTCTGTTCAAATTTTTAAAAAATAAATTAAAAAAACAAATAAAATGAAATAAATGAATTATTTAGAAAAAAAAAGCAGGCTCTGAATCTCTGTTGTTCTTATTCTAGATAAGTTTCTTTAGGGAACTTAGATATGGAACAAATCAAGATAAAATAAGTTTTTTTTTCTTTTTTATCACTCCAAGAGATAACTGACTTCCTAAAATAAAAAGGGTTTATCTATGTTTGTTTCTCTCATTTTATAGTCTACTGCACATGATCCTTGTCAGGGAGCATCTCTAGGCCATTCAGGAACCCAAACTCTTTGCGTCTTGTGGCTCCTCATTTTTTAGGGCCTCCATGTCCTCTGTGTTTAGCCATTAAAAAGCAAAAGGGCGTGTAATTTCTGAAAAGACTTGCTCTAGAAATGGCCTGTATCACTTTGCTTACTAAACATCGACTAACCTACAGTCAAATTGTCACGCCTAACTACAAGGACATCGCTGTAATTACATCTAGGTGAGGGTGGAAGGGGAAAAAACAGATTTTTGGCTAGCACTGCTTGCCACAGGTGAACATTTAAGTCAAAAGATTAGAGGGTTTTGTTTGTTTTTAGGTTTTTGCTATAGGATATGTGGACTCTCCGGGACAGAGAGAGAGAGAGAAAGTGAGAAATTCCCCTGCAGGGGGGATGGCCAAACTGGAATCTTTCTCCTTTATTCTCTGCTCAGGACTTTGGGTATGTATGCACGTGTGCCTGATGTTGAGTTTTTTGCTGTTGTTGTTTTTTGTTTTTTGGGGTTTTTTTGAGAGGTTTTCGCTATAGGGTGCGTGTGCTCACCAGACAGACAGAGACATAGAGACAGAAAGCGAGAAATCACCCCCCAGGGGGGATGGTCACACCAC
This sequence comes from Tupaia belangeri chinensis, assembly GCF_000334495.1. NCBI lineage: Eukaryota > Metazoa > Chordata > Mammalia > Scandentia > Tupaiidae > Tupaia > Tupaia belangeri. The sequence goes on from NW_006159736.1 coordinate 3,879,345, forward strand.
AATCCCTTCTCCTCCTTTCTCCTCTTGGGATCTTGGGCACACACGCACACGCGCCCGGCGTGAGTTTTAAGCCACTGGGTCCGGGAGGCGAACAGTGGTCGATTATGTGGGAGTCCAGTGACATAGCCATTACGCTAAGCCTGGTGTGAGTTTTAAGCCTCTGGAGTCTGAGAATCGAGTCGTGGTCGACTAAATGGGAGTCCAGAGAAGTAACCATCACACCATCTGCTGATCCCAAGATTAGAGGATTAGAGATTTTTAAACTTCTTCTCCATATAAGTCATCTTGTAGTTTAAAACAATGCATATACTTGGGCTTTCCAACAACAAAAAATCAGGTTTAGGCATAGACGTACAGATAGAAATCAGTGTTTTTAAGTAATAGTACCTCAGGTGGTTCTGATACTTAGATGATCTTATTCTGGCAAATCCTGCAATGGGGAGCCATTGTAATTGGAGAAGGATATAGTATATTGCCATCTAAAATGGCTTCAGGATGAACTATAGGCTTTTTCCTCTCATGTGAGTTCTGAGGACCAGTCACTTGAACATAATTTAGGAGTTGTTAGAAGTGCAACATCTCAGGGCTGGAAGATGGCATTGTGGTTAGGGCGGCTAGACTCCTACATGGCTGAGTACAGATCGAGTTCCAGATCTGGTGACTTGCTTTCTAGCTTTCCTTCTCTCTCTGGTGAACTTCCAAAAAATAAAACAAAAGAATGACAATGAATAAAATAAAATAAAATAATTCTTAAAAAAATTCAGGATCTCAGGTGCCTTCTCAAACCTATTAAATACAATTGTATGATCTTAAAGGTTTTAGGAGTACTGCTCTATTTTTGCCAGTAAATTCTAAGTAATGAATGGCTAATGAGGAAGTAAAGTGGTAGGAGCAATATCCATACACAAAAACAGGCAAAGGTATATGACTCTGAAAGATTTTATCTATAGATTTTTTTTTTTTTTTTTTTAGAGAGATTTTTGCTATAGGGCCCATGTGCTCACTGGAGAAAAAGAGACAGAGAGACAGAAAGAAAGAAATCACCCCCTCCCCAGGGGGATGGTCACACCACAGTTCCTTTTTCTTCATTCTCTCAGGATATTGGGCACACACACACACATGTAAAGCATGAGTTTTAAACCGTTGGGTCCTGGACTTGAACCATGGTTGACTACATAGGAGGCCAGTGATGTAACCTTTATTCCATCTGCTGTTCCTTCACATATTGATTTTTTTTAAAGAATTATTTTATTTGACTTTATTTTATTTATTTTTATTATTCATTTTAATTTGACCAGGAAAGTACAGAGTGAGAGATACAGAGAGAGAAAGGGAAAGTGAGAAAGCAAGCCACCAGATCAGGGACTCGACTGCAGTCTGCTATGTGGGAGTCCTGCACCCTTAACCACTACACTACCTGCCTGCCCCTAAAATTTTAATTAAATCCAAGAAATAAAAGCCTGAGATAGACCACTGAATTTTGAGAGTATTTTAATTGACAAAGAAGGGAATGATTAAGAAAAAAAGAGCATAGATTCATTAATAAGGTTCATTTTTCCTAAATTCGTGAGCAGCATATGTTTATTATAGAGCACTGAGAACATCTACAAACACAAACGATTTGTACCAAACACAATTAGTGTCCTGTTTTCTTATAAGCATTTTTTATGTAATTAAATATTCTCAATATATTTAACTATTTCATAGTAGTCTATCTTATGTAACTTATTTACTATTTCCCGTTGCTGGACATCTAACTGATGAGCTTATTTTTACTGTTACAAGTAATATTACAAAGACTATCTATCCTTGAACATAAATCTGTCTGAACATTTCTGGCTATTTTCTTGGGCTAGCTTCCTAGAAATACAGTCACTAGGACAACAAACATTTATTTTCTGAAGTCTCTTGATAATGTTGCTAAGTCCTGTGGAATCTTTTCAGATATTTGAAGAAAGTCTCATAAAGAAATGAAGCCTTTTGATTTATTAATGCTCTCATTCTAAATTATACCCTGCCCCCTGTTAACATGGGTTCAATAAAACAACGAATGTGAAGAGTTTAGTAATGAGAGCCAGCAGATGGCATAGTGGTTACATCACTGGACTCCCACATGGCTGACCCTGGTTCAAGTCCTAGATCCAGTAGTTTGAAACTCAGGCTGGGCGCATGTGGGTGCATACCCAAGATACTAGAAGGAGAATGGAGAAGAAGGGGTTGCAGTGGACCATCCCCCCTGGGGTGGTGAAGTCTCACTTTCCCTCTCACTGTTTCTGTGCTTCTCTCTCTCTCTCTCTTTCTCTCTCTCTCTCTCCAGTAAGCTCACATGCCCTAAGGCAAAAACCTCTTAAAAAATAAGAATTTAGTAATATGACTGGTGTATAGTCTTGCTTAATAAATGTTAATACTAGGCTAATAACCATAGTTGTTAGACTTGAGTTTGCAGTTGTACTCTGTTTACTCTCAGGCAGGACATACCAGTTGCATTCTGTGAGCCTCCGTTTTCTCATTAGGAAAATAGTCTCATACTATCAACCATTTCACAGTGATTTGGGGGGCTTTACCATATGGTACAATCCCTGTTTACAAAATAAGCTTTCAGTAAATGTTCACTAATAGTACTTATTCTTTTCTCAGTCTTACTGAAATTGAGAAATTTTCTTATTAACTGTTTTCAATTTTCTTACTTCCTTCTATGTACATATTCCCATTCCTATCTCAGTATGAATGTGCCAAATGAAGGTAAGAATATAATATATTCCCTTTCTAAGACAAAAAGAAGTGAAACCTTTAGTAAAAACCTTTTTCAAAGCTGAAACGTGCTATGTAAAAGCATTAATAATCAGATTAGCTTAGTCATTCCTCAACATAGCAATATATATATGCCTATAATTATTCATATGTCAATGTTGATATGAACTTCCGTTTACCAAAATGCTGAGCTATATTTATGTATGCTAGCTGCTCATTATTTATGGCTCATATAGTAAGATACTGTGTTCACAGTACACACTAATGGTAGATAGCTGCTGGCCCTGCCAGCTTTAAAAACACATCAGGCACTTGTGTGCATATACCCAAACCCTGACAGGATGGAGAAGTGGAGGAAAAAGGACTGCAGCATGGTCACACTGCATTTCAGGTTGCTCTCTCTCTTCCTCTCTGTCAAGTATGCATGCCTTCTAGAACTTAAAAAAATTAATAAATACAGTATCACCTCTATCAAATAGTACCATAACTTTCTGTATACTAAACATTTAAAGTGTTGTTTGAAAAGCAACTCAAGTCAAACCTGGGTTTATTGAAAGGGTGCTGGGATCCATTAGAGAAATCTTGCCTGGCCAGTGGAATAGGAGTAACATTTTATGTATGGGTAATTCCAGTCCTCTGCTGAAGGGAGTATTGGCTATGAGGTACAAGTTGAGAAGAAAAGTATGGGAAAAATGAGCATATTTTAAATATTATATCCTACATAAACATTTTCCTTTTCTCCCTTGAATAACTTAAATCTAAAAAATGAATCATTTGTACTTGCAGAATTTTTTTTTATTTTAAAATAAATCTAAAGTTTTGGATTTTAAAAGAATAGTTTTAGAAGGTAAGAAAAGCAGATGACTTTTAAGAAAATTAAATAACATTACCATAATTCTAAATGTTTTGCAGAACTTTAGTAGCCTAATTACCTAAAGTTTTAGGTTTCATTAATATTTTTAAATCATAAGAATATAGATTATACATTTTGTGGAATAATTTATGTTACTCCCCTTTGTATTGTATTTATTAGTTTCGTTTGGAGAGTAAGGTCTTAATCACCAAGCAAAAGCAGGATGCCAGTTTTCGGCATATCAGCATGCTCAGGCATCTGACCATCGCATAAAATTAAGACTCCTCAATAGCTTGCCTAAGATTATAGTTTAAATATGATAAGATCATATATATCTACAGCCAATTTACTATTTTCCAATATAAGTGGCCACTAATGATTTATCCTTTTTCCTCAGTTTGTAAGTCCAGAGAGCCCAAGCAAATGAAGCACACATAACCAGACTCACTAGGTTTATCATATCCTGGGCCTCTGAGTTAATAGTTTGTATCAGGAGCTTTGAAAAAAAGTAGAGTTCCCAACTCATTATTCACAACCAGTATTCTCTTGGCTTCTTGGCTCAATTCTTTGAATTTGGGGTTTTGTTTTTGGGGAGTGTTAGATCCCAAAGCCATAGAAACAGTTTGAGAATAGCAAGCTACTTCTCAGTGATAGACAAAATACATAGTAATTTAATTTATAATGTTGTGTTCCATGAGCTGCAGAACTTCATGTGTATTTGAAGTCCCTGGCATATAGAATGTGCTTAAAAAACATTTTAAGTCAAAGGAAAAATAATGAAAAAAAAAGGAATATATTAAACTAGTTCTGTGTGTTCTGCATCATTAGTAAAAGTGTACTTATTTTAAATGTGAGAAAACTAGTTGATAAAACTCATGCTGGGCAAGTGTGTGTGCATGCCCAAAATCCTGAGAGAATGGTGAAGGGATTGTGGCATGGCCATCTCCTCTTGGGGGTCATTTCTTGCTTTCTGTGTGTCTGTCTCTTTCTTTCTCTCCAGTGAGCACTCACACCCTGTAGCAAGCATCTCTCACATTCTAAAAGAAAGTATTTGATAAATATGAAATAATTTTTTGTTTGCCATTTTCTTGAGATGGGACGCAGTGGATAAATAGTTTGGTTTTAATTTAGTTGATTTTGGTGTTACATTGCCACCCTGTGGTTACTCATCTAAAAATGTTCTTTTCATCAAAAACAAAACAGACAGAACAAAAAGAAATCCTTAGTTTTCATGATATGCAAAAATAAGTGAACAAAAATACCACTTGTGTACTTACACACACAAACACATACACACACACACTCCAAGAATCTGAACTGGAAAGTAGTACTTTCTTTTTGTTTGAAGAGGAGAAAAGGGAGCAGATGTGTAAGAGTAATACTTTAAAACAAGTAATCTCTTATGTTTTCAAATAAGCTAACTTATTATTTTCAAATACTTGATATGATGATTTCAGTGTAAAATACAAATATGTTCCCTTTATTTATGATAAAGATCTTCTGAAAATAAGCAGTTTTTTTTTTCCCTAGTCTCTTCAGAACTTGTTTACATCTATGCCATATCATTTCTAATGGAAAAGGAAGTAGATGTGAAGAAAATGTATATAATAAAATATAATTTTCATAGAAGACTATGAGTAGGGACCAGCAGTTGGAGTAATGGCTATGTCACTGGACTCCCATGTAGTTGACCGTGGTTTGTGTCCCGGACCCGGTGACTTAAAAAACTCACACTGGGCACATGTGTGTGCATGCCCAAGATTCCAAGAGGAGAATGGAGGAGAAGGGATTGCAGCACGGTCATCCCCCCTGGGGGGTGATTTCTTGCTTTGTGTCTCTCTGTCTCTCTCTGGCGAGCGCACGCGTACTATAGCAAAAACCTTTAAAAAAAAGAAAAGAAAAGATGACTATGAGTAGAAATTTCCAAAGCATTTGTTTAAAGTATATACTTTAGTATAAGGACAACATTATCATTGAGAAGACCTTTATTTCTGAGGAAAATAATTGAATACTTAATAGAGAAGAGAATTTAGGGGTTCTATAATAAAGAGTAATATTTTTGACATATTGAAGTTTTCTTCTTTTTTATTTTAAATATATATTTTAGATGTTTTTGCCATAGGGAACATGTGAACATGTGAGAGAGACAGAGGGAAAAAGAAAGATAAGGAAAGTGAGAAATCACTCTTGGGGGCGGATGGTCATGCCACATCATCACTTCTCCAACATTCTCCTCTTGGGATTTTGAGCATGTACATGCATATGCTCTGCATGGTTTTAAAGTCACTGAGTCTGAGTCTAGGATTCATACCACAGAGTTGGCCATGTGGGATCCAGTGCCTTTACCACCTCACCACCTGCTGGTCAGTACTGGTTTTTATTGTTTGTTTTAACAGAGACATTAAAGGAGGCTGATGTTTTAATATTCTTATTTATGTAACTGAACAAACTAATTTTAAATTTGCTTATTTAAAATTTAAATCCATGTATTGTTCTTATAATTGATTCAACTTAATTTGTTAATAGAGTTTACTAAGAAATAATTCTTGGCATTACATTTTTCAATGGAGAACTTTACATTCCTGTGTCTGTTAATTGTTTATTGCCTGAGCCCTTCCCATCCACCACTCCTGTACAGTCTCTGGTATCTACACTTACCCTCCCTACTATTAAATCTTTGAATCTTTCAACTTCTGCCATAGAGTTCAAATATTTGGTATATATATTCAATGGGGGGGGTGTATGTTTGTCTTTCATATTATTACTTGTTTCTCTTAGCATTAAATTATCTATATTCAGCCACTTTCTATCAAATGGCAGAGTCTCATTATTCTTTATGACTGAGTAGCATCCTATAGTGTACATATACCACATTTTTTTCAATCTAGTCATCAATTTTGAGGCATTTAAATTGATTTCATGTCTTAATAATTGTAAATAATGCTTTAATAAATATAGATGTGCAAGTGTCTTTCCAACTGACTGTTTTCTTATCCTTTGGGTAAATACTAAGGCGTGGCATTACTGGGTCACATGGTAGTTCTGTTCATAACTTTCAGGAACCTCCATACTGTTTTCCATACTGGTTAATTTATATTCTCATCAGCAGTGTAGAAAGGTTTCCTTTTTTATCACAGCCTCATTAGCAGTTGTTCTTTAGTTTTATTTTTACCATAGCCATTCTGACTGGAATTAAGTGGTGTCTTATTGTGGTTTTGATTTGCATTTCTCTATGATAAGAGTTGTTGAATACTTTTTTCATATGCTTTTTAGCCATTCATATGACTTCCTTGGAGTTTTGCCTGTTCAGCTCATATGCCCCTTTTTTAGTTGGACTATTTGGTTTTTGTTTTTCTTAGTTTGTTTGTGGGTGAGCTGCTTAATTTCCCTGTATATTTTATCAGTGTCTTATATGAAGCCTAATATGCAAGTATTTTCTCCCATTCTGTGGGTTGTCTCTTTACTCCAATTATTGTTTCCTTTGTTGCACAGAAGCTTTTTGTTTTAATATAATCACACTTGTCTATATTTTAAATTGTTGCCTGTGCTCTAAAGGTAGTATGTAAGAAATCGTTGCCCTGCTAGAGTGTCTTCAAGTATTCCCCTATATTTTTCACCAGTACTTTTATAGTTGAGGTTTTAGATCTTTGATTCATATTAGGTTTGTTTTTGTTAACAGAGAGAGATAGGAGTCCAGTTTCATTTTTCTGCAGGTGGATATCAAATTCTCCCATAACCATTTGCTGAGAAGACTTTCTTTTACCCACTGGATTGTCTTGTGTCACTTGTCAATAATTACTTCATTATATGATTTGAGGTTTATTCCTGGATTCTCTATTCTGTCCCATTGAGCTATGTGTCTGTTTTTGTGCCAGTACCATGTTGTTTTGATTATCATTAACTTTGTAGTATATTTTTACATCAGGTAGTGAAATACCTTGTAGCATATTCTTTTTGCATAGTATTTCCTTGGCAACATAGGAACTTAATAATTCCAGACAAATTTTATGACTTTTTCTATTTCTGTGATGAATGTTACCAGCTATTTGGCCAGAATTTCAACAGATTTGTTAATCAATTTGGGTAGAATTGACATTTTTATTATATTGATTCTTCCTATACAAAAACAAGGTATGTCTTCCTTTATTGCTTTGTGTGTATATGTCTGTGTGTGTGTTGTGTTCAAATTCTTTTTTACAGTTTTTCATAGTTTTCCTTGTAGAGGTCTTTCACTTCTTTTGTTAGTTTTATTTCTAGGTGTATGTGTGTGTGTGTGTGTGTGTGTGCATGTCTGTATGTGTGTGTTTATTGTAAATAGGATTGCTTCAGTTCTTTCATAGTCTCTTCATTGTTGATGTATAAAAATACTGTAGATTTTTGTATATTGATATTATATCTTGCCACTTTACTGAATTTGTATCTCACTTCTAAGAGATTTTTCATGAATTCTTTTGTATTTTCTATGTATATAATTGTGTTGCCTGTAAAAAGGGACAACTTCATTTCTTCTTTTCATATATGAACACCTTTTATATTACTCTCTTAAGTTATTGCATTGACTGGGACTTTAGCACTGTGTTGAAAAGGAATAGAGAATGTGGACAGCTTTGTCTTGTTCCAGTTTATAATGAGAAAACTTTCAGATTTTCCCCATTCAGTGTGATGTTAGCTATGGGTTTGTTACATAGGGATTTTATAGTTTCAAGAAATGTTTCTTCTTTATCTATTTTTCCATGATTCTTAATGATCCAGAGATTTTTTTAAGTCATATGTCTTTTTGTCATCAGCTGTTAATGAGCATATGGTTTTTGTATTTCCTTCTATTAATGTGATTAACATTTATTGTTTTGCATATGCTTAACCATCCTTACCTCTCTTGGATAAAATGTTATATACCTCACCATGGTATATAATATTTTTAATATACTGTTGGATTTAATTTGAAAGTATCTTGTTGAGGATTTTTGTGTCTATATTCATCAGAGATACTGTTTGTAGTTTACTCTTTTTGTTATGTCCTTGTCTGCTTTTGATATCAAGATAATGGAAGCTTTAAGTAATATTAGGTTGGTGCAAAAGTAATTTCCATTTTGGACAATGAATTTTAAAATCATTATAACTAGGCTAAACACATTTCTATTAATCAATATAGCCACTTTTACAATCAACACATTGTTACCAGTAAGAAATAAGTTTGTTTATTCTGTTAGCATAAAAATCCATGCTTCAGGGTTATACAAAGTCTTGGAATGCATCTTCTGTTTCCTGCTGGTTGTGGAAGTGTCTTCCCTACAAAATGTTGTTGAGATATTTCAGAAAATGGTAGTTGATTGGCTAGAAGTCAGGCAAATATGGCAATTAGGCAAAATTTCTTAGCCCAATTTGTTCAACTTTTGAAGGGTTGGTTGTGCAATGTGTGGTTGGGTGTTGTCTTAAAGAAGAATTGGATCCTTTCTGTTGACCAATTCCAGCTACAGACATCACAATTTTTGGTGTAGCTCATTTATTTGTTGAGCATCCTTCTCAAATGTAATGGTTGTATTGGGACTCATAAAGTGGATCAGACCCCTTGAAGCAGTGACCATGACCGTTTTTGTGTGTGCAGTTTTAGCTTTGGGAAGTATTTTGGAGCTTCTTCTCAGTCCAGTCACTGGGTTGGTCATCCCCAGTTATTATATAATACCCACTTTTTCTTCACATGTTATAGTCTGATCAAAAACTGGTTTGTTGTTGTGTAGAAGAAGAGAAGATGACACTTCCAAACAATGATTTTTAAAATTTTTGGTCAGTTCATGAGGCATGCACTTGTCTTGCCTTTTCACCTTTCCAATTTGCTTCAGATCCCAAATAGCTATAGAATGGTCAGCATTGAGTTTTTCAGCAACTTCTCATGTTGTTGTTAAGAGGATCAGCTTTCATGATTGTTCTTAATTGGTCATTGTCAACTTCCAATGACCAGCTACTTTGTTCCTCATCTTCAAGGATCTCATTTCCTTAGCAAAACTTCTTGATCCACCACTGCACTGTTTGTTCAATAGCAATTTTTGGGCAAAGGAATTGATTTAGTGAGTTGTCTCCACTGCTTTACAAACTATTTTGAACTCAACTGAGAAAATCGTTTAAATTTGCTTTTTGTCTAATATTGTTTCCATAGTCTAAAATGCACATAAGATAAGCAGCAATTGATAAGTCATTAACATAAAACATAAAGCAAGAAATGTGCATTGAAATGAGGTATAATATAATCACTTATATTTAAGAATGTATCCAATGACAAATGGCAAATTTCAACTATGTAAAACTGCAATTATTTCTGTACCAATCTAATAACTTGGAAGGGTTCCTTACTTTTGAATCTTTAGAAATAGTTTGAGGAGACTGGAGACTAACTCTCCTTTTAAAATTTTATATAATTCTAAAGTGAAATCACTGGGACCTGAACTTTTCCCTGTTGGTAGACTATTTATTAATGATTCTGTCTCATTGCTTGGTCTTTGTCTATTCACACTTTCTACCTTTTCTAATTCAATCTACTTCAAAACGACCATTTTAAAAATTTTTGTTCAATTCATGAGGCACCCACTGACCTTGCCTTTTCACCTTTCCAATTTGCTTCAAATGCCAAATGGCTACAGACTGGTGGTTATTGAGTTTTTAAGCAACTTCTCATGTAGTTATAAGAGGTTGGTACATTATATGTGTCCAGAAATGTGTCCATCTCATCTATTGATAGGTTTTCTTTTTATTGAAATATAGTCACTTGTAGTATTCTCTCATATTTTATATTTCTGTTATATCTGTTGTAATAGTGTCCATTTCTTTACTGATTTTATTTATCTGTTTATTTCTCTGTTTTTCTTTAGTAGTCTTGCTAACGATTTGTCTTTTTGTCTTACTGTCTCAAAAAACCTGTATTTTGTTTTGTTGATTTTTTTGTATAGTTTGTTTTTCCTTTATTTTATTTATTTCTGCTCTAATATTTATTATTTATTTTCTGCTGGGATTTTTGGGAACTTTGTCATTGTTTTTTCAGTTTCCTGAGATGCATCATTAGGTTATTACTTTGCTGACTTTCTATTTTTTTCTTGTGAGCACTAATTGCTACAAACTTCATTTATATGACTGCTTTCACTGTATCCCAAAGATTCTATAGAGTTGTGTGTTCATTCTCATTGGTTCCAATAAATATTTTATTCCAGTCTTAATTTCTTCAGTAGTTTTGAAGTAATTCAGGAACAGTGTGTTTAGTTTCCATGTTTTGTTTAATTTCAAGTACATTTTTGTTATTGATTTCAAGTTTAACCCCATGTGGTCAGAAAAGGTGCTGTATATACTTTCTATACTTTTTACTTTGAGAAGGTTTGTTTTATACCCTATCATATGGTTGATCTTCAGAAAAGTTCCATGTGAGGCTGAGAAAATGTGTATTTTTTGGTGGTTGGGTGGAATTTTCTATAAATGTCTGTCAGACAGACTCATTTGTTTTATGATATCAGTTAGCTCCTATGTCTCTTTGTTTATTATTTTGCTTTTTTTCAGTCTATATCTCCCTTTACATCTAGCAGTTTCTTTCTTTCATGTACTTTGGTGCCCCACTGTTGGGCATGTAAATATTTATATATATTCTTGATTAAGTAATCCATTTAGCACTATGGAGTATCCTTCTTTGTCTCTTTATACAGATTTTATCTTGAAGTCTGTTTTGTCTAATATTGGTATTATGACATCAATCTTTTTTGATTTTCTATTTGCACAAACTGACTTTTTCCAGCTCTTCACTTTCAGACTATATATGTCTTTATAAATAAGGTGTGTGTCTAAGCAGCATATGGTAGGCTCGTGTTCTTTGGTTGTTGTGTTTGTTATTTTTTTTAAATCCATTCAGCTAATCTGTGTTAAAATTTTTAATTGAAGAATTTAATCCATTAACATTCATAGTTATTATCAATATTGTGTACTTATCTCTGCCTTTTTACTAGTAATTTTCTTAATTGTTTTGTGGTGTCTTATTTTAATTTTTCTCCCTTTTGTTTTCCTAAAGTGAGCTAGTCTAGTGTTGGTAAATTTTTTTAGTTTTTTGTTTATCTGGAAATTCTTTTAGTTCTCCCTCCCATTTGAAAGATTACCTTGCTGGGTATAATATTCTTGGCTGAATTGTTTTTTCTTTCAGAGTTATAAATATGTCTTCCCATTCTTTTCTTGCCTATGTTGTTTCAGTTGAGAGGTTTGAGGTTAGCCTGATGAGCAGACTTTTTAAGTAATTCGAGCTTACTCTATTGCCATTTTTAGAATCTTGTCTTTCTTTTTGAGTTTACCAACTTGACTATGACATGCCTTGGAGAGGATCTTCTTATGGTAAATCTGCTTGGTGTTCTTTGTATTTCTTGTATCTGGATGTTTGTATGTCTCTCTGGATGTGGAAAAGTTTCAGATAGTATTTCATGAAAAATTTTCTATTTCTTTATGCATCTCCTCACCTTCTGAAATATCCATTACGTGAATATTTAACCACTTAATGATGTTTAGAATTTCCTATATGTTACCCTCAATTTGTTTTGGTTATTTTTCATTCTTTTTGGTGGCTTGGATTAAATCAGAGGTATTTTTTTTTTCCCCAAGGTCAAAGAGTCTTTTGTGTGTTTAATATGCTGTTAATATTTCAAGGGACATTTTGATTTCTTTTATTCTCCATTTTCAGAAATTCTGCTGATTCTTTTTTAGGGTATCTGCTCCTTTATGGAATTCCTCCTTGATGTCTTGGAATGATTTTTCTCATCTCTTGTGTTTGATTGTCCATTTTCTCTTGCATCTCTTTGAGTTTTGTTATGATAAATATCCTGAATTACTTTTCTAATATTTCTGTGATTTCTTGTGTTTCATCTGTTGTTGGTGAATAGTTACTGTGGGTTTTTTTTTTTTTTTTTGGTGGAGGTACTTTCATTTCTTTCACATTTTTTTTGTACTTCTTATGTCTCTGATTTGATTTTTAGGTATCTCGTAAAGTATTCACTTCTTCCTAATTTTCGAATGAGGTTCTGTAGTGCTAGGGCAGGAAGAACAGTCCTAGGTACTAGGTTTGACCCTAGCAAAGTGGTGCAGGAGGGGCTGGTGACCAGCCTTGTCTTTCAGATCAGAGTAGGGCTTGCATAGCCTATATATGAGACTGATCAGAGAGAACTAGAAGAGCTAAACTGTGGGTGGTAACATTTGGAGAAAGAAACCATTCCCCTGGACTTGAGTTTGATAGGAAGGAGAGCATAGTCCTTCCCTGCCTGCCAGACAGGGGTAGTACCCAAATTCCTCAATCTTTATTGGGGTGTGAGTGCTCTCTTGTTGCATCTTCTGCTCCCTCCAGGCTGTGAAGATTTGAAAGGAAATGGAGCCCCACCTGCTGGTTGCAGGTGGATGGTGAAGCTCTCTTGCCAGCCTGGGGTGAAGGTGGGTTAGAGGTCCTATGTTTGCAATATTTGTTTGTTTGTTGCTATTTTGTTCCCCTGAAACTATTTGTTCTTCTTCATCCCTATGATATGTTTGAGCTCTCTGTCAATTTCTTTGTTCTCTTGTGGGTAACAGTGCTGAAATCTTCAGTGAGAATTTGGGATCTGAATTTTCAGAGAAGAGTTTCTCTTGCTTTTCTCCTCTGGAGTGGGTTGGGGAAGAAGCCCTCCAGAGCCTCATCAACTTCATGTGGTTGGTTCTTCCCTACTTTTGGGAATAGAATCCATGGAAACGAGGAGTTCCTGCCAATCCTCTTCTACCCGCTTCTCACCTTGGACAATCTCATTTGAATTTTCTTTCTGTGGGAGCTTGCAGGCATTGGATACAGCCCAGGTTAATGTGGGCTGTAGCAGGATTGTGGTTCCCCTGAAACTATCCCTCCCTCAGTCAGTGACCATGTTCTCTTGGATTACCCTAGCTTCTCTGGTCCAGGTATAGCCAGGGGATAAGCATGAGTGGAGGAGGCTGAGCTGGGAATGCAGAGTGCAAGGTAGTGGCTATGGTGCTGGCAAGTGGCACAGGCAACATTGGCAGGTGAGAGGCACAGGTGATGTTAGAGGCTTGAAGCACGGCCCAGGGAGTACCCCAGATTATTTTTTAATCTTCTTTTCTTAAGTCTGGAAGTGGAAGTGTAATATAGTGCTATTGTTACTTCTTCTTCTTCTTCTTTTTTTTTTTTTTACTTGATAGGAGGTTATACATATCTTCTTAGCTTCAGAGTTATTTATATTTGTTTTGTTGTAACACTGATCATTTATTCTTCCTCTAGTGTGATACTGGTCGTTCTACTGTGAACACGTAAATCTTTCACTTTTGACCAAACTATAGATCATAAGCAGACTTTTTAAGTAATTCGAGCTTACTCTATTGCCATTTTTAGAATCTTGTCTTTCTTTTTGAGTTTACCAACTTGACTATGACATGCCTTGGAGAGGATCTTCTTATGGTAAATCTGCTTGGTGTTCTTTGTATTTCTTGTATCTGGATGTTTGTATGTCTCTCTGGATGTGGAAAAGTTTCAGATAGTATTTCATGAAAAATTTTCTATTTCTTTATGCATCTCCTCACCTTCTGAAATATCCATTACGTGAATATTTAACCACTTAATGATGTTTAGAATTTCCTATATGTTACCCTCAATTTGTTTTTGTTATTTTTCATTCTTTTTGGTGGCTCGGATTAAATCAGAGGTATTTTTTTTTTCCCCAAGGTCAAAGAGTCTTTTGTGTGTTTAATATGCTGTTAATATTTCAAGGGACATTTTGATTTCTTTTATTCTCCATTTTCAGAAATTCTGCTGATTCTTTTTTAGGGTATCTGCTCCTTTATGGAATTCCTCCTTGATGTCTTGGAATGATTTTTCTCATCTCTTGTGTTTGATTGTCCATTTTCTCTTGCATCTCTTTGAGTTTTGTTATGATAAATATCCTGAATTACTTTTCTAATATTTCTGTGATTTCTTGTGTTTCATCTGTTGTTGGTGAATAGTTACTGTGGGTTTTTTTTTTTTTTTTGGTGAGAGATATTTCCTTGTTTTATCATATTTCTTATGTCTCTGATTTGATTTTTAGGTATCTCGTAAAGTATTCACTTCTTCCTAATTTTCGAATTAGGTTCTGTAGTGCTAGGGCAGGAAGAACAGTCCTAGGTACTAGGTTTGACCCTAGCAAAGTGGTGCAGGAGGGGCTGGTGACCAGCCTTGTCTTTCAGATCAGAGTAGGGCTTGCATAGCCTATATATGAGACTGATCAGAGAGAACTAGAAGAGCTAAACTGTGGGTGGTAACATTTGGAGAAAGAAACCATTCCCCTGGACTTGAGTTTGATAGGAAGGAGAGCATAGTCCTTCCCTGCCTGCCAGACAGGGGTAGTACCCAAATTCCTCAATCTTTATTGGGGTGTGAGTGCTCTCTTGTTGCATCTTCTGCTCCCTCCAGGCTGTGAAGATTTGAAAGGAAATGGAGCCCCACCTGCTGGTTGCAGGTGGATGGTGAAGCTCTCTTGCCAGCCTGGGGTGAAGGTGGGTTAGAGGTCCTATGTTTGCAATATTTGTTTGTTTGTTGCTATTTTGTTCCCCTGAAACTATTTGTTCTTCTTCATCCCTATGATATGTTTGAGCTCTCTGTCAATTTCTTTGTTCTCTTGTGGGTAACAGTGCTGAAATCTTCAGTGAGAATTTGGGATCTGAATTTTCAGAGAAGAGTTTCTCTTGCTTTTCTCCTCTGGAGTGGGTTGGGGAAGAAGCCCTCCAGAGCCTCATCAACTTCATGTGGTTGGTTCTTCCCTACTTTTGGGAATAGAATCCATGGAAACGAGGAGTTCCTGCCAATCCTCTTCTACCCGCTTCTCACCTTGGACAATCTCATTTGAATTTTCTTTCTGTGGGAGCTTGCAGGCATTGGATACAGCCCAGGTTAATGTGGGCTGTAGCAGGATTGTGGTTCCCCTGAAACTATCCCTCCCTCAGTCAGTGACCATGTTCTCTTGGATTACCCTAGCTTCTCTGGTCCAGGTATAGCCAGGGGATAAGCATGAGTGGAGGAGGCTGAGCTGGGAATGCAGAGTGCAAGGTAGTGGCTATGGTGCTGGCAAGTGGCACAGGCAACATTGGCAGGTGAGAGGCACAGGTGATGTTAGAGGCTTGAAGCACGGCCCAGGGAGTACCCCAGATTATTTTTTAATCTTCTTTTCTTAAGTCTGGAAGTGGAAGTGTAATATAGTGCTATTGTTACTTCTTCTTCTTCTTCTTTTTTTTTTTTTTACTTGATAGGAGGTTATACATATCTTCTTAGCTTCAGAGTTATTTATATTTGTTTTGTTGTAACACTGATCATTTATTCTTCCTCTAGTGTGATACTGGTCGTTCTACTGTGAACACGTAAATCTTTCACTTTTGACCAAACTATAGATCATATTGGTCTTTAGGTGCAAAATAAAGTGTGACTTTTGGTTTTTCATTATCTTCCAAAAGCCAATTAAGACTAAAAACTGTTCTTTTGATGCTCTTTTAACAAGATAACATGTGTCCTTCTTGAACTTCTGTAGTTGTAGGGGCTTTTTGTTTGTTTGTTTGTTTCCTTAATAGTGAGGAAAGGAATGTTATCTATGGTTTCCAGACCTGGACACAATCATCCACATGGTAGGCTTAAGCCATCTCTCACTTCTCATGTTGCTACTTCTGACTAATGCTACCTCATACTTTTTAAAGGTCTTCTTTCAAAATCTGGCTTTCTTAAAATGTTGATGAATCATTATTAACTTTTTGCTTACCCCAGACTTCTCTATAGTTAATGCTGACTCATACTCAGGATTGAGAAAGGGTGAGATGAATAAGAATCTCTGTCTTAGAACTTCCCACACTTAATCACATATTTGATCCCTTCCCCAGATAGAAATTCTGTTAAATTGGATTGGGAATAAACTTGGGCATTATTTTATTTTTTAAAGACTCCAGGTGACAGTAATAGACAGGATCAAGAACTAAAATATTTTTTTATAAAACTTTATTTAATTTTATTCATTCATTCACTTATTTAATTTGACCATAGAGAGACAGACTCATACACACACACACACACACACACACACACACACAGAGACAGAGAGAGAGAGAGAGAAAGTAAGAAAGCAAGCCACCAGGTCCAGGACTTGAACCATGGTTGGCCATGTGGAAATGGTCCAGCACCTTAATCACCATGCCACCTACTGGTCCTCAAGATCCAGAATATTTATCTCCTTGTGTAATAGATTTAAATCCACTGAATAGATCAGTGTTATTATATATATATATATAAATTATTATTATTATTCTTTGGCCATAGGCCATGTGCACGCACCAGAGAGAGACAGTGAGAGGGAAGTGAAAAATCACCCCACCGGTGGGGGGAAATGCCATGCTGCAATTCCTTCTCCTCCATTCTCCTCCTAAGTCTTGGGCATGCACACACATGCACCTGGCACAGTTCTCAAGCCACCTGGTCTGTGACTCAGACCATAGTCAGCCTTATGGGAATCCAGCATCGTAACCACCACACCACCTGCTGGCCCCAATAGATCAGCCTAAACCTCTAAGTGAAGAATTGCCCCTGTCTATTTGATGGCATGGTAGACTCCAAGAGATGAGCCAGAGCCTTTTCCATACTATAGAACACCATAATTTTTTTTTTTTTGAGAGATTTTCACTGTAGGGCGCGTGCGCTCGCCAGACAGACAGAGAGAGACATAGAGACAGAAAGCGAGAAATCACCCCCCAGGGGGGATGGTCATGCCGCAATCCCTTCTCCTCCATTCTCCTCTCGGGATCTTGGGCACGCATGCACACGCACCCGGCGCGAGTTTTAAGCCACTGGGTCCGGGACACAAACCGCGGTCGACTATGTGGGAGTCCAGCGACATAGCCATTACGCTAACTGCTGGTTCCCAGAACACCATAAATTTTATTTCTACAGTTTAATTCCTAATTCTTATTGTTTTGACTCACAGCAAGTGCAAATTGTCATAAATGTATCAATAGTTTAGCAAGGTAGTTATTAACACCTGGATATGATTAAGCTTGTTAGGTTGTTGAGAGAGGTTGCAGGTAATAGAGAGCTAAGAAGATCTGATGTTGAGGAATATAATATGGGAAAATGGAGATGTAAAATCAAGAAGCAAATATTCTATCTTTCATAAATCTGCAAAGAATTCCATGGCTTTTTAGACTGTAATTCTTCCCTATGAGCTTAGGTAATAATCTTCCTAAGTCTTGCAGAGAAAACTTTAGAATAATGCTTTAAAAAGTGCATGCCAAGGGGACATAGGAGCTAGTTGAAAGAGCTTCAATGGCAAAATCTTGAAGAATTTGAGCAATAAAATATGTACAGTAATACTATATTGTGACCCTAAGTTCAATAAATATGAATATGAGTCTCTACTGATAGAAATAAATCAATAAGAATAGATAAACTCCCATACCAAAGAATTCCAAATAATTTATATAGATATTCTCCATTCCTGTGTGTCTGCTACACATGGTGACTTTTTTCTGCACAGTTTAGTGTGGAAAGGCAGGGAGACACTACAATGCAGATACTAGGCAAGCACAACCTCAGCCAGCTTACCAAGGTTATTATCAGCAGTCATAATAATATTGATAGTATGTACCGTAGATATGATGTTTTGAGTTGGCACTTCAGGCCAGCCTCATGAAGCTGTAATTTAACACTCTGCATCAGGAGCTGGCTCCTACAGGGCTAGCTGAGATTTAAGTACTGGCTCTAATAGCCTGAAAATCATGCCACCATGTGTGTATGCATGCTCAAAGTCTGATGGGATGGGAAGACAGAGGGAAAAGGATTGTGGTATGATCTTTTCCCATTGGGAGTTGCTTTCTCTGTCTCTTTCTATTTCTCTCTTTCTCCCTTCCCCATCTCTCCCTAGCAAGTATATTCCCACTGGCAGTTAAAAAAAAAATAAAAAAAAGAATAATGCTTGACTTCTGTGATCTTATTCCTAAAACTTTTATAACTTCAGTTTAACCATGAGAAAACACATGAAACAAACCACATAGAAGGACATTGTACAAATATATGATAGTACTACTCAAAATTACAAATGTCTGTCAGTCTGGAGGAGTCCAAGGAAACACGACTACTGATTTAGTAAGGTATTCTGATGAGTTTCTGGAACAGAAAAAATATACTAGGTTAATATATCTTTAGAAATGTCTTCGAAAACATCTAAAGAAATCTGAATAATGAATGGATTTAGTTATTCATAACAGGTTAATATTTATTCATTAGTTGTTGACGAATACAATAATGTAAGATTTGACAAAGATTCTTGCTTGGCCAAACTTTAGTCAGGCTTATGAACCTTTTCCTAGGCCCACCTGTGCACTTATTCTCAAAATTCAGTTTTGGTAATCCCTGCTAAATCAGTTTAGCAAGAACGCTTTGTTATCAATATCTGAATAAGTTCCTCATCTCCTACTATTCCCTAGGTGATGTCTGATCACCCTGGCCCAGTATTAAGCAAAAATCCTATTACATTGTTTTGCCCAAGTCCCCCTTACTCCTGGTGTTTCTACTTAGTTATTTTTCATCCCCTGATACCCCGCAACTCCCAACCCTGTTCATGGGTTGTAAATTCTCACTTGCTCATGCTGTATTTGGAGTTGAGCCTAATCTCTCTCCATCACTGCAATACCCTATTGTAGTAGTTTGTACTTATCACTATGATCCTGAGTAAAATCTTCTTTACCATGGTTTAATAAGTATCACTGAATTTTTTAACAGATGGTAACAATAGAGGAAAAGAAATCTATACGATCCTTACAAATTTTTGGAAAATGTAAAACTATTGTAAGATGAAAAAGTTTATCAAAAAAAAAAAGGAAAGAAAGAGAGAGAGGGAAAAAGAAAAGAGTAATTCCCAGGGCAGCAGCAGCCAGGATCTTGTTAAAATTCAAATTCTCTGGTTGTACCACCAGAGCTTCTGCATCAGAAACTCTGGATATAGCAGCAATCTGTGATCCTGACTCGGATTGAGAACCACAAATCTAGCTGATGGGCCAAGAGCTCTGCTTCCAGGTGCTTCTCATTTTAGATGAGGTCATGTTACTTTTCCTTCAATGCTCAAGAGCAAAGAATCGGATTAGGCCTCCTTGTAGCTTCTGACTACCAAATTGTCACCTTTCACAGAGGAATGATATGTGCCTATCTCTTTTCTTCTCTGACTATTCACATCTGGTCTCTAAGGCCCTTCCTGGGTCTCTGTGCTTATGCCTTCCACAACTTCAGCACACAGATTTGTTCCAAGCCCATATGTATGTACCAACCTGCATGTTTCCAAAGGCTGCAAATAAAGGCAGACTTTCAATTATTTGAAGACAGAGATTGCTCTTACCTGATGGTGGCCTTGGACAAATCATTTGTTTCCTCTGTATCGGAGTCTCCTCCTCCCTCTGTGATTTGGAGATGATAGAAAAGTATCTATTTTATAGGTTTTTGTGAGAATTGTGAGTTACCCACATGGCTTACTTCATGGTTCTAGTCTTGGACCAGTGGCTTGAAAATCATACTAGGCACTGCATGTGTGCCCAAAATCCCAAGAGGAGACTAGAGAAGACAGGATTACAATATGGCTATCCCCTCTGGGAGGTGATTTCTCAACTTTCCCCCCTCTCTCTAAATAACAAACAAACACCCACCACCACCAAAACAACAACAAAAACAGCTACTGAAACAGTATCTGACACTTAGCAAGGATCCAGTAAGTGTAAGTACTATTATTTGTGATACGTGTCTTGTGTCTTAAATATCTCTTCATTACTCCCAAAGGCGGAACTTCAGGTGCACAATAATGACTCAATAAAGAGTTGGTAAATTGAACCCACAAAAATCCTATTTTAAGTATAGTGACTCCCTTCCCCAACCTCCCAGCCTCACACATCAGTCTTCTAAGGTACCTTGATTTCAAGTTGGGTTGTTAGAAATATTTTACGTTGTTTATGTAATGCTTTTAGGATCAAGATAGAGAATTGGAGCATATATAAAACATGGGAGTGAGTTAACCTTACTTTAAGTTCCACCACCTACTACTGTGCTGTTACCAATGAATAACACCATTTTAATTTGGCTATTACCGTAGATGTTACTTCCAGAGATCCATAGCACAGTTTCTATTAGCCTGAGACAAAATCAGTCAGGACAGAAATTAGCATTCTGGGGATTGTTTTTACAGAAGGTGGGAAAGGAATCATACATTTGAATAACAAGTTCAGATTTTGCTTATTTGCTTTTTGTCACAGGTTAGACAGAAATGCAACACTTTACATGCTATAAGTACACAAGCCTTAGGTGTTTTGGTTTGTTTTCCAGATGGGAATTAACGTGGTGGACTCAGCGGTATCCGGATTAGGTGGTTGCCCTTATGCAAAAGGTGCTTCTGGGAATGTAGCCACTGAGGATTTGATATATATGCTTAATGGCCTGGGGCTCAATACAGTAAGTTACTTTAACATATTTTAAAATTCATGCATTCCTTGCAGTTTCAAGGTGGAATGCTTCTCAGATTTGAGAAGCAATTTGAGGTCAAAGTTTTATTACACTTTTGCTGTTTGCTAAAGTGCACACTGGGAAAACACAATAAAAATTCTTCCAAGGGCTTTATAAAATAACTTATTGCTGTAGCTCAATCACCAGTAGTGCTACCATTTCACATTTTTATAGTGCTTCCTGACCTCAAATGCACTTTTTCATGTATTATCTGATTTGATTTCACACACTTGGTGAGTTAGAGCCTATGTTTTTGCTATTATGATTGTTGAGTTTTCAGTTTTATTTTTTTGTAGGGTGTTTTCCTTGGAGGAAACTCAGATCTTTTTTCCTTTTGGGGAAGAAACTCATATCTCGATGGTCTCAGAGTGACATCTAGGGCTTCTGGCAAAGAGCCCAGGGCACTTTTAAAATGGTCAGTGGCCGACCAAAGTTTAGTAATACTCAGCATATGGGACACTGGATGGCAACAATAGTCTCTTTACAGGTGGTACCTGAGAAGTCACAGCATATAATATCCACCCAACTCAGCGCCTTGTTTTGCCACATACTATTAACATAATTTGTTAGTCCGTTAGGGCAGATTCGTTTACTTAGGGGCAAAATAGAAAAGGCAAGGAAATTACCCACAGATGATTAAACATTCAGAATGTTTTCTGAGATGGAAAAGCATCATCTGAATTAAAAGTTGACTTTCTCTTTCTGTTAATGCTATTCCTGCCTCTCCTCTCGGCTCACACCACTTACATTGATGTTTCTGCAGTACCAGACTTGCTTATTGTCCCCATTTCTGCACCATTCTATTCCTCACCTCCACCCCTGGCTCATGCTCTTACCACCATATGGCATGACCTTATACCCCATATAGTATAGCTTTTTACCTGGAACGTGAGGTACCGCATCCTGAAAAAGTCTCCTCTATCGTTTCCTTGCCTGTCTTCCAGGCCAAACCATTTGGTTCCTC
The DNA here is from genome assembly GCF_000334495.1 of Tupaia belangeri chinensis. Lineage (NCBI taxonomy): Eukaryota > Metazoa > Chordata > Mammalia > Scandentia > Tupaiidae > Tupaia > Tupaia belangeri. The sequence continues at coordinate 3,901,446 of NW_006159736.1, forward strand.
TCCTTACTGCTTCCATGCTGCCCTCTGTTACTTTACCTGTGAACTTATCATGTAGTCGTACTGTGATCATGTTTATGTGTCCAGCTTCCTGCACAGAGAGAAAGCAATTACAGCTTATTCATATGCAGTGCTTGTGGCATAAAGATACTCGATATTTATTTATGGAACGACTGAATTTAGTTGGCACTAAACACCAACAGCTGTTGCCTACCAAGACCCAAAGCTATTACCTACCTTCTTTTGTTAGGAATAAATATTACTTCATTTACCAACTAGCTTATTTTTTATCAGAAGACCATAATAGAAACTGAAGAGAAATCACTCCTTTCTTGGAGATTTATATGACTGAATTGCAGTTAACTAAAGCAACGACGGACAGCTGGTGCTAAATAAGTATCAGGTCATGTTCTATAATTCTGCAGTCCAAATGCAAATAATCATCTATTCCTAAGAATTTCACAATTCCAGGAGGATTGCTATTGGATTGCTGCCACAATTCAACAAGTTACCCTACCAAGATTCTTTGTAGAATAAAATATCACTGTGGATCCTAGGTCCAATTAAATTGACAAAGAATGACTAATTTGACTACAAAAATACTTGTTATTGGTCCCATCCTTACTATTCTTCTCTGACTAAATCAGTGTAGCCCCTTATCTCTTTTCTGGATCTTCATTCTCCACACTACTCAGCTGGCCCCAGACTTGGCACTGAATTCATCCTCCACGCTACTATTATAGAATTTCATGTAAAATGCAAACATGAATGTATCATGCTTCCACATGAGCACTCATCAATAGATTCTCACTTCCAGAAAAGCAAGGCTGTGTTTTGTCATATAATCTGGCCTACTTTTACATTTGTCAGTATAAAAGGTATCTTTTGCCTTTTTTCCTTATCTTCCATGATTTTTTTGCCCATCATTCTCCACATACACCATGCTATTTTTCAATTAATTGTACTTTTCGCCTTTCTGCTAACAATACACCACGTATTCTCCTTCCTGTCTATGACACATGCTTTCAGTATATGAGGTAACTACAAAGTCTATGGAAATATGGAATTAAAGTATGAGTCTATTTTGGTGTAAAGAGTTTTAAAATCTATACATAGTTTTTTCATAATACACATTTTTAATTTTTAATGAACCTTTATTTTTTTATTATTATTATTTTTTTGGAGAGGTTTTTGCTATAGGACACATGTGCTCACCAGAAAGACAGAGAGAGACAGAGAGACAGAGAGACAGAAAACAAGAAATCATCCCTCATGGGGGATGGCCACCCTGCAATCCCTTCTCCTCCATCGTCCTCTCGGGATCTTGGGCACTCATGCACATGTACCCGGCGTGAGTTTAAGCCACCGGGTCTGGGACTCGAACCACGGTCGACTACATGGGAGTCCAGCAACACAGCCATTATGCTAACTGCTGGTCCCTTTAATGAACCTTTTAGAGACCTTTCATAAGACAAAAGTCAGAATTTACGCTTCCTGATACCCTCCCCTTACACATTTTTATGCTTTTTTCTCAGTGGATAAGTTGCTCTACACCTCTCCCTACATAATCACCTGGTCATATTTCTATTAATGTATTTAATTATAGTAAGAAATTTACTGTTAAGGGTCCATATTGCTTGCTTTATTATAATCTCCCTGGAGACAGAAACAGCATTCTATGTGAAATTCTTGAAACTCAGGAATTTATCAAAAGTACATGATGCATATTTAAGCAACTTTAAAATGACATACATATATGTGCAGTGTTATTTCATAATGGCATCTGTTAATTAAATAAAGTGGTAGAGAAAGGTCAAAACATAATTCCTCTTTGGTCCAATATTCATTAATTATGTTGCATAATTAAATGGTATTGTTGAAATAGAAGACCGTTAATGACTAAAATTTCCCTAGGAATCCTTGCTGAATGTAATTCAGAAGTGAAAGACACATGAAGCTGATTATTTACAAAGTTTAATTATCATTGGCTTAAGGATGTTAAAGTAAAATGTGCCTAATAGTTACTTCTAAAGGTGTTACGGGATAAAATGAAATTTTTCAAACCAGAGCAAATGTTAGTACTCTGAAACAACTTTATAATTTAAAAAAAAAAAAAGGAAATCATGTACACGTCTCGTTTTATAAAATATTTTTCTTTTTTTAAAAGACATTTTATTTGACTATTTATTTATTTTAATTTGACCAGAGATGTACAGAACGAGAGAGAGAAAGAGAGAAAGGGAGGGAAAGTGAGAAAGCAAGCCACGAGGTCCAGGACTTGAACTACGGTCGACCATGTGGGAGTCCAGTGCTCTTAACCACCATGCCATTTGCTGGCCCCACAAAATATTTTTCTTGATAATTCTTAGAGAAGTAAACTACAAAGAAAACAGTCCTTTAACATTTCTAGGGAAAAGTAATTAGGTATATAAAAATGTATAAAAAAGTCTCCTACTTCTGAAATGATCATAGCTATCAAAGCCCCATGGATATTTGTACTTGTCTATTTTAATTAAAAATAAGACAGATTTCCATAAATATTAAAAACTACTTCTTAATAGCAAGGAAGACTGAGCATGTTCATTTTTAAGTCCACGTCGTTTCTAGTCCATGTTGAGGGAGGACATAGGTACTTATGAAATGCTGCATAAGGGCAGGACTGTGGTTAATCCACCTAATGCTCTGCCTCCCCCTTGTGACAGCAGAAGTGCTGGGTGGAGACCCCGATGGCGACCTTTTGTTATATCAAGGCCAACGGGTGAGGAGCATGCCCCGAACTTGGCCTTCATACCCAACTGTGTATCTGTCATCCATGGATTTACCTAAGCCTTTGTTGATCCTATTTATACTTTCAGAAAGTACAGCCTCTCAGGCAAACAAGTTCCAGATGTGTACTAAATACCACTTTATTTTATTTGACTTACAACTACCTACTTTAATATACAAGTAATAGTGTTTCTGAATATGGTAAAATATGCATATATGCATTCACCTTTCCTGTAATCCTGGTGGCTTTATCATTTTTGTTTCTTCATATGGTGAAGAGGGTATTTTTTTTTCCTAAGTCAGTTCTTATCTATAAACTCTTTCAGATCATAATTTTGATTATGTCTGCATGATTTTCTAGCTCTATTATTGTCCTTTCTAGACTTTAGTTACCAGCCTGAATTAAATTGAGTTATTCAGTTGTGTCTAGTCTACCTATATTATTATAATACACAGGGGCAAGATTCATGATGTGCTTTATTCAAGTCGAAAAATGTAAAATACTATCTACTTGACTCAAAAAAAAAAGTTACTCTTAAATCAATTATGAGCACACCTTGTTTAGTCATTTTAAATTGTTAAGTAGCTACTAATAAAATAAGATGTTTTGTCTTTTTTTCTTTCTTTCTAATCCCTTTTCTCTCTTTGTGTCCCTTCTTTTCTGACCAGGGTGTGAATCTTTACAAAGTGATGGAAGCTGGTGACTTTATTTGCAAAGCTGTGAATAAAACCACAAACTCTAAAGTAGCACAAGCCTCCTTCAATGTTTGACTTGAATAGATTTATGGCTTATGGTTGAGAAGATCAATGTCAGCTACAAATATTCATCTGAGAATTATTAATGTCACCTTGTGTTAATATGTAAAATAATAGACAACAGTGAGGAGGAAAAGATACTGTTGAAAAGATTGTAACTGGATAGATTATGAAGTGAACAGAAAGGAATAGCAGTCATCAGGTAAATTTCAAGTTGAGACTATAAAAACATGTAGACATCCTTTTCGATTGGAAAAAAGTCTACTCTTTTGCTCTCATAGAACTAACTTTTTAATTTAGAGGATGTGAAAATTGACTTCAGATTTCCCTAAGTATCAAATACTGTGTTACTGCTTAATTGAGCTGGCTTAGCACAGTGTGCATATTGTCAGTAGTTTATGAGCTCCCACAGAGTATGCAGGGTGTGTGGCCTCAATATTATGCATTATGCCTCTGGATCTCAACTTTCCATTTGCCAAGTCAGTTAAGTTATGGACCAAGAGCCAAATCTCCATCTGACCCTACATAATTTTTAGCAATAGAACTTTTATATTTTAAATATGGCTACATCTGTTAACTATTTCAATGACTTTATCTTGTTCCAAGAGGCTGTGGTCAATGGCAAGACGCCATGTCCTGGAAACATACTCCGACCTCCCATGTTTGTTACTTGCATCTAGTTTACCACACTCTACCTTTCAACAGTTATGGTAAAAACCAGGACGGTGTTATTCAACTTTGGAGAAATTATAAGGTATGATTTTTGTCCTGATGTCTAAAATGCAGTGATGAGAATAGATTGGTATGTGTACTGTAATCTTCTTTCATAATTTTTTTTTTTGGAGAGATTTTCACTGTAGGGCGCGTGCGCTCACCAGACAGACAGAGAGAGACATAGAGACAGAAAGCGAGAAATCACCCCCCAGGGGGGATGGTCACGCCGCAATCCCTTCTCCTCCATTCTCCTCTCGGGATCTTGGGCACGCACGCACACGCGCCCGGCGTGAGTTTTAAGCCACCGGGTCCAGGACACGAACCGCGGTCGACTACGTGGGAGTCCAGCGACATAGCCATTACGCTAACTGCTGGTTCCCTTCTTTCATAATTTTCAGATCACTTCCCGATTGCCTGAGGAAATATTATTGTGATTATAAGAATATCAAGATGGTTTCTAATCCATGAAATAAGCTAGTTTTTTTTTTTTTTCAGCAATTCAGGGTACTTTGCATCACATCATTTCTTTGGGTTGACTTTTGTAATGTTATTTTCAAAACTGAAGTAAAATTTTGTCCTTTGTATTAATACTAGCAAGCATTTCCAGAAATAGCAGAAATTACTATTTCAGAGATTGAGGAGAGTAGCAGGAGGACTGTGTCAAGAAAAACATTTCTGTTACCTATGAAAATTATTTGGGGACAGTATTATTACATGTGAGTCTGTAGTATCAGTTTTATTATTTACATAGACTTCTCTAATAATACTGGGTGGATTTATCTTTGAATAAATTTGATTATAAATTGAAATATGAAATTGAGTATTGTGGACTTTCTAAGCATATTCATTAAAACCACTGAAATAAGAAGAAATTTAAGAAAATAAGAAATACTCATTAAAACTAAGCTATCTTTAAAGCTATTTAGTAAGAAAAGAATCACAGGAGAAATATTGGGTTGCTGGGAAAATAATAAAGCGTTTTTGCATAGAAAAATATGTCCATGACTTTCTGACAGTCTAATATATTGGTAACGGACAAGACCAAACTAAGCTTCCATATCAAAGGCCAACTTACCAACTTATGGTACAGTTTTGGAGCAGGAACTATAACAGCACACTTGCCTTCCAGAGTCTGAAAGCAATTCTCCATTTGGGTTAGTGCTGGGGATGTACAAATTACGGAGAACAGACAGAATCGCAGCTGGTTATGGATCTGCCTTAGTCACACCTTCTCTGTGCATCTCTCCTCCTGAGGTACACACTCCATATACTGGTGTTACTGCAGTAGTCAGAGGCCAGTCAGACTAAGTGAGCACTATGAGATGTGTACTCCATTTTCTGAGAAGCCTGACTTGCTGTCTCTTATAGAACTATGTATTCCTTAGTTTAAGATATTTGGAATAGCATATCTTGATGCAAACTACTTATAAATACAAATAAGGAGAAGATGTTGCTATTCTGAAATGAAAACCATGGACTCTTCAAAGGGCAGAATAAGTGATCAGAAACCCTGATATGATCTAACACTTGGTTGCATAATACCCAAATGGTCTTCCAATTCATCCATGAATATTTTGATTCTCTATAATTGCATCTACCACAAGAAAGCTTGTGTTTTAGATATTTGGTATTGTTTTCTTACCTAACACTCTTAAACTACTTTTGCTAGGCCAAAGAGATATTTCTTTTTTGGTTTGGAGAGAGAAAAATCGTAAAATCACATAAAGCTATCTGACATCCATAGGCAGGATCCCCTCCCAAAGCTATCTTTCAACTAACCAGGAAATCTGGTCCTGACAGAATCACTGTAGGACCCATGCACACATAAATTGACATCAGAGTTGGCACTGGTGGAAGGTCTTAGAAATGACAAAGCAATTACACTTTTACTGAAATGCAAATCAAAAAAATTTTTGTAACATCTGCCCATTGGTCAAGGAAAGCATCCTTTCTTTACTCAGGAACCTGTAATGTATTTTACCATATGCATATGTTGATGATCTATTAGAGATAAGACTTTCAGATAAAGTTCTCTGAAAACTAGACATTTTCTAAATTCTAGATTCATAAAATTCAGAAAACAAGTAAATAGGAGCTTCCTATAACTTCTGGGAAAATCCAGAATGTCTTTTATGATCTTAATTCTGATATCTCTATCATGTAATAAATTCCTCTTTAGCTGCACTTAATGGCTATTCATTTCTTTATAGGTATATCCTCTATCTCCTAAATAATTGACTCCAAACATGAGAGTCACAGGATTATCTGGCTTTGAAAAAATAAGCCACAGATATTATTCCTTTCATAAATGTAAAGAAATGGTAAAACTTAGGGCAGAGAAATAGTCAGAAATCTGAATTAAATAATAGGCTGGCCTACCCATGGTGTACTGGTTAAAGTGTCCAGCTGTATCCCACATGGCTGACTATACGGTTGGAGTCCTGGACCCAGTAGCTTGAGACATATGCCAGGTGTGTGTGTGTGTGCATGTGTGTGCGTGTGTGCATGTGTGTGCATGTGTGTGCCCGGAATCCCTAAAGGAGAGATATATGAATGAGAAGGGACTGCAGCGTGACCATTCCCCATCAAGGGTGTTTTCTCACTTTTAGTCTCTCTATGATGAATCCACACACCCTCTTGCAATAATAATAATAATAATAATAATAATAATAATAATAATAATAGACAAGTGAAGAATTGCTATAAATACCAGTGATCATGTTGTTTTTGTGGAGCAAAAAATGTAAGTTTTGTCATTGAATGAGGCAGGACTAGAAGTTAAGAAAAATAGTTTTGGAGTTTTGGAATATAGAGATAGGAAAGAAGGGATTGAGCAATTGAAGCAGGGAGGAGGGATACAAAAATGGAGGGAAAAAAGAAAGGTGAAAAGAAACAGAAAAAGAAATAGATGGGCAGTCTGAAAAGTCATGTTTCTTTCCCTTAAATGGATCTAGATGGGGAATAAATTCTGCTATGACACAGTGTGTCAGTTTAGACCGTTTTATTTTTTGTAAGTTTAATTTATTTTAGAGAGAGATTTTTTGCTATAGGGCATGTACACTCACTGGAAAGACAGAGACAGAAAGCAAGAAATCACCCCCCATGGGGAATGGCTATACCACAATCCCCTCTCCTCCATTCTCTCGAGGTCCTAGGCACACCTGCACATACACCTGGTGTGAGTTTCAAGTAGCTAGGTCCAGGACTCAAGCCACAATAGTCTGTGTGGGAAGTAAACATTATGCCACCTGCTGGTCCCAGTTTGGATCATTTTAACTGCAGGTAACAGAAAACTCAATAGGCTTAGTAACAAAAATTATCTCATGTGACAAATATATCAGAAATACTGCTTCTCTACCAGTTTGACTCAATGGCTCAATCATGTTAAAAGTAAATAGTTTCCATTTTCTTGTTTTTTCAGTCTCCAGGTATTGGCTCAGCTTCAGGCCACTGCTCCCAATAGTCACAAGACTCGCAGCATCTGCAGGCCTCACTTTCCGTACAGTGCTCAGCTGCTGCAGAGGCCCTTTTCTTCTCGAGTGTCTTTTTCAGTGGATGAAGAGTGTCCCTGTACCCCCATCCCAAACCACTTCTCATGTTTCATTGGGCAGAATATCATCTCATACTCCTTCCCTACACTTGTTAATATGGAAATAAAACACTTGGGTAGATTAAATAAAATCATTGGGTAGCATTTTAAAGATCAGGGGAAAATCTCATGGAAACATGTTCTGTGGTGACAAAGGATAGAGGAAATGAAGGCAGGTAATTTAACTCCAAGAGAAGATCCTATATCTAATTACTCTGAGAGAGGAGGAAAAGATAGAAATAGGAAACACTTGGAATTTGAAGGGTTTCAAGATGGAAGTAGTTGATCTGGCTAATGGGCCTCTCTCTCTCATTATTCAGGATGGTAGGAAGTGAGGTCTTCAGGCATTATAAATAGATTTGAGTGAGGACTTGCAAAAATAGGGGAAGTTAGGACACACCCTCTAGAGAATGGGTAATAATATTCCTAGGGTGCATTAGAAGTCAGCTTATTCTACTGAAAGTTCTCAGTGGCCATGTGCTAAAACCAAGTCCACTTATCTCATCTCACCATTTAGCCTTTGACACATTCCCACCTACTTGAAATATTTGGGGGTTGCTGTGATACTGCTTTGCTCCTGTGTCCTATTATTTCCTGGTTCTTCCCTCTCTACTTCTTTTATTTTTTGACCTCCTTCTTTATGTTTACAGACTGATAAATACATGATTGACTTCATCCTCACTACTCAACATATGATGCAGGCCAGGAGAGTGGACCTCCCCTGGGATCTTTGGAAAAATGCAGAATTCTGGACTCCACCCCAGATCTGTTGCATTGCAGTCTGTATTTGAATAAGATCTTTCTATGATTCCTATGTATATTAAGTCTGAGCAGTACTTGCCTATTGGGTCCCTTCTTTTGGTTTTCTAATAGCATCTGAAGCTTCATGTCTTCAAAAATACTTTGTATTGCTTTCCCGCTCATGCATTTTACCTCACTGACTTCTCTGCTCCTGGAAAAAGGCAGACACAGGTCCATCTCTGAATCTTTCCCTTTAAGCCTGCAGTGTTCTTTCCCTCGTAGCTCCTTGTTATTGGGTTCTTAGCATGAATTTCACCTCCTTGATGTGATTGCCTGATTCAATCTAAATAAGTCTTCAGAATACTTTCTTTCCATCAACTTGTTTAATTTTTTCCTTCCTTTTCTTTTTTAATTGTCAGAGGGCATGAGCACTTGCCAGAGAGAGACAGATCAAAAGAGGGAAAGGAAGAAAGTAGACCCCCCCAGTGGAACTTGGTCATGCTATAGTCTTTTCTCCTTCATTTCTCCATTCTATCATGATTTTGACCATGCATGCAAGCACACACGCTTGGCATGTTTTTCAAGTTGCCAGGGCTGGGACTCGAACCATGATCAACTATGTGGGATTCAGCTTCACTTAACCACTAAGGAATTGGTCCAAGTTTAATTGTTTTAATGGAATTTTTAATTCTTTGTTTATTTTGTTGTTTATTTTCTTTTTTTTTCCCCCCATCAGAATGAGAGTGAGAGCTCTGTTCACTTGTAACTTAGTGCTAGGGCCTGGCATGATATCTGTCCAGTAAGTTTTAGTTGGGATGAAGGATAGAAATGAGTTTATTCAAATGTTTTGGAATTTAAGTAAGGAGATAATTCTATCTGAACAGTTTTTAAAATATATTTAATTTCCTGAGCCCTTAATAGCTTTTTAGAAATTAGACATTGCAAATAGTTTGAGAGAAGATGTTTATTAAACATCCTTAAAATATCAATTTAATGATTAGATAAATGGATGGATGAATACATCCATCAGAGAGATTGTTAGGACATGTTGGAGAAACCAAAATCATAAGGGCAATATCTTTTAAGCAGAAATCAATCCAGAGTGAAACTGTTAGAACTGATAACAACAGTAAAAATATCAGTGATAATGAAAACCTTCCCAAAGTGAAGAATCAGTAGCTATGAGCAATTAAAGTCAATAGCTATAAGCAAATAAGCAGCTCTTCTGTGGGCATTAAGAAGTACATGTAAGGAGCAGCAGGTGGTGGTGGTAAAGCTCTGGCTCCCACATAGCTATTTCAGCAGTCCAAGTCCTGGACCTAGTAGCTTGAAAATCATGCTGGGAGTGTGTGCCCAGAAATCCCAAGAAAAGAATGGAGGAGAAGGAATTGTAGTGTGGCCATCCCCCCCAGGGGAAAAAGTTCTCACTACCCATCTCTCTTGTATCTCTCCATATGGCAAACACCTAAAAGAAAAACAAGTACATGTAATTTCCTTTCTGTCTCTTTGCATGTCTCTTACACACACACACACACACACACACACACACACACACATGCACATAATACAACCCTTCAAGTTATAGGTGGTAAAAACACACACACACACACACACACACACACATGCACATAATACAACCCTTCAAGTTATAGGTGGTAAAACTCACTTTCACTCTCAAAATTTCTATAACCTGTCTGTTCTCCATTCTAGGAACCAGAGTTGTATTAGGTATTCAAAAGTCCACTATAGCATACCAAATAGAAAAAAAAAAAAAACAGCTGTTAGGCTGTCATTTATAAGATTAGAATATAAAAAGTTCAGAAAAGGAGTGGAGAAAGTGGGCATATTTGTCTTGTACCAGTTTTTAATGGAAGAGCTTTCAGCTTTTCTCCATTCAGGATGAGGTTAGCTATGGGTTTTTCATAGAGCTTTTATTGAGTTGAGAAATGACCCTTCCATGCCAATTTTGCTGAGTATTGATCATGAAGGGATGTTGTATCTTATCAAATGTTTTTTCTGCATCAATTGATATGATCATATGATTTTTCTCCTTCTTTCTGTTAATATGGGTATATGTATGTTAAACCAACCTTGCATCCCTGGAATAAAGAAGCCTACCTGGTCATGATGTATAACTTTTTCATATATTGTTGGATACGATTTGCTAGTATCTTGTTGAGAATTTTTGCGTCTATATTCATCAGAGATATAGGTCTATAGTTTTCCTTCCTTGTCCTGTCCTTAACTGTTTTAAGGATAAGGGTGATGAAGACTTCACAGAATAAATTTGAGAGAATTTAACCTTTTATATCTTTAGAAATAACTTGAGCAGAATGGGGGTTAACTCTTCTTTAAAAGTTTTGTAGGATTCAGAGGTGAAGCCATCAGGACCAGGGCTTTTTATTTGTTGGAAGTTTATTTATTACTGATTCAATCTCTTGACTTATTATGGGCCTATTTAGACTTTCTACATCCTCCTGGTTCAATCTTAGTAAATTATATGTGTCCAGGAATTTGTCCATCTCATCCAGATTTTCTTGTTTGTTAGCATATAGTTGTTCATAATATCCTCTAATGATGTCTCATATTTCTGTTATGTCTGTTTTTATATTGCCAGCTTCATTGCAAATTTGATTTGCCTGGTTCCTTTCTCTCTTCTTAATAAGTCTAACTAGTAGTGTATCAATTTTGTCTATTTTTTCAAATAACCAGCTTTTACTTTCATTTATTATCTGTATAGTTTATTTTCTATTTTGTTCATTTCTGCATGGATCTTTATTATTTCTTTTCATCTAGAGTTTTTTTGGATTTTTTTTTTTTGCTGTTACTTTTCCAATTCTCTGAGGTACAATGTTAGATGATCCATTTGCCTTCTTTCCATCTTCATCTTATGTGCAGTAGTTGCTATGAACTTCCCTCTTATGACTGCTTTTGCAGTGTCCCAAAGATTATGGAAACTCATGTCCTCATTGTCATTGGCTTCCATGAATCTTTTTATTTCTGTGAAGTCATTCAACAGTAGGTTATTTAGTTTCCATGTATTTGTGCATTGTTGAGGATTTCTCTTGAAACTGAAATCAGATTAAATTCATCATGGTTGGAGAAGATGCTGGGTATAGTTTCTATATCTTTGAATCTGTAGAGGCTAGAAGTCCTCGCCAATGCAATCAGAAAAGAGAATAAAGTAAAAGACATTCAAATAGGAAAAAAAGAGGTTAAACTATTTGCATTTCTATATATGAACAACAGGCTGACAGAGATAGAACTGAAAAAAGTAATTCCATTTACCATAGCCACAAAAAAGTATAGGATATCTAGGAAGAAATCTAACAAAAGAAGTAAAAGATCCCCAAAAGGAAAACTATGAGGAGTTAAAAAAAGAAATTGAAAAATGACACAAAAAAGTGGAAGGACATCCCATGTTCCTGAACTGGAATGATTAATATAATCAATATGGAAATTCTACCCAAATTAATCTATATATTTAATGTAATCCCAATCAATGTACCAGAGACATTCTTCACAGATCTAGAAAAGACAATCATATAATTTGTCTGGAATTATAAGAGAACTCATATTGCCAAGTAATCCTGCACAAGAGTAGAGTGGGTGGCATCTCACTCCTTAACCTGAAAATATACTAGAAAGCTGTGGTAATCAAAACAGCATGGTACGGAGCCAGCAGTTGGTGTAATGGCTATATCACTGGACTCCCATGTAGTCGACTGCGGTTTGAGCCCTGGTATACTAGAAAGCTGTGGTAATCAAAACAGCATGGTACGGAGCCAGCAGTTGGTGTAATGGCTATATCACTGGACTCCCATGTAGTCGACTGCGGTTTGAGTCCTGGACCCAGTGGCTTAACTCACACTGGGCACGTGTGCATGCGTGCCCAAGATCCTAAGAGGAGAATGGAGGAGAAGGGATTGCAATATGGCCACACCCCGGGGGGAAGGGGCGATTTCTTGCTTCTTTCTCTCTCTCTGTTTTTCAGGCAAAAATCTCTCAAAAAGAAAAATAAAAAAAGAATAGAAAAAAGCAGCATGGTAGTGGCACAGAAATAGTCGGGTGGACCAATGGAACAGAATAGAGTCCTCAGAAATAAACTCCCAGACATATAACCAACTGATTTTTGACAAAGGGTACCAGTCAGTCCAATGAGGAAAGGGAAACCTCTTTAGCAAACAAATGGTGCTGGAAAAACTGAATATCCACCTGCAGAAAGATGAACTTGGACCCCTACCTCTCACCATTGACAAAAATCAACTAAAAGTGGATCAAAGATCTAAACCTAAGACCTCAAACTATAAAACTGCTCCTGGAAAACACTGGGGAAACTCTAGGAGACATTGGGGTAGGCAAAGACTTCTTAAATAAGACCCTAAAAGCACAGTCAATAATCCCCAAAATAGACAAGTGGTATTACATCAGACTAAGAAATTTCTGCATGGCAAAAGACACAGTAATTAGTGTGAATCGACAACCCTCATAATGGGAAAATATTTTTGTAAATTATGCATCAGATAAGGGACTGATAACCAGAATACACAAGGAACTCAAGCAGCTGTTTGGAAAAAAGATGGTCAACCCTATTAAAAGATGGGAGAATGAGTTGAAAAAATAAAAAAAAACACTCTCTAAGGAAGACATATGAATAGCCAAACGGCACATGAAAAAATGCTAAATATCCCTCGTTGTAAGGGAGATGCAGATAAAAATAACAATGAGATACCACCTAACCCCAGTCAGAATGACTAAGATTAAAAAAAAAAAATGATAAGTGCTGGCAGGGATGTGGCTAAAGTGTCTCCTACACTGCTGGTGGAAATGTAAATTGGTCCAGCCACTATGGAGAGCAATTTGGAGATTCTTGAAAGGTCTAGAAATAGAACTACCTTATGATCCAGCAATCCCACTCTTGGGTATCTACCCAAAGGACAGAAGAATACTTAAGTGAAAAGTGCTTGCACACCAATGTTTGCTGTGGGATTACTCACAATTGCTAAGACATGGAACCAACCCAAATGCCCACAGATGAATGAATTGAAAAATGATGGTATATATACTCTATGGACTACTACTCAGCCATAAAAACAAAAATAAAAACAAAAACAAAAAACCTGGCTTTTGACATGACGTGGATGAATATGGAAGACTTACTGCTGAGTGAAGTAATCCGGGCTATGAAAAAGAGACATTGTATGTCTTCACTTAATATATATTGATTATCTGCACTCTGACAAAAACGGAATGACTAAAGGTTATAAAAACTTAGTAATTGGTTGCGAATATCAGATACTGTGTGGGAATAGGGAAGGTGAAGGAATAGAGTCTGAGGAAGAACATTAATGAGAAAAATAGAGAGGAAAGGCATTAATGGGACAAAGAAATATTATCTTTTGAAGATAACTTTATACTATTGTCAACTGGACTGGTGAGAAATGTACACATGTTGGAATATTCACTTTGTAACCTAAGTAGCATGTGATTGAATTTATAAAAGAAATTGAAATAAAAGAACATTTTTAAAAAGTTCAGAAAAAATTTATATCAAAGCCTCGTTAATTCAGTATTCCTTCAGTAGTTCCCATTATAGATATTTCAGAATCAAGTCTTAGACATAGCCCTCTCTAGGCCTTACACATAAAAAGGCTTACTCTCTGTGATCTTAATTCAGGGTGTACAGTAGATTGATCTGGGGAGGATGAAAGAGGAAAGGTTAAAATAGTAATGCCTAAGCTTCACCCCTGGAGATTTTATTTCATTTGTCAAGAGTAGGGCTTTAAGCATCATTATTTTTTTTAAAAATTGTATACCAGGTATTTCTCATATACAACTCTAGCTGAAAATCTCTACTAAATAACAGTGATTTTAAAAGTATGATCTCAGGACCAGCACAATAGCAACACACTTGCTTTGGCCAGGCACTTCATCCTGATGAAATTGGATCATCTGAGAGTCAGCTCATAAAATCCAGGCTGTGGACATGTGTTTACTCCAGTGATGAAGGAAAGTAACAGAATACCAACCCATTAGAATGTAAATTGAAGGCCCAGCCATGCAGCACAGCAGTAGTACAATGTCCTGCAATGTTGGAAGCCATATGGAATATCAGGGTTCAATTTGTGAGTCAACCTGTACACTTTGGTCTAGTACAAAGAAATGCCTGTGATCCTGGCTAGGAAGGCTGAGAGGGGATGCGATACTTTTCTTTCTTTCTCTCTCTCTCTCTCTCTCTCTCTCACATACATGTGAACTAGATACATTTTTTTAATGCAATTAGAATTCTCTTATTTTGTAGGTTCTCAGGCTCCAACTCAAATCTGAAGCTCTGGATTAAGGTACAGTAATTTGTGTTTTTCTCATACTGTCCGAGGATTGTAAGAAACCCTAAACTAAAAAGAAAAAAATCTTATTTATCTATTTCAGGCTCCAACTCAAGTCTGGAGCTCTGGATTGAGGTCCAGTAACTTGTGTTTTTCTCATACTATCTGAGGATTTTAAGAAATCCTAAACTAAAAAAAAAAAAAAAAAAAAAAGTTATTTATCTATTTATTTATCTTGCTATTGGGAATGTGCACTCACTGGAGAGAGACAATGAGAGCTACATTAAGAATTCACCCCCTAGCAGAGAGGGCCACACCATAATCCCTTCTTCTCTCTTCTCCTCCTGGGATTTTGGTTATGTGCCCAGCATGATTTTCTTTTTTTAAAATAGACTGTAGTTTAGTTTATCATGCATTGAATTCATAGGGAATAGGTTCCAGAAGCTCCAGCTCCTTTCCATTGGTTCCCACAAAGTGTGTTTCTCTGGGTGGAGCAGGCTGGCACTTCAGTTGAGCCCAGGTACCTTTGTCTTTGGCTTTCTCCTTTCTGGTCATTTTCCTTCACACATTTGAAGAGGCTATTTCTGCTCTTACAGTCCTTATGTGTTCAATACTCACATTAATTTTCTTGGCAAGAGTCTTGCCTTGTTTCTTTACAACAATGTCCACAGCAATCTGGGTATCATAGTAGACTAGAAGTTTTGCCATGGTAACATTTGTGGAGCATTCCTCTTTGAATAGTGCCATTCCCTGATGTATCACCTTTCTTATAGATTTGCGTGTATGTTGCCAAAGGAACAACTCCATGTTTTCTAAAAGACCTAGGAAAATATATCAGGCGTCTCTCCTGTTTCCCTTTGCATTTGTCATTTTGGTGAGTTACTGGAAGATTAGTCAGTGTGATTTTCAAGCTGCTAGGTCTGGAATTTGAACCTTGGACAGTTCTGTGGGAGTCCAACACCTTATCCACCATGCCACCTGCTGGCCCAACAACTCTAAACTTTTGAGACTCAGAATCTTAAGATGAATTGCTTTCCAAAATGATGATTTTTCTTGATTATATTTGGGTGAGGAGAAAAATGGACAAGTCTCAGTTTATTGCTTGCCCTAAATCCACACAACAAAGCATCACTTCGAAGTAATACTCATAATTTAAACAGTCATATAATCCCACATTTCCAATGTGATTAGGGCTTCTGAATGAGAAATGAATAGGGAAAACAAATGTCAATATCCTCTTCCACATTCCTGTCTTTGACTCTTTTGACTTTCTTTTCTTTCCCAGCTTTCCAGAGTAAGACTCATTGATCAGGCTCAACATCAGGATTTCTCAGGAGGTTTGGGTCTAAGACAGATTTCACCAGCTTTCTACATATGGTATCATTCAAGCTTGTCAGTATAAAAGAAAATGAGAGTGGGTACTAGGGATAGCCATAAAAGAAGATTAGAAATAATGCATCAGTTGAAGGAAAGAGTAATTGTTACAAAACAATTTTACTGAGAGAGGAGATTTAGTGGACATAATGCAAATCCACAAGCCTATGACTTTCATTAGCACTATGTGATCTTAGGCTCTGGAGTCAGAAAGCCAAGTTTTGAGTCTCAACCATATTACTCAATGGCTATGCAACCTCATTCAATTTACCTAATGCCTTTAAATCACTCTTGAAACCTATCGCACTTCCTTCTCCTGTAGAACTTGGATGATAATCATCCTTATTTATACAGCTGTTGAAGGGATTTCATGAAATAATGCTGATAAGTGTTTGGCAACGTTTCTGGCATTTAGTAAGTGGTCAGTAAATGTTACCTATCATCATTTTTATTATTCCTGCCTATGGTACTTTCCTGGATTGGAACTTCTCCATTATGAGTTATTTAACCATCAGGGAGGCTCTCCTAAAAGATTATCCTTTATCTAGTTCTATGTAAAAGGTTCATTGTCTTAAAGAGTCTGCCATGGTCCTAAAAAATACAATCTATTGTCAAGCCCCAGAATCATTTAGTCTTAAACTGGCACTACTGCATCATTGAGCTATGCATTTTTAACTAATTATTTTCTGAATATCATATAATATTAGTTTGCTGTAGAAACTTATGAGACCTTTGCCAAGTAAATTTACCTAAAAATGTCGGCATAAGCTCAGTCATCTTATGCTGCATTATCTAAAGTCAGAAATTTTACGAACCTTAGGGATTTGTCTCTTTTTGTGCAGTGCAGTTGAACAGTGAGCAGGTGGATTTTGATAGCTATTGCCATATGAGTTGCCAGCATTTATTGGTGGGCTATCTAGCTAGGCAGTCTTCTGTTTTTTCCTTGTTTTATGTAGTGTCTTTAGAAAGCTGTGTGCTTAGTTGCAGAGTTTGCTTCCATGATCCATGGGTATCATCTCTCCTTTTAACTAACCATAATATAGGGCTTGTATAGCCTATGCTCTTCTGGAAATTGAAAATAAATACATGGCATGGTGGTTAAAGTGGTTGAAGTGGCTGAATCCCACGTGGCCAGCCACAGTTCAAGTCCTGGATCTGATGACTTGAGAAACACACCAGGCACTTGTGTATGCATGCCCAAAATCCCCAAAGGAGGGAGAAATAGAGAAGGGATTGCAGGTAATCCCCCATGGGAGATGCTTTCTCTCTCTCTCTCTTCCTCTGTCTCTCTCTCTCTTTGTAATCTCTCACATGAGTGTACTCACTCTCTGGCAAAATTAAAAAAAAAAAAAAACTTCAGATGACTGCTTTATCTGAAAATACTTTTCTCCAGTTAGTTCTTGAAGGTCCTTCTGTCATTAGTAATGTAAATCGTCGCATCATAGGTAGACAGATCACTTTCCTTAGTTATATAAATTCTGGAAAGGTGATTGTCAATTAGAATACTGCTACTGGCCTTTCTCTATATATATACATCAATGCCAAAGTATTGGATTATTGAGCAGACATTTTGGAAGTCTTCTCAGAGGCCCATCACATTTTAAGGTAATACTGCCTTCTTTTCCCAGAAACTTCACCGAGATATAACTTTATTATCTTTGCGTCTGCTCACAAAATTCACAGCGTGAATACATGTATACTTTGAAGGTAAGTGAAAACAATGGAATATCAATGTCTGTATTTATTTATTTATTTATTTTAGCAGTCTCTATACTTGGTACTGATCACACTGGTATAGAGAAACACTTTTCTATGAACTATCTTCTTTTAAACAAAGAATAATATGTCTTAGACTTTCATGACTTTAAAAGCATTCACAGATGTTGAGGATCAGGGAAATTCTTTTACTTTTACCTCTCAGGAGACTAGAAACTGTTGCCTGGACCTACTGTACTTCAGTAATAATATATCATTATCATTAGATATTTAATGTGTGTATGCAAGACTGTCATTTAAGGTAAAAGAAAAAGTAGAAGAAAAATTGTCATTTGGGAGACCATGCATTCACAATAATGACATTATCTTTTAGAGATGGAATTTCATTGAGACACTTACACATGAGAAATTAAATTTCACTGCTGTCCATGGCATATTCTGTTTTGATACTATACTTATATTGTTTGCAAAACAGTATTAGCTATATGTTGTTTTTACATTTTGCTAGTTTTGTTAACAAACGTGTTAACCAATTCATTTAGCAACTTTCTCACTAACTTTCTGTCCAAATGACATTCAGTTATCAAGAAAAATCAAATTCAGACTGACAGGATGAGTTTTCTGCGTTCCAGATAATTCTAATGAATATGCAAACTGTTTCTAAGACAATTTCAGTGAGCAATAAATAGATTTATTTTAATTTTACTGGTGTAATGTTTGAAAAGTTGTCTAAAGTTACAAAGCAATTATTTTGAAAGGGTATCATTCACTTCTATATTTGTTTAAAAATAATATATTTAAACATTTCTTATAACCCATATATAGTATCATTTATCTAGATAAATTAGGGATGAATTATTTAAAATGCATGATTCCCAGGTAACACAGATTTCCACTTTACAACCCAAGTAATGAAATAATAAACATTTCTGTAGGAATGATTGCCATGGTCAAAATTATCTTGTTATAAGGCCAATAAAAAATGATTTATTTCCAAGTTTACAAACTTTTCATGACACACTAGGCCATTCCTAATATGTATTTAATCCACCATCTAGTTTAATTTCCTGCTATTCTGTACTACTCTATTTTCTGTTCAAAGCTGTTCAAACAAATCACTGCTCCTGAATCCTTGCCTATTCTCATGCTCATTTCTTCATCTCTGCCATTCTTCTGCCTCAGGTAACTGGTACCCTTCCAGCACGTTTCGATGTCAGTTGTTCATGCTTTATCATTTTCCAGTGTGATTATCTGCTGTATCCAGCCTTTGTCATTCCATGTGAGCTTCTGAAATTGAGAGTCTAGGCTGGTATATCTCAGTGACTCTCATGATTTCTAATCCACTGCAGGATTTGTATTTGTTGACTGGATAAATGAATTGATAGAATGTTGCCTTCTTGGAAAATTTGAGTATGTTATTATAAACTTTATGTAATAACCACCTCAGTTGCTGTTGAGATGTGTGGGGCAAAATAGAAGCTTAGCCCTCAATGGCTTAAGACTACTTTGCCTCAGAAAGTTGTGCCTTCATTTTTCTAATTAGGAGGAGCATTTACTATTAAGTCACCTCTTGATATTTTTCCATTTTAAGATGGGAAGTCCACCAGAGTGTACTAAGCAGTCAAGATATATCTGCTGTTTGAACAGTACTGTCTCATATAACAAGTTAATAAGGTATAAATGAGCTTGTAGGCTCTTTTGTATATGAATTGAAACAGCATACATGTAAATTAGGGTTCTTATTTACCTCTAGCTTTTGTAAAAATTTAATTTTATTAATTAATTTAGCAAGTATTTATTGAACATAAATATAAAATACACTGTAAAGTGCAGTTTCAGCTTTATAGATGTTACACTTTAATGCTGGGAAAGTACCCCAGTGCAAGTTTGGTGTTCGCTGCATACGTTCACAGCAATAGATTCACAGGTGACAGGAAGAGCCACAACTGAGTAGCTCTAGTGTGTCCGATATGCTTGGCAGAGCCGTCCAGGTAAGGATTTACGTTAACTCAAGTCCTAGATTGGCATATGTTATTGAGAATCAATAGTTCTTAACTACAATAATGTGAAGGAATTTCTCTGAGTGGGGTTAATCTCAATTTTAGGTCTTTTAGGCATACTATGTGCTCCTATGTGAGTGTCTTATCTTTATACTAACCTCTATCTTCCTCAGTCACAGTGCTCCAGATCACTTACCTTTGGTTTGACTCATTATCTGTGAGTCAAATTTCAGCATGTACCTTTTCATGGACTAACTTTCATATTTGTCCTCAGCTCTTTGTGACAATGTCCAGATTGAAGAGCATAGTATACCCAGGAAAAAAGAAAAAATGACTGAGACCCTGAAAGTGTAAGACTCTGATCTTGTAAATTCTCATTCATTTCTTTATAATTTATCAAGTATTGATAAATTACTGAGCACTTACAATAAAGGTAGGGTTTTTGTTTACCTACAAGTAACAAGAATAGAGGTGCATAGCTACGGTTATTTCTCTAATGCCCTATGTGCAATGGTGGTTTGGAAACCACGACAAATTTTAGGTCCTACCTTCTTATCCTTCTGTGCTGCCTGTAGGCCAGCTGGTGAACCCCAGGTGTTCCCTCCATGGTGCTGATGGGGAAGTTCAAATCATATGATTACAGCAGAGATGTTTAATTTGTGCAGGAACCATCACCCTGGCTCTGTCTCCTAGTTACAAAAACGAACTAGGCCCACTCACCTTTTCCTTCATTCAAACCATTTTGAATCTGCTTGGCTATCTGTACTGCCCTTCCCAAAAAGATTCACTATATGAGTAGTTCATTTCTTCATACTCTCTTAGGATGTGTGAAGTATCAGTCTTTTAACACTTGAGCCAGTAGTGAAGGCATTAAGTGAGTGATCACAACACTCTGTAGTGACATGACAGCTCTCTACGTCACCAACCTTGTTAGCTTGGAATCATGTTAGTTTCCACCTTTATTATGGTTTCTTCATGGTTACAAAATAGCTACTAGTGCTCAAATTTTACATTGAAGGCCAGAAGAAGAGACAATAGCAGTCTTTCTGCATCTGTCTTTTTTCATTGGAATATTATAGTCTTTCCTAGAGCCCTGAATATCATTGACCAGGACATTGTCTCATCATCATGCTTAGTTGTTCAAGAGTCTGGGAATTCAAGCATTGTATTTCAGCATATTACACCCCAAACTAAATCATAATCTTCTGTATGGAATTGGGTGAGACTGGATCCTAGAAGCAATGCTGTTGGCCAGGTTATACTATGTGCTTGGGATGTAACTGTGAGTAAATTAACAAGTGGTTCTTTATGAAACTAACTGGGGAATCACAGAAATTATCATTAAGTGACAATTGCACTTGCAATAAATACTATGAAGGAGGAGTTCATCTTTCTTTAACAGTGTATGATAACGAGTATGATCTTGCCACTCATGTCTACCCAGAGAACACAATTTGTGAGAGAAAATCTGAAAGAATAAGGGGACAAACAGTAGAAAAGGAAAAGAAAAGACCATTTCACATGCACAAATATGAGGAGGGAGATTTCTTTGTCCTCCTATTGACTGGCTGCTAAGGATAGTTTAGAAAGAGAACCATATCATTTTGTATTTTTTAATTACCATGAGATTTTCATAGTGGGAGAGAAGTTGTGAATGGTCATCTCCTTCCCCATTACTCGTCATTAAGCTGATATCCTACAGGAGGTGAGATGTTGTACCTTAAGTGTAGCAAGAGAATATGATTGTCTCTTGAGATCTGTATACTTAGATGTGAATGAGAACATAAAGTTGTAAAATCCATTTCAGAAAAAAATAAGGTATGGTAATAAACTAAACATGCCTAATTGAAGGCAAAATAATGAATACTTGACATGACTTTGTGTCCTGCTTTTCAGTGGGGGAAAAAAAAAACAAAACTAAATATGAAAGAAGTCTGAAAGACTGTTTGGAGAAATGTAACAAAAAGAAAAGATAGATAACCCTTTAACTAGATTTTATTTGACTCTGGAATGTTTAATAACCTTAGCATTTTGCTGGGTTCATCCTAGAAGATAGCTGCTAAATAGTTGAATCATTTTAGAAAGAAAACGTTATTTGAGAAATTCTGTAAGCCTGGTCTATGTAGGCTTAAGTTCAAGTTCTGTGTCTGGTTTCCTAGAAACATCATTCAGGGAAATAAATTATTTCTTTAAATTTCTTAGTGGCCCTCAAAGCACCTAAAATGGAATCCACAGACTATTGGTTGCAATATTTATTTGATGTTATTATTGTCAGTATGTAGGCTTTTTTTCAGGATTATTGGGCATTGTTCTACACAATAACCTGTATTAGAGGTTTTCAAATCTATAGTTATTTGTGGAATTATGTCAAGGTGAACCAATAGCAAGCACTTAAGATGGAATTAATAAGAATTTTATTGATTCAAGGTGCTTTGTACCAGCTGTCAGACACAGACCAGACTCCGTAGTTATTCCTCACCCTGAATTCATAAAAAATAAGATCCCCATAGGACAGCTTTAATTTGAAACATATTTTACCCCCTTGATGCAAACTCAAGGTCACAACAGGTAACGTGAACAATTGTTCCACCATATGGTATCCCTAGAAAATATATTCCCCAAATATCATGATATGCAAAGGGCTAAAATTACATAAGTCTTAAGATAAACTCCCCATCAAGTCAGTTTACCATAACTGAATGGTTGGGTTTCATATGACGGCAAGATACAATTTAGATTCTGGTATACATTAGGAGAATGAAAATTAGGCTGCTCACCTGTTTGAGGGCCTGTTACTTATATGCTAAACTGTACAGTGTGCTTAAGATATTTGAGGATAAACTTAATGCATAGTTATATATTCCAAAAGCCAGAAAATTTAAAGTTTTCAATTTAGCACACTTACTTTTTATTTTCATTGATAATTTTTTTTGAGAGAGATTTTTCCTATAGGACACATGCACTCACCAGAGAGACACAGAGATACAGAGAGACAGAAAGCGAGAAATCACCCCCTGAGGAGGATCACATCCTAGGGGAATGGCCACAGAACAATCTCTTCTCTAGTACACACTGTGAGTTTGAAGCCTTCAGGTCCAGTTCTCAAACTGCAGTTGACAATGTGGGAGTCCAGCACGTTAACCACTATGCCACCCACTGTTCCTTCATAGATAGATCCTAAAAGAAGCCTATTAGGAACATAACTTTAGTTCTTAAGAGAAGAAGTATAGGAAATTTCAATCAACAAAAGGTATTTTCCTACATTAATATTTACTTGTAAGTATATATAAAATCATTTTTGAATGCTGATATACCCTTTATTAATATTAAGTATAATTATTTAAATTCATTTTAAGAATTCACGTTCTTTTTTTTTTTTTTTTTGGAGAGATTTTTGCTATAGGGCACGTGTGCTCGCCAGACAGACAGAGAGAGACAGAGAGACAGAAAGCGAGAAATCACCCCCCAGGGGGGATGGTCATGCCGCAATCCCTTCTCCTCCATTCTTCTCTCAGGATCGTGGGCACGCATGCACACGCGCCCGGCGTGAGTTTTAAGCCACCGGGTCCGGGACGCGAACTGCGGTCAACTACGTGGGAGTCCAGCAACATAGCCATTACACTAACTGCTGGTTCCTAAGAATTCACATTATTTTAAGCTTTTAAAAAATATAAGCTTTAAGGTATAGGCTTTCATTTCTGATAAAAATGTTCCTAAGTAGCTGCTGTATAATTGGGATTGGCATAATTAGTTATCAAGACTATTAACTATCTCCTGTTGGTTAATATAAGTTAATTATAACATTAGAGTCAAAGCCATTAAATTTGCCTATTGTTTTTCTGTAAAATTGAAGATATGAGTGAAGAAAGTAGAAAGGAAGTACTACCAAAATGCTTCAATGTTGTCAAGTTTGATATTAATTTACAAAGGTATTTGTATAATTATTCATTTAGTCATTTTCACTTGACTTTCAGCTCTATGATGGCAAGGCCTTTGTCTGTCATATACAGGTTCATCACAAGAACTGGTACACAATAGCATCTTTAAATTTGTTGAATTAACCACTCTCAGTGATGCCATTAGAAATTGCACTGGAAAATAATAGTAAGAAAGCAAGAACAATGATTTGTGCCAAAATAAGTAGTATACAGCAAACTTTAAAGCTGCCTGTCCAATAACCCCTGAGTGGTTGAAATTGGAAATTAACAAATTAGGATGCCCCTGACTTGATCAAATGACTGCAGTTCTATTTTCATATGTTAAAAAAAGAAGAAGGGACTAGCAGGTGGTGTAGTGGTTAAGGTGCTAGTCTCCATGTGGTCAATTGCTGTTCAAATCCAGGACCTGCAGCTTGAAACTCATGCTGCAGCTTGAAACCAGCATGAGTTTAAGTCCCAGACCTGGTGGCTTAAACTCATGCCAGGCACGTGTGCGTGCGTGCCCAAGATCCTGAGAGGAGAATAGAGGAGAAGGGATTGCGGCGTGGCCATCCCGCTTGGGGGACGATTTCTTGCTTACTGTCTGTCTGTCTCTGTCTTTCTGGCTAATGCACGCGCCCTATAGCAAAAATTTCTCAAAAAGTAAAAAAAAAAAAAAAAGAATACTTTCTAAATGTTGGGTACAAATGGAACTCTCACTTTCACTTTCTAGCAGGTGTATCATAAAGGAGAATATATTTTGATAATAGATCCAGTGTCTGTGATATACAAATAAATAACTCACAGAAGGGAATGAAACCAGTTCTAGTTCAGAAATTTTATAGAGCTTTGTTGGTTGGGTCTCAACAAAAGGGATTATATTTGCCCAGCAAATGGAATCCAACATGATGAACCAGTTGGTCTGAGGTCTTCTCCTATTGATCTGTATTGATAATGACAATGACTTGCAAGACAATAATGGGACAACTACAGTCACAAGATCTAAAAAAAAATAGTCTTACATTACAGGTCATTTTATATTTGGAGTGCTCTCTGCCATAGAATCTTTCTTGTCTTCTACCTACAATAGAGGTAATATAATTGGAGAAGGAAAGACAGGGAAGAAAGGAGTTTTAATTTTTGATACTCTTTTCTTTTTTCTTTCTTTATCTTCTAAATTCCTTTCACCTCCTCATTTATTCTTGATTACCTTGTTATCACTGCTTCTTTCTTCTTTTATTAGCTTTTAGTTGAACTAGGTTTTAGTCAAACCATTGTATGTGTACAATAGAAAAGTAATGGAAAGTCTTAAACCACCATTATTTTCATTTTCCTTAAATCATGATGCTCTACAGCTCTAAAACCAGCGAGGCAACAGTATTCATTACTCCTGAGATTGATTGTGTATAGTCCTAGAATAAAGACGTCATTGTTCAGTTTGAGCTTAAAAGTGAGTCTTTTCAGCACATTAAGAAAAAAAAAAAAAAAAAAAAAGCAGAATTGAAAGCCAGGCTTTGTGGAGAGAGAGGAAAAGAGTAGTGTTTTCTAAATTTTAAAAACTTCTTTGTATATATCATGGTCTAACTCTGGCAGACTTGAATCATAAAGCCATACTGAAAGTTATAGTGTAAAACTGTGGAGGATGTGCTGCATGAAAAGTTCACATTAGACAGGAACTTTCAGCCTTGGAGAGAGAGAGAGGGGCAGAGACCAGAAACCCAGCTCTGTATCCTGTTTCAGCCTATGCTCAGCAGCTTCTTCTCCTTCTCCCAGTTATCACCCTGAATTGCCATGGGTGTATCAGGGGCAGGTCAGAAATGAGGAATAATACTTATACCTTTATAAGTTTAGGAGTAATTACAGTAAAAGAGGGTTTTACTTCTTGCCCTTCAGCAAACCTCGCATTGATTATATGGTCAAATTGACATGGAACTGGAACTCTAGCAGGAAGGAAGCCATGACTCAGAGAGGGATTTGAAGTTATCTTCATCCAAATACTGCATAATATATCAATGTGTAGAGAAAGTTGCTACATTACTCTCTAGAGGAATGATGAAAGGCTGAAAAGTTCTTTCTAGAGCCAGAAGTGTACCATCATTAGGACAAGGAAGCCATTGTATATGAAAAACTGGAACCAATAACAGAAAAGCATGGTTCCCAAAGTGTCAAGGTGGAGCAGCCAGTCCTCAGCAGATTCTACTGTAGTATGACCAGAGACCAGATAAGACAGATACTCCGCAGCAGAGACCCTCAAAAATAGGAAAGGCAGCATGTGTGCCTAAGTATGCTCTCTATTAGCAAAGAAAACCTCTTGGGATGTTGAGGAGAAAAAAGATGAGAGTCCACTAATTTGGAATTCAAAGTTTAAAAATCTGATTAATTAGCTACAGTGGAAGAAGGAGCAGAGTAAAAGCAGTTCATCACTCAGGTCCCCTGCCCAGTTAGGTTATGGGTCCGGGACCTGTTTTGTTTCATGCATGGCGCATGATTTTGGATACTACTCCTACATTTTCACTTCTCATAATAATCCCCTACCACATAGTAACACAATAAGTCTAGGTATATAGGAACCAAACATGAAAACTGTGAAACTTTGGAAGATTTTTTTCAACATTCACATTAGCAAAAATGGAGAGAAACCCCATTCTGTATATCTGAAGTTAAAACTCCCACTATGTGTCCCGACCTGGGGGGACAGCCGAACGGGTTTCCTGAGTGAAGGAGTGAGAGCCAGGGCAAGCAGCGTAGTGTTACAGCACAGAGACGACAGTGTCGTCTGTTTATTGTGGGCAGCACGGTACAGCACAGAGACGACGCAGTGTCTTAAGGGTCGCGTCGTCTACTGTGAGCAGCACGGAGACGATGTGGTATCACAGCTCTTCAGGGTCGTCCGGAGACGATGTAGTGTTACAGCTCTTTAGGGTCTCCCAGTTTGTCTGGAGACGATGCAGTGTCAGCTCTTCAGGATCTTCAGGGTCGTCTGGAGACTGCGCGGTGTTTCAGCTCTTCAGGCTCTTCAGTTGTCGTCTTCCTGGTCGTCGTCGTCTCGGTCATCGTCGTCGTCGTCTGGCTACTGTGGGCCAGGCATCGTGGTTATATACACTCTGGTGGGTTGTAAACGGTGGGCCCTGATTGGTTGTTAATGGTGGGTGCCGGATATGCAAATTTGAGGGATTCTAGTGGCCAATCAGAGCAAGGTTTCGAAGGTCAGGTTTTTAGAAGGGAACCAATCATGGTAATTGTTTGCTCTCTGAGAAACCTCGGCAGACTCGCTGGTGTGCAGCTTCCCACAACTATGGATTCCACACTGCACAGTAGAAAAGAGAAACTGGCACCATAGCTAATTCAGATGATGGGGAAGCACAGGTACATAGAGCTCCAGAAATCTATTCAAAGAAGAGGAAGTGAGTACGTCAGCAGATGACTAAAATTTGTGGCAAAGTCTCAAGAAACATGAAAAATCCAAAAAATACTTACCCTCTCAAGGGAAGAGAAGAACTCAGACAACAGAAAAAGCAGAGGAAATGGCCAGTATGACAGAAAATTGAATTTAGAATATTTATCATAACTAAACTCAATGAGACATAAAAAACAACCAACACCAGGAGATGAGAAAATCATTGCATTACTTGAAAGAGGAACTCCATATAAATAACCAAAATAATAATGATGATGATAATAATATGAGGACAATATTTGGGAAATACTACATACCATTAAATGCCCAAATATTCAAATAATTGGTGTTCCAGAAGATGAAGAATCTGATAAGAGCATAGAAAATATAGTTCATGAAATAATTGCAGAAATGTTTCCAAACCTAGGGAAACATTCACACATTCAGACCCAAGAAATACAAAGGACTCCAAATCAAATAATGTAAGAAGATCCTCTCCATGACATATAGCCATATTGGTCAAAATCAAAGACAGGATTCTAAAAATGGCAAGAGATAAACATCAAGTTATTTATAAAGGTTATCCTATTAGGCTAAAATCATACCACACAACTGAAACAACGCAAGCAAGGAAAGAATTAAAAGACATATTCAAAGCACTGAAAGAAAGACGGTTTCAAAAAAGATACTATACCCAGCAAGATTATTCTTCACATGAGAACAAATAAAACCATGCTCAGATAAATCAAACCTGAAAAACTTTACCAACACAAGACCAGCTCTTCAAGAAGTACTGAAAGGGTACTATATCAGAAAAACTAAAGAGAGACAAACAGAAATAAGAGAACAAAAACAAACAAGAAAATGGCTAATAAAATAGCAGAGATAAGTCTGTAAATATCAGTAATAATGGCAAATGTTAATGGATTAAATTTCCCAATCAAAAGATAAAGAGTGACTAAATGAAAATAAATAAATACAATTTTTAAAAGGCACTTTCTATATCCTGCCTACAAGATATGCACCTCATGGGTAGAGACAAAAAAAATAAACTGAAAGTGAAGAGCTGGAAAAAGATATTTCATGTAAATGGAAATAAATAAATAAAAAGGCTGGATTCACGATAGTAATTATCAGACAAAATAGACTTTAAGACAAAAACTGTAGGAAAGAACAGAAAAGTGACACTATATAGTATTGAAAGGACTAATTCACCAAGATATAACACATAAATATTTATGCACACAATATTGGAACACCCAAATATGTGAAAGAAAGACTGTTTGATCTAAAGGGAAAGATAGACTTTAACAAAATAATTGTTGGGGATCTCCTGTCCCCTTTGGATAGATCCTTGAGATAAAAAATAAACAAAGAGACTCAGGATCTAAATGTCACACCACAACTGGATGTGACTGACATCTATAGAACTTTTCACCCACAAACAACAAAATATATGTATTTTTCACTCCCAGTTGGAACATTTTTGAAGACTGACTGTATTATAAGGTACAAAACAAGCCTTTACAAATTCAAAGATTTAGAAACCGTACTCAACATCTTCTCTGACCACAATGGGAATTAAATTTGAAATTAACTGAAGAAAACCCCTCAACAATACAAAAACACATAGAAACTAAATGACCTACTACTGAATGATTTCACAACCACTGAATAATTAAGTGTGAAATAAAAAGATTCATTGAAGTCAATAATAAAAAGCACACGTGTATACATAAATTGTGGTGCACAATGAAAGCAGTCATAAGAGGGAAGTTCATAGCAATTAATGCACATAAAAAGATGCAAAGGTGGCAAATAGACAACAACAGAACTCAAGTAACTGGAAAAACAACAAAAAACTGCAAAAAAAAACAGGAGAAAAGAAATAATGAAGATTAGAACAGAAATAAATGAAATAGAGAATAAATGAACTATATGAAAAATACATGAAATCAAAAGCTGGTTATTTGAGAAGATAAAAAAAATGATGCACCATTAGGTGGACTAATAAAGAAGAGAGAAAGGAACCAGATAAATCATCAATGAAACAAGCTAAAGATCATTAGAGGATACTATGAGCAGCTACACTAATAACCAAGAAAATCTGGATGAGATGGAAAATTTTATAGACATATACAAGCTACACAGATTGAGTCAGGAAGACATAGAAAGCCCGAATAGATATACGCAGACTGAGTCAGGAAGACATAGAAAGCCCGAATAGACCAATAATGAGCAATGAGATTGAACCAGTAACAAAGAGCCTCATAATAAAGAAAAGCCCATAACCCAGTGACTCTCTTCTGAATACCTAAAGAATACTTAAAGAATACTTAAAGAATACCTAACCCCTGTTTTACTCAAACTATTTCCCAAGATCCAAAAGGAAGAAACTGTCCTAATTCATTCTAAGAAGGCTTTATCACCCTGATCTCCAGAACATACAGGGACATAACCAAAAAAAAAAAACCAAAAACCAAAAACCAAAAAACAAACAAACAAACAAAAACCAGAAAAACTCACATCAATATCTCCGATGAATACAGATGGGAATATTCTCAGCAGTATACTAGCAAGTCATATCCAACGACACATTAAAAAGATTATACACCATGACCAAGTGGGCTATATTACAGGGATGCAGTGGTAGTTCAACATATGCAAAAGTGTAAATGTAATACATCATATTAACAGAAGGAAAGTTTAAAAATCATATGATCATATCAATTAATGAAGAAAAGGTATTTGTTAAAATACAAAATCCCTTCATGATTAAGACTCTCAGAAAAACTGGCATAGAAGAGACATTCCTCAACACAATAGGAGTCATATATAAAAAAATCATAGTTGACATCATACTGAATGGAGAAAAACTGAAAACTTTTTCCACTCAAAGCTGGAACAAGACAAAGCTGCTCACTCCACTCTTTTTCTATATATTACTGGAAGTTCTAGCCAATGCAATCAGACAAGAAACAAAATAAAAGGCATTCTAGAAGGGAAAGAATAAGTGAAGTTATCTCTACTTGCAGATGACTTGATTATATACATAGAAAACCCAAAAGAATTCACAAACTGTGGAAGTAATACATGAATACAGTAAAGTTGAAGGATACAAATTGAAATACAGAAATTTTCAGCATTTTTATACAACAGTAAACAGACTGAGCTAGTATTGAAGGAAGTAATCTCACTTAAAATAGCCACAAAAAATATAATACACTTGAAATAAAACTAACCAAAGAAATCAAAGACCTCTACAAGGAAAATGATGGAAATTTAAAAAAATTAATTAATGACACAAAAAAGTGGGAAGGCATCTCATGTTCCTAAATTGGAAAATTAATATAATCAAAATGTCAATTCTTTCAAATTTGATTTACAAATTTAATGCAATATCAATCAAATTACCAGAGATATTCTTTACAAAATTATAAAAATCAATTATAAAATTTGTTTGGAATCATAAAAGGTGCCGTGTTTCCAAAGCAATACTGCACAACAAGAATAAAGTAGAAGGCATCTTACTCCCTGACCCCAGAATATATTAGAAAGCTGTGATAATCAAAACAGCATGGTACTGCCACAAAAACAGGCAAATAGACAAATGTAACACAATAGAGAACCTAGAAATAACCCCCAAAACATATAGCCAACTGATATTTGACAAAAGCAATTAGTGCCCACAGGAAAAAAGCAGAAACGTGGCAAATAAATAACCTAACAATACAACTCAGAAAACTGGAAAAACAACAATAACAAAACCAAAAAAATGCCAGGAGAAAAGAAATAATAAAGATTCAAGCAGAAATAAATGAAATAAAGAATAAAAGAACTATACAGAGAATAAATGAAACCAAAAGCTGGCTCTTTGAGAAGATAAACAAAACTGACACACCATTAGCTAGATTAATCAAGAAGAACAAAGAATGGAACCAGATAAATCAAATCAGCAAGGAAACAGGCATTATTACAACAGATGTAATAGAAATACAAATTATCATCAGAGAGTACTATGAGTGACTATATGCCAACAAACGAGAACATCTAGATGAGATGAACAACTTTCTGGACACATATAACTTAACAAGATTGAGCCAGGAAGAAATAGGAAGTCTGAATAGACCCATAGCAAGCGATGATATTGAATCAGTAATAAATGGTCTCCTAACAAAGAAGAGCCTAGATGCCAAAGTCTTCACAAAATTCTACAAAACTTTAAGGAAGAACTAATTCTAATTCTCCTTAAACTATTTCTTAAACAAAAAGAAGGAACCCCCCTGAATTCATTCTATGAAGCTTTCATCATCTTAATTCCAAAGAAGGACATGACAGAAAAAAAGAAAACTTTAGGCCCATATTCCTGATAAATACAAATACAAAAATTCTCAGTGAGATACTAGCAAATTATATTCAACAACATATTAAAAAGATCTTACACCATGACCAAGTAGGATTTATTCTAGGGATGCAAGCATGGTTCAACATACACAAAACAGTAAACATAATACATCACATTAACAAAAGGAAAGATAAAAACCATCTGATCATATCAATCAATGCAGAAAAGGCACTCATTAAAACACATCCCTTTATGATTAAGAATCTCACAAAATTGGCATAGAAGGGACATTCCTTAACACAGTAAAGGCTAGCTATGAAAAACCCATAGCTAACATGATACTGAATGAGGAAAAGCTGAAAGCCTTTACACTAAAAACAGGAGCAAGACAAGGCTACTCATTTACTCCACTCCTTTTTGACATAGTGCCGAAAGTTCTAGCCAATGCAACTAGATAAGAGAGTCAAATAAAAGGCATTCAAATAAGGAAAGAATAAGTGAAATTACTATATTTGTAGATCATATGATGCTATACATAGAAAACCAAAAAGAATCCACAAGAAAAACTCCCCAAAGTGATAAATGAATATAGTAAAGTGGCAGGATACAAAAGCAATGTACAAAAATCTACAGCATTTTTATACACCAACAATGGACAAACTCAGACAGAATGGATGAAAGAAATCCTATTTACGGTAGCTACAAAACCAATAAGATACCTAGGAATAAACCTTACAAAGACATCAAAGATCTCGATAAGGAAACACTAGAAAAATTAATTTAAAATAATAAAACAGTGGAAAAACATTTTATGTTCCTGGATTAAAAAATTAATGTAATCAGGATGACAATCCTACCCAAATTAATCTACAAATTCAATGCAATCTTAGCCAAATTACCAAAGATATTCCTCACCAAAATAGGAAAAAAAATCATAAAATTTGTCTGGAAGTATAAAAGGCTTTGTATTGCCAGACTGATACTGTGAAAGGAGAATAAAGTAGGAGACATATCACTTCCCAACCTCAACACATATTAAAAAGCTGTGATAATTAAAACAGCTTGATATTGGAACAAAAACAGACAGATCAATGGAACAGAACTGAGACCTTCCAAACAAACCCCAAAACATATAGCCAACAGATCCTTCTCAAAGGGTACAAGACAATCCAGTAGAAAACAAAACAAAACAAATCAAAACAAAACTCTTCAGCAAATGGTGCTGGGAGAACAGGATATCCACCTGCAGAAGAATGAACCTGAATTCATATCTCTCACCATTAACATAAAGTGACTCAAAATAGATTGAGGATTTAGACATAAAGCCATAAGAATACTAGTGGAAAATAGGGAAAACTCTTGGAGACCTTGGAGTAGGCAAATACTTCTTAAAGAAGATCTCCAAAGCGCAGGTGATAGTCCCAAAAATAGACAAATGGGACTATATTAGGGTGAGAAGCTTCTGCACAGCCAAAGAAACAATAAGTAAAGTGAGAAGAAAACTCTCAGAGTGGAAGAATATATTTGCTAACTATACCTCAGATAAGGGACTGATAATTTGAATGTACAGGGAACTCAAGCAGATTACCCACAAAAAAAAATAATCCAATTCAAAGATGGGAAAATGAGCAGAACAGAAAATTCTATGGAGAATACATATGAATGGCCCAAAAGCATATGAAAACATACTCTACATCTCTTATCATAAGGGAAAAGCAAATCAAAACCACAATGAGATACCACTTAACCTTAGTCAGAATGGCAAAATTATGAAATAAATAATGACAAGTGTTGGTGAGGCTGTGGTAAAAAGCTACACTCCCAACAACTACACTTTTGTTGGGAATTAAATTACTACAACAACTTTGTAGAACCATATGGAGATTCCATAGAAACCTACAAATAGAACTACCATATGACCTAGTAATTCCACTTTTAGGTATTTACCCAAAGATTAGAAAAACCCTCAGTCGGAAAAACAATTGCACATCCATGTTTATTGCAGCATTATTTATAATCGTTAGGACATGGAATCAACCTGAATATCCAAAAATAGGGGATTGAATTGAAAAAATGTGTCATATGTACTCTATGGAATACTATTCATCCACAAAAAATAATGAAACCCTGATATTTGATAAGAAGTGAACCAATATGGAAGACTTAATGCTAAGCAAATCAAGTTAGACTATGAAAGACAGACTTTGTATGTCCCCATTCAATATATACTGATTATCTGTGCTCTATGGCAGAAACTGAGAGTTTGGAAGGTATAGTAGCAGGGAGGGCAATAACAGGTACTAAAGATAGAATAGGGGTAATACTGGAGTGGGTAGTGGAGGGAGGGAGAGAGGGTAACGGGAAGAAAAAGAAAAGTATGCTTAATTGACAAAAAAAATGAGAAGCTATTTGCTGATGATGATGTGGGTAGTAATCTCTGTCTTGACTGATATGCATGGCAATCATGGTGAAAAAATGTTATACATTGTGAATGTATATGTGATTAAATGTAAAATAAAATAAATAAATAAATGATAAGTGTTGGTGATGCTGTGGTGTAAAGGGAACTGTCCTACCCTGTTGGTGGGAATGTAAATTATTGGGTTGTTGGAAAAGTCATGACATATTCTTTCTGTTTTTCTATGCAAAAATTTGCTATGATTTTTACAATAACCCAATAGTACAGAACAATATGGAGATTTCTCAAAAACTTATAAATTGAAACACCATATGACTCAGCAATTCTACTCCTGCATATTTATCCAGAGAATAGGAATACACTCAGTGGGCAATAAATAAATAAATAAATGAAAAGAAAACAGCCTCCAGCACATCCTGTTCATTACAGCATTATTCATAAGAGGACACAGAATCAATGCAGATGTCCAAGAACAGATGAATAGAGTGAAAAAATGTGGCATATGTACATTATGGAATACTATGCAGCCATAAAAAAAACACCAATGAAACCCTGGCATTTAATAGAAAGTAGATGAATATGGAAGATTTAATGCTAAGTGAAGGAAGCTGGACTATGAAAGAGATACATTGTATGTCTCTACTTAATATGTACAGAATGTCTGCACTCTGGCAAAAGCTAAAAGATTGGAAGGTACAAAATCATGGAGAACAACTACATAGTAGAGATAGTATGGGAAGAAGGTGGACAATGCGGAGAGTGGATAGGAGGGAATTAAGGTGAAGGAAATAAAAACATTAAATAGACAAAAATAGAAAATTATCTGAGGAGTCTAATGTGAATGGTAATATCTTTGGACTAATAGGGAGTATATAATGTATTCATGTATGAAGTAAAGATGCACAATGATTAAATGTGAGAAAAATAGCTGATTATACTAAATGGACTGAGTTATTCTAAAAAAAGCATCTGGGTTACCTTTCTTGACAATTCAAAGGTATGCTTTTCATAATCAGAGGGAATAGAGGTGTCTGAGATCAGAACATGCATAAATAGTTACATATTTACTATCTTAAGGTTCATGCTGCAAAATAATATGAAGTAATAGTAAGGCTTATTTTCTTTTTTAAAAAAGATGTTTTTTCCATAGGATATGAGTGCTTGCCAGAGAGAGACAGTGAGAGGGAAAACAAGAATTCACCCCTCGGGAGGGATGGCCTCACTACAGTCTCTTCTCCTCCATTCTCCTCTTGGTATTTGGGGCATCCACACACATGCTCCTGGTATGATTTTTCAAGCTACCACATGCAGAAATGAACCGTGGTTAGCCATGTGGGAGTCCAGCACCTTAACCACTATTCTCCCTGCTGGTCTCCCTTTGTTGTTTTTATTTTTAAGTTGCTTGAACTATCTATATAACTGTATAATTATGTTACTCAGAACTAGCTCAGAAATTTTTCTTTTTAGACTGGTTATCAATCAAAATACTAACAGTTTTTAATATAATATGTTTATAGCCATTTTTTTCTGTTTTTAAATTAACAAAACATTGCATGTTTTCATTATATACAAAATTATGTGTTTGAAGTATATGCACATTTCTGAAGGGATAAGCCTAGCTAATTACTAAATATACTAACCTACACGGTTGTAATTTTTGTGGTGAGAGCATATAACATCCACTTTCTTTACATGTTTTCAAAAATTTAATATGTATTATTACCTATAGTCCATCTTAATGTACAATAGATCTCATAAAATTTATTCCACCTGTTTGTGATTATGTATCCTTTGCTAGCCATCTCTCCCTTTTCCTGCCCCCTAGCTAGTCCAGCTTTGGTAACCATTTTAACATTTTACTTTCATGAGGTTTTGTTGTTGTTTGTTTTTGTTTCTTTTTCAGTTTTCACATTTGAGTGAGATTATGATATGGTATTTGTCATTCTGTACCTGACTTATTTTTCATAACAAAATTTCTTTCGAGTTCATGCATAATGTCACAGAAATCAGGATTTCATATTTTTATGACCGAATGGCTGAATGATATTTCATTGCATTCCATTGACCACATTTTACTTATCTACTCATCCACTGACACTTATTTTGATCCCATATCATGACAGTTGTGAATAATACTGCAATATAAACACAGGAATACAAGTTCTCTTTGTCCATTTTCTTTGGATGTATACTAGTAGTGAAGTTACTTGATCATATGTTAGTTCTATTTAAAATTTTTAAGGAATCTCTGTACTATTTTCTATAATGTTTTTACTACTATGTTTTACTAATGTCTTAATAACATGAAGAATATCCCCGTGTAACATTCTCAAAG
The DNA here is from genome assembly GCF_000334495.1 of Tupaia belangeri chinensis. Lineage (NCBI taxonomy): Eukaryota > Metazoa > Chordata > Mammalia > Scandentia > Tupaiidae > Tupaia > Tupaia belangeri. The sequence continues at coordinate 3,937,838 of NW_006159736.1, forward strand.
CAGTAATGGATGAAAATTTTGCATTATAAAATGATAATGGTATAGACATTTGTAAAATTCTGCTACTACTCCTGAAATCATTTTTTTTTTTGTATACTTGTGCTTCCTAGTCATTTAAGAAAGATGAAAAGTTGGGACTAGCAGATGGTGTCATTACGAGTCCAGCTACGTTGTTGGACTCCCATGTAGGGTTCAAGTCCCAGACCTGGTGGCTTAAACTCACACTGGGCAAACCTCTCCAAAAAAGAAAAAAAGAAAAAAAGAAAGATGAAAATTAAAGTTGAAGCCCAGCCATAAATGCCAACTTCTCCAAGTACTTCTGTTCAAATGTGCATTACACTAAAGAGCCCAGATTAATGGTGTTCTCATAAACTTAATATTTAATCCCAATGTCTGATGGATCAATAATTATAATCTGGTTATCTTTACCAGTTTTCTGAATATTCTCTTAAACAAATATATAAATTATTTCCAAATAGTTCTATTTTCTCTTCTTTTCCATTGAATGAATCACTCACTCAAAAATATTGAATCTATTTTTAAATATGATTGGAAGGCAAGGTCAATTATCTTTTCCTCTTTTTTTTAATCTTAATTTTTTTTTTTTATGTTTTTGGCATAAGGGCACGTGCACTTGCCAGAGACAGATAGAGAGAAGGAAAGTGAAAAAACACTTTCCAGGGTGTAGGGGGAAGGTAGCATGCCACAGACCCTTCTCCTTCATTCTCCCCTCAGGATTTTCATCACTTATGTGTTCCATCATGATTTTCAAGCCTCTAGGTTTGGGATTTGTACCACAGTCAGCCACGTGAGAGTCCAACGCCTTAACCACCTGGTAGCTCCTGGCAAGGCCAATCGTGTTATATACTTAACAATTTAACCCAAGTTTACTCAATTTCAGCAATTATACATTTATAATTACTTATAAATGTCATTTTCTTATTCAAAACCCATGGTTTTTTTTGTTTGTTTTTTTGTTTTTGTTTCTTTACAAGCAGGAATTGTACTAGGTGATGCTAAGATAGACTAGTGAGAAAAGCAAACTGGTCTCTGGCCTCATGAAACTTGAAGGACTAGAAGGGGAAAGAAGTTAATCAGATAATTACACAAACAAATATATGATTGCACATGTGATAATTATCTCAAATGAGAGACAGTGGGTTGATCCTATTGCCTAGTGACTGAGGGAAGCCCAATCCCACATGACTGACCTTAGTTTTTTGTTTTGTTTTGTTTTGTTTTTTGAGAGGTTTTTTCACTGTAGGGCGCGTGCGCTTGCCAGACAGACAGAGAGAGACATAGAGACAGAAAGCAAGAAATCACCCCCCAGAGGGGATGGTCACGTCCCAATCCCTTCTCCTCTCAGGATCTTGGGCACGCACGCACATGCGCCCGGCGTGAGTTTTAAGTCACTGGGTCCGGGACGCGAACCGCGGTCGACTACGTGGGAGTCCAGCGACATAGCCATTATGCTAACTGCTGGTTCCCATGACTGACCTTAGTTTAAACTCTGTCCACAGTGGTTTGAAGGACACGCCGGGCACTTGCCCAGGGTCCAAAAGTGAGGCAGAGATGAGGATAAGGGATGGAGGCCTGGCCCTACCCCATGGGGGAGGCACTCGCTCTCTCTCCCTCTCTCCATTGTGAGCATACATGGCCTCTGACAATGCAAAAACAGGAGGTACGTGGTGCTGTAAGAAAGGCTACCAACTGAGTCACAGAGGCCAGTGCTAACAGCCCCAAGGAAATGACCACCTGAAATCGGAATGATGCATGGTGATTACTTTGTGAAAGAGGGGAGGAAGGCAGATTCCAGATGGCTGGTAGAGCTAATATGAAGGTCTATGAAGGTCTACTGGTGGGAAAGGAACATGTCTGTTTGAAGGGATCTAAACAAGGCCCTATGGCTGGAACCCAGACAGTAAGTTAGTGGGAGCCTCATAGGAGATTAGGCTGGGATGAGGGGGTAAATAGGGGTAATCGTAAATGTACTGCCAGTAAGAACAGTAATAGCATTATTATAACATAATGATAACGGTTTTTGCTGTTATGTCAACATCATTCTATGCATTTTGTATTTACCCACTAATTCCATGTTAACGTGAACATTATTAAATAGATACTACATGATTTCTTTATTATAGATAAGCTACCTAGACAGAATTTAAGTAACTTGCCCAGTATCACCCAGTTGATTGTGATGAAATGATTAACTTCATCCCTAGTGACTGTGCTTTCAATCACAAAATTGTATTAACAATAGTTTAAAGGCAGCATTAAGTAATTTATTCCAGCCTAAAAACACTGAGGGCCACCGAAGTATTTTAATTAATAGGTGGACAGATGGAAAGTAAAATAGATAATATGGACAAGTGTGTATGTGGGCATATGTTATTGCATTACTCTAAACAAGAAATAATGGAAATATGACCTTGGTTTCTGTTTTAATTAAAACTATTTTTCTTGTGGAAACAAGTACCTGGTTAAGAAACATTTCCCCCTTGTGGTTGCAGGTTTTAGAACTGCTGGTACACTAAGCATATAAATACCTTTTTGTTCTGCAATTTTCTATTTTCAGTTAAACATACTTAGCCAACCATAGAGCAATTTTTGTTTTCTTTTGAAGGGGATTTTATGTGAATGTTTGAATGTCATGTTAGGATTTCCTCTTATTACTAGGAATAGAACTTCAAACAAAATAATTGTGCAGTACCTACAAGGTTACTGTTTGCAGGGGTTTGGGACAATGAATGACTTTTTCTCTTCACCCTTGAAAGCGTTTTTTCTCCTCCCCTCTGGGGAAGAACATTTCAAACAGTCTCTAAATACAGGCAAGCCCGGCCCCTTTAGGGTGCACAACTGCATGATACCATTCATTCTACAGTCTTCATTTTCTGTATGTATGATGATTTCTGGGACAAATTCAATTAAGTCTCACATTTATAGAAGTCCCAGCTTTCTAGGGCATCCATTATTTTGTGCTTATTTACTCCCTCACTTTTTTTTTTTTTTTAAAGCAGGATCTCATCTTCCATTCCTCCCTAACTTTCCAAATTCCTCTGCTGGGTTTCTGGAATCCACTCTTGGTCATCAGTAAACTCCTCTATATTTTTAACCTCTTTGAATTACTTTCTCCTACTCTCATTTAATGATTCTGTGTCATGAACTGAGTATTATAATCGATCCCCAGGAGATTTAAAAATATGTGAATGCTTTAGAGCATGGCACCTCAATTGAATCAGAACCTCTGGGAAGGGGTATGGGCATCACTGAGTATGTTTTTCAGGTGACTGCGATGAGAATACAGGGTTGAGAGCCACTAAGTCTGTGGTTCACAAAGCTTGGCCTCCAGGTGCGTGGTGTCTGTATCACCTGAGAACTCTTAGAAATGGGAATCCTAACTCCAACCCAGAACGACTAATTCAGAAACTTTGAGGTGTAACTCAAAAAGCTATTGAACTAGCCCTCCTGGTGATTCTTATGAAGACTGGGTGTAGGAACTACACCACTGAACCAAGTCCAAGTATGCACTCCACCCATAGTCTCATCAGTCTTAGACAGTTTCCTCCCATGTGTACTCCAGGATCTGAAGGTGGATTATATATTTTCCTGGATTCTGTCTTCTTCTGAAACGGTTTTCCTTTCTGTTTCAAAATACACCAGATCTTTCAAAACAATGTTGAAATACTCAACTACCCATTATGGTTCCTTATGTTATCTACTTCATATGCTGCTCTTTCTGTAATTCACTTTCAATTCATAATAACCTCACTACCTAGCTTACTTGTTTGTATCCTTTTTTTTTTCTTTTGTTATCTTCTTTCTGTAAAAACTTATTACATGTATTTATGGTATGCAGAATGATTTTTTGATATGCATATACATTAAAGAATGGCTAAATTAAACTATTTAGCATAGGTATTACTTTACATACACTTTTTGTGGTGAGAATACTAATATAAATTATATCATTTTACTCCTTGAAACTGACTAAAGGATTCCTGTTGCAATCAGAATGGAATGCAACTGCTTAATTTTTTTTTGTTTAACTTTTTTTTTGCGGGGGGGAGGCTTTTTTTTTTTTTTTTGCTATAGGGCGTGTGCGCTCGCCAGACAGACAGGGAGAAACAGAGAGACAGAAAGCGAGAAATCACCCCCCAGGGGTGATGGCCATGCCACAATCCCTTCTCTTCCATTCTCCTCTCGGAATCTTGGGCGTGCACACACACATGCCCGGCCTCAGTTTAAGCCACCAGGTCCGGGACACGAACCGCAGTTGAATACGTGGGAGTCAAGCGACATAGCCATTATGCTAACTGCTGGTCCCAATTCTTTTTTAAAATATATTTTAGTTTAGTTTCTTTTAAACATTCAATCACTATGTATCACTTAGCTTGTGAAGTGAATTTTCCCAACATGAATACATTTCACACCAGTCTAGTTGAGGATACCAAACATGTTATCATCAAAAGATATTAATCCATTTCTGTGTCCCGTAAATGTCTTGCCTATTTTTCCCCTTAATGTCTTTCCTCACATCTCCTCTCACCCTCTTCCCACACTGTATCCAGTATCCATAATTATTTTCTATGTTTCTATATCCTCTAATCTTTCAGATTCTGCCATAGAGTGCAGACAGTCAGTATATATTAAGTGGAAATATAAAATGTCTGTCCTTCATAGCCTGGCTTGCTTCACTCAGCAGAAAATCTTCTGTATTTGTTCACTTTCCATAAAAAGCCAGGGTCTTGTTGTTTATTATGGCCGAGTGGTATTTCATAGAGTATATGTGCCACACTTTTCAATCCATTGATCTGTTCATGGACATTTGGGTTGGTTCCATGTCTTAGCAATTGTGAATAATGCCACAATAAACATAGATGTGTAGGGAGCAGCAGATGACATAATGGTTATGTCATTGGACTCACATAGTCGACCACGGTTTGAGTCGCAGACCCGAAGGCTTAAAACTCATGATATGTATGTGCATTCCCAAGATCCCAAGAGGAGAATGGGGGATTGCGACATGGCCAACTCTCCCCCCCCCCGCCGGGGGGTGACTTCTCACTTTCTCTCTCTGTCTTTCTCTGTTTCTCTGCTGAGCACACATGCCCTATAGCACAAATCTCTTTTTCATCTGAGCATTCTCCTGTCCTTTGGGTAGCTACCCAGGAGTGGAACTGCTGGATCACATGGCAGTTCTATCTGTAGATCTTTGAGATATCTCCATATAGTTCTCCATTGTGGCTGGACCAATGTACATTCCCATGAGCATGTAGGAGAGTTCCCCTTTCACTACAGACCTGCCAGAATTTATCATTTTTTGCTTTTTTAGTCTTATTCTAACTGTTGTTAGGTGGTACCTCATTGAGGTTTTAATCTGCATCTCCCTTATGATTAGTGATGTTGAGCAATTTTCCATATGCTTTTTGGCTGTTCATATGTCTTCCTTAGAGAGTTGTTTTTTCAGCTCATTTTCACATCTTTTAATTGGGCTCATCTTTTTTTGGGGGGGAGGGGGGATGGTGGTAAGCCTCTTGAATTCCCTGTGCATTCTGGTTATCAGTTCCTTTTATCTGAGGCATAGTTTACAAAAATATTCTCTCTTTCTGAAGGTTTTTAATTCACACTAATTACTGTGTCTTTTGCTGGGCAGAAACTTTTTAATCTGATGTAATCCCACTTCTTTACTTTTAAGATCATTGCCTTGGCTTTGGGTTTCTTATTTAAGAAGTCTTTGCCTACCCCAATGTCTCCTAGAGTTTCCTCCAGGGTTTTCCACCAGTAATTTTTTTTTTTTTGAGAGGTTTTTTGCTATAGGGAACGTGCGCTCGCCCGACAGACAGAGGGAGGGAGACAGAAAGCGAGAAATCACCCCCCGCAGGGGGGATAGCCACCCCGCAATCCCTTCTCCTTCATTCTCCTCTCAGGATTTTAGGCACACATGCACATGCGTCTGGCGTGAGTTTTAAGCCACTGGGTTCAGGACGCAAACCACGGTCGACTACGTGGGAGTCCAGCGACATAGCCATTATGCTAACGGCTGGTCCTTCCACCAGTAATTTTATAGTTTGAGGTCTTAGGTTTTGATCTTTGATCGACTTTGAGTTGATTTTTGTCAATGAAGAAGGACAGGAATTCAGATTCATCTTTCTGCAGGCAACTCTTTAATTCTCTGACATCATCTTCTACTGCTCTTCTTACTTTGTTCCAGCTTCTCAGCTTTCTGTTGTTTGTTTGCTTTAAAGAATTATTCATTTTATTTATCATAATTATTATTGTTTTAATATTCTACACTACACATGCACTCACTAGAGAGAGAGAAAGAAAGAGAAAGAAGAAAAACAAGTCACCAGGTCAGGGACTGGAAGGGTGATCAGGCATGTACTAGTGGCTAACTTAACCACTGTGCTACTGACCCTGCTTCCTGTTATTTGAACATCTGAAGCTCAGTATCATCTTAGAGACTTTGCATTTGTTCTTCTACTTAGAGTTGTTTTCTACCATATGATTTATTTTAACTTCCAGATTTCAGTTTCCTGCTTATATAGTACATCAGGGCTTTTCTTTTTAAACAAAACTTTGTTCAGATCATTCAAAATATTTGACAGGCTAAATTTCAGTTGCAATACTACAATTTCACAAAAGATGGTACACATTTTTGTACACCAGTCAGACCTTTCTTTTAGGCAAAGTGCTCTTTTAGTGGCAGATAAATTAACAAATACACACTATTTTGAACTATTACACACAGTACAAAATAAAGTTACTTGTTTTTCTCTCATAAACAAAATTAAATCTTTTATGATTTTTCTCTTATTTTCTTTTATTTTGTCTCATACCCACCATCCATGACCACTCTCTACTGTCTACTTTCCCCCCTTATTTTCAGTAGCATACAGCAATTCTCTCTACCATCACATCTTCAGATCTCTCAACCTCTGCCATGAAGTACAGACACTCAGTACAAATTGAGAGGGGATATACAATGTGTATCTTTTAAAGTTAAGGTTACTTTGCCCAACATTAACTCTTTTATACTCATCCTTTTTGAGTTTAATGATAGGATCTCTTTGTTTCTTATAACTTTGTAATATTTCCATTATATATATATATATATATATATATACACACATACACAGATTTTCAACTGTATCATCAAGTTTGGGATCTTTAGGTTGGTTCTGTGTTTTAATAATTATAAATAATGCTACAATAAACATGGATATGCAGATGTCTTTCCAATTGACTGTTTTCTTGTTTTGGGAGTAGATACCAAGAATTGGGATGGCTGGGTCATAAGGAAGTTCTATTTGTAGGTTTTTGGGAAACCTCCATATTGTTTTCCGAAGAGGTCAGACTAATTTACATTCCTACCAAGGATATAGAAAGTTTCCTTTCACCACAGCCTCACCAACAATTATCATTCTGTGTGTGTGTGTGTATGTGAGTGTGTGTGTGTGTGTGTGTGTGTGTGTGTGTGTGTGTGTATGTATTTGATCCTAGCCATTCTAAATAGGGTTAAATGATATCTCATTGTGGTTTTAATTTGCATTTTTCTTTTTTTTTTTTAGAGGATTTTGCCTTAGAGCGCATGTACTCTTTTGAGAGAGACAGACAAACATAGTGAGAGGAAAAGTGAAAAATCACACCCCACCAGGGGAGGAGGGATGGCCGCACCACAATCCCTTCTCTTCCATTCTCCTCCTGGAATCTTGGGCACACATGCACATGCAGTCAGCATGGGTTTCAAGCCACTGGATCTGGGACTCAAATCGCCATCAGTTTTGTGGGAGTCCAGTGACATAATTGCTTACCATCTGCCGGCCCATGTTTTTCTTATAGTGAGAGAAATCGGACATTTTTTCAGATACTTCTTGGACATTATAAATCTCCCTTGGAGAGTTTTCTATTCTATTATTTGCCCATTTTTAAACTGGAATATTTCTTTTCCTATGGGTGAGCTGCTTGAGCTCCCTATATTTTCTAGATATTAATCGCTTATCTGAGGGAAAATTTTTAAATATCGTATCTCATTCTTTGGGTTGTCTTTTTACTTTGATTATAGCTCCTTTCACTTTTTAGCTTGATGTAACCCCACTCATCTATTTTAGGGACTATTCCCGATGCTTTTGGGATCTTATTTAATAAATCTTTGCCTACTACAATGTCTTAAAAGGCTACTCCTACATTTTTTACTAGTAGTTTTGTGTATAGAGGCTTTATATTTAAGCCTTTGATCCATTTTGAGTTGATTCTAGTTAACGGGTTCAGTTTCATTTTTCTGCGGATGTATATTCAATTCTCCCAACATCATTTGCCAAAGAAACTTTCTTTTCTCTACTGTATTGTCTTATTTCCTGAATCAAAGAAGAGTTGAATGTATGATTTGGGATTTATTTCTGTATTATTTATTCTGTTCCATTGATCTATGCATCTATTTTTGTGTCACTTTTATACTGTTTTAATTATCACTTCTTTGTAGTATACTTTAAAGTTGTGTAGTGAGATGGCTCCTAGTTTATTGTCTTCATACAGTATTGCATTGGCAATACAAGGTCTTTTGATTCCAGGAAAAGTTTATAATTGTTTTGTCTATTTCTGTGAAGAATGTCTCAGGTAATTGGATCAGGATTGCTTTATATATGTAGATTAATTTGGGTAGGACTGACATCTTAATTATATTAATTCTTCTGCTCCAAGAACATGGTATATCCTTTTTTTATATATAAATATATATTATATACATAATATATATATACATATCATATATATGTCATATTTAATTTATTTTTAAAGTTTTCATTTCTTTTATAGTTTTTTAGAGAGAGATTTTTGCTTATAGGCACATGTGTTCACCAGAGAGACAGAAAGTGAGAAATCACCCCCTAGGAGGAATTGCTATGCTGCAATCCCTTGTCCATTCTCCTTTCAGGATTTTGGGTACACATACACACACACACACACACACACACGCGGCATGAATTTTAAGTCTCTAGGTCTAGAACTTGAACAGCAGTCAACTATGTGGGAGTCCAGTGACATAACTATTATGCCATAGTTTTCTTTATAAAGGTCTTTTACTTCTTTGGTTAGATAAATTCCTAGGTATCTTATTATTTTGTAGCTATAGTAAACGAGATTGCTTTCTTCAATTCTGTCTCTGTGCATTATTGTTGTATTAAAAAAGCTATAGATTTTTGTAGATTAGCTTTGTATCATACAACTTTATTGAATTCATTTACCACTTCTAGAAGTTTTTTCATGTATTTCCTAGGATTTTCTGGGTAAATGATCGTATCATCTGCATCTAGGGACAGTTTAATCTTCTTCTTTCCCTTTTGAAAGACGTTGAATAATTTTTATTTTACTCTCAATTCTGACTGCTAGGCTAGGACTTCCAACACTATGTTAAAGAGGAGTGGATAGAGTGGGCAACACTCTCCTATTCTAGTTTTTAATGGGAAAGCTTTTAGCTTTTTCCATTTAGCATGATGTTCACAGTAGGTCTGTCATATATAGCTTTTGGTATGTTGAGAAATGTCCCCTCTACCACAGTTTTGTTGAGTCTTGATCATGAAGGGATATTGTATTTTATTAAATGCTTTTTCTACATCTATGATCATATGATTTTTCTCTTTCTTTCTATTAAAGTGATATGTTCATTTATTGTTTTATATATGTGGAACCATCCTTACTTTTCAGGAAGAAAGCTTACCTGGTAATGGTTTATAATCATCTTGATATGTTGTTGGATTTGGTTTGTTAATATCTTGCTGAAAATATTTATATTAATATTAATCAGAGTATTTGTCTGTAGTTTTGTTGTTTTGTTAGTCCTCATCTGGTTTTGGTATAAGAGTAATAGAGGCATCATAAGATGAGATTGAGAGGACTCTTTTTTTTTTTAATCTTTAGAAATAGGTTGAGAAGAGTCGAAATTAGCTCTTCTTTAAAAGTTTTGTTTTGTTTTCTTTTAATTTACATTTAATCACATTTAGAGTTACAGTATAGAACATTGCTTTTTCCAGCACAAATACCATCTATATCAATCAAGTTAAAGACATTACTATATATATTATCATCAGCAAATACTTTTTCATTTTTTTGTTAACTAAACACACTTTTTACGTTTCTTTCTTTGAAAGTTTCGTAGAATTCAGAAGTGAAGTCATCTGTACCTAGACTTTTCTTTCTTGGAAGACTACTATCTCCGCTTACATCTCATCACTTGTTACTGATCTATGTAGGCTTTCTATTTCATCCTGAGTCAACCTACATAACTTATGCTTACCCAGAAATTTGGCCATCTCATCTAGATTTTCTATTTTGTTGACATGCATTACTCATAGTATTCTCTCATAAGTTTTTGTATTTCATATATATCAATTGTAATATTGCCAGCCTTATTCTGATTCTATCTACCTGATTCCTTTCTCTATTTTTCTTTAGTCTAGCTATTGGTTATTGTTTATCCTTTCAAAAATCAGCTTCTTATTTCATTTTATTGTATAGTTATTTTATTCTCTATTTCATTTATTTTAGCTTTACATTAGAGCTTTACTTAATGAAGAAACATAGACTTGTTGATTAACCTGTTGATTAATACACTAAAAAAAGTGTCAGTATAAGCAGAACTGAATTCACTTTTTATGTCTCACTGTCTTCATGCTGACACTTTATAAGATGAGAAATGTAGTACTTATTTTGATTTATAAGGTATTTCCATCAAAATGCATTTGCAAAAGAGAATTGGGAATAAGATGACTAAAAGAATTTATCTATATGGTTTTGCTTTAAAAAAAAAGTATTCGTGATAAATCACACGTGCATGAGAGAGAGAAACACCTTCCATAGTGTTCCATCAAGCCAAGTTCCCCTTCCTCTGGATCTCCAGCCTGCCAGGATTCCGGGTATTTGTGCAAACACCAGCATGTTTTTAGGCCAACTCGAACCACAGGTAGTATGTGGCTTCCTGCTCTGTAGTCTAGCACACCATAGACTTTGTCACAGAACTGGGCCAATCTAAATGTTTGTTAACCATTTTCAGAGTATTCTAATTTTGTCTGCTACTGATTTGCCCTTTCCTGAGCTTGTTTCCTTCCTGTCCTGCATGAAACCAGAAAAACAGGGAAATAACACTAGAGGAAAGGAGAAAGAAAATGGAAAAGGTTAATAGTTCTGGTGAGTTATTTCTTTCTTATGTTTATGCTACTCTCATAACTGTTTTTTACTATTTTTAAAAGGCATATTAACTTCAACATTCACTAAATTAGAATTTTCACAGTAACAATTATGTTTGTTTTAAAGCATTAAAGTAGGAATGAAATACATTGAGCATTCACTAAAAATATTAGTATACTGACCTTATAAAAAATAAATTTCTGGGGACCAACAGTTAGTGTAATGGCTATGTCGCTGGACTCCCATGTAGTCAACCGTGGTTTAAGTCCCAGACCCAGTGGCTTATATTCACACCAGGCACTTGTATGTGCGTGCCCAAGATCCCAAGAGGAGAATGGAGGAGAAGGGATTGTGGCATGGCCATTCCCCCCCAGGGGGTGATTTCTTGCTTTCTATCTCTCTGTCTTTCTAGCAAGTGCATGCACCCTATAGCAAAAACCTCTCCAAAAAAATAATAAATCTGCAAAACTATTCCATTACTTAACATAATTCATATTAGAAAATTCCACTAAAATCTCTAAGTATTTAATGTTAATTTTGTTTATTTTTACCACCCTAAATACATATATTGGCTTTTTCTGTCTTACAATATTATTTTATGAAAAGTGAGTAACTTTTCAGTAACTATTGAAATATGTCTTCCTTAATCCCTTTTAAGAATAAAAGCAATATGTAATTTTTATGTTAAAAAGTGTTAAATTGTGAACTGAAGACTTGGCTTAATTAGTATTGTGTGTGTGTGTATATATATATATTACATATATACACACACATATATATTACATATATACACACACATGTATATATAGACATATATACACACATATATACACATATATATTGCATACAATTAGTATTATGTGTGTATATATATATATATACACACATGTATGATATATATCTGACCCAGTGCAGTGAAGGGCGTGCTAAAAAGGCTTTCCAGAGGACAAAGTATAAGACGCTGTCTGAGAAAACACGATTCTGTTTCTTTAGACAGGCCTTCCACTTTATACTTCATCCTACCCCTTGCCCTATGCAAAGATATAGCTAAAAGCAACTTCAATTTTTTCCCTCAGTTTTTCAGAAAATGATTCACATTTTGCCAGAGCTCAGCAAGTCTAAATAAAAATGCACTGATTTAGAGATGGAAATCCCTATTTTCTCTTCACATTAACTCTCTGCATAGTCACTTGAATATACAGAACTCCCTGAGGGACATCTGCGACTCACCAAATAATTCCTTACCATTTGAAAAAATAAAAGATGGCTTTCAATTACTCTGTGTAAACATAGTCAAATGTTAACTTCAAATTTAATTTAGTGTAGATAATATAATTTAAAGTATAGTGGAAAGCAATAGAAATGAGGCCAAACAAGCAGAAAATATTTGACCTTCAATTGTAAATGGTCACCAATTATTAGTATAATATCTTCAAATTATTGAATGCATGTGTTTCAGTGCCACTATTGATAAATAAGACAACTTCATAGGTTTTCTGAGTAGTGGGTGCTAATATGATTGCAGACAGTTGAAAAAGACATAAGCACAAAGTTAAATAAATATATTTTCATACTTTTCTAATAACAATTATACTCTGATGTCAAATGAAGCCAAAAATAAAAGCATAGAAACAATACAGTAAGTAGCAATTATGGGATTACTCTGTTATTGCAGAAATTCAAAAAATTAGTATAGAAAAATTAAGCTCACAAACAAAATGTCATTACTGAAATGCACATTGACTATTTTTAGCCAACATAGTTGGTTTCATCTTTACAGATATGAAATAAAAACATGAAATTAAAAATATAAATCAATACTGTCAAATTACAAAAAAATCCAAAGATGATTGCTTACAATCTTCAAGGCCCATCAGCTAATCAAATATATTTAAGAACTTAATGTTGAGACCAGCAGTTAGAGTAATGATTATGTCGCTGGACTCCCACGTAGTTCACCACAGTTCGAGTCCTGGGCTTGGCGGTTTAAAATTCATTGTGGACACATGTGCATGAGTGTCCAAAGTTCCAAGAGGAGAATGAAGGAGAAGGGATTGCGGCCTGGCCACCCCGCTGGGGGTTGATTTTTCACTTTCTGTTTCTCTGGCAAATATACAAACATTATAGTAAAAATCTCTCTGCAGAAGAAAAAAAGAACTTAATGTTAAGGCCAATAATTTAGCTAGTATTTTGAAAATAGGTAAGGAAATGCAAATAAATATACTAGATAATTTTAATAACATTTCTTTCTTGGTAAGGTAATGATAATTTATAACTCTGATCAAAAAACAAAGCCTGCTACTATATTTCATATTATAATGCAGCTAAAGATATATGAATTTATATTTATTATGAAACCAAGTTATTTAAAATGTAACTTGGAATACCATTCTTTGCCTTCAAAGGTAACTTTAATTCTAATTATAAAAAAAAACCTTGATAATATTTAATACTTAAGAAAAAGTAAATCTAATATCATGCCACATTATTATACATTATATTATTATGCTTAATGATTTACTATCACTAAATCCATTTTCCTTGTTCAAGATGAATGGGATATCCTGTTGACTTGCTAGAAAGACTTACCTGAGGGACCAGCAGTTAGAGAAATGGCTATGTCACTGGACTCCCATGTAGTTGACTGTGGTTCAAGTCCTGGACCTGGTAGCTTAAACTGACACTGGGCACATGTGTGTGCATACCTAAGATCCCTAGAGGATAATGGAGAAGGGATTGCGGTGTGGCCATAGCACCTGGGAGGGGGGTGATTTCTCATTTTCTCTCTCTGTCTCTCTCTTTTTTTCTGGAGAGCGCACATGCTCTGTAGCAAAAATATTTCCAAAAAAAAAAAGAGACTTACCTGAAAGAAAATGATTGTTGGGACCAGCAAGTGGCATAAATTGTTATGTTGCTGGACACCCACATAGTCAACAGCAGTTTGAATCCCAAATCGGGCAGCTCCAATAACAAATATAAAGTAATCTGTCTTCCTCAAACTGGTCCTATATAATCATTGTTAGTACCCCTTTATTTTATATGGCAACATAAAACATGTTGGATGAGTGTTCAAGCATGTGTACCCAAAATCCTGAGAAGAGAATAGAGGAGAGGGGATTGTGGTATGGTCATACCCTGTGTGGGGTTGATTTCTCCTTTCTGTCTTTGTCTCTCCCTGTCTCTCTAGCAAGCACACACACCCTATAACAAAAAAAACCCTCTCAATAAAGAAAGAAAGAGAAAGAAAGAAAGAAAAGAAAGAAAGAAAGAAAATGATAATTAACAATCCAGGAATCTTAATGAGTCTCAAGTCCCCCAGGTATTTTGAATGGTGAAGGATCTCTTGTTTGACTTGATATTCTGGAGGTTCTATTGGGTTGTCGTAAAAAGTCATGATGTATGAAAAAAATGCATTATGACCTTTCCTGACAATCCAATATATTAGGGGAAAAAAATGAACAATATGCCACATAAAGGATTTTACAGATGTGCTTATGTGTATTTATAATTTAGATGGAGCTTGTGCCTTGAGGGAAAAAGTAAGCAAGTTCCAGAATGTAAAGTCCCAGTGGTAGAATATTCTATGGCCTTCTAAGGAGTATCATGCATTTAACTGTGAGTTCCAAGTAATCCCTTTTATTTATAAAATGGTTCTTTCTTTTATCAAATACTTAAGCTTTTAGTTAGTTTTTCTGAGAACTTCTTTGAAGATTTAGAGCTATTTTAATTTAGAGTAACATAAAACAAATGCAAATATCTTAATCTTTATGAAAGAAAAGTGTTCACCTGACCACCACATGAGCGAACAATGCTGAAAGGGCAACCAGTCTTCTCTCATTGCAGAGCATTCTTATCTCCTAAGTCAGGCTTTCCTTTGATGATACTTTTATTTTGATTGGTTCTATGGTGGCTTTTACTTTTGTCTTTTAACTAGTCCTGGGTCCAGAACTTTCAGATTGCACATCACAGTTAAGTTTAAATTACATGACCAATAATTTGTAACTAAAAGCAATATACCTAATAGTGTGAATAATTTGCTTTCAAATACACATTAAATTCAAGATTTTATTTAAAACAATTAAATTTCTACTGTCAGCCAGAAAAGGGATATGCCTTCCTCTGTAGGCAAGAAAGGAGGTAAAATGATACCTGGGGAATTATGAATAACCTACACCTATTTCCCTCTGGTACAGTAATCTGTAAAAATTGATGGGCCCATATTGCAGATATGAAATTTATATGCTATGAGTGTGGCTAAGAGGTAAGGATTGAGAACCATTAAAGTAAGATCTTTGGTAGACCAGAAAAACATCTGTTTCCCTGAAACAATATGTTTGTCATGAAATATCTAGGTAAGCAGGCACTGTAATTGAACAGTGCCCTGGAAGATTTTAAACCACACAAAGGAGAGCTTAATAAATTCCAAATGTTAGTCTTCCATCTTAGACATTGACTCTACTTATTTGGCCTTCACACCATCTCTCGGAACCCATGGAATATCTTCTCATACAAGTTTAACTTTTAAATCCTTAAGGAAAAGCAGTTTGGTAGTGGTTTTGGTAACCATCAATTTAAGTTTAGAGGTGATGGATCCAACAAGTGGATGTATTTTGCTTAGCTGACATAGCATTTATGTATAGATAAGTTTAAATGTCTTTAGGCAGATCATATACATTCATTACACTCCCAACCACTTGGTTTTGCCATATGTCTCCCTGCTTCAGACTTTCCACCCGGTTGTCAAAGCCTTTAAGTCATGTTTATAGAGGACCATATGTATACATGCACTGTATAGTTGTCTGCATCAGTTTTCCCTATGTACATACATAGATGTACAGGTGTATATATGTATACATGTATGCACACATACATTTTCTTCCTTAACATCTGTGATACTTAAATTATATATATAATAAATTTCCAAATATACATATTTAATGTTTAAACACAAGTTTATTTCTTTCTTAAAGGTAAGCAAGTGCACATATTTTATGTATCTGTAAATGCTAAATAAGTGAGAAGATTTTAAATTTTAAATCCTAGTTATTTAGAATTCTAGGGCCTGATATAGCTTTAAAAGTCTCACTTGCCCACTGGAACTATACTGCACTCCAGGAATGAAGGCAGCCAAGAAGTCTTGGAAAGAATAAGTTTATGTCAGGCAATGGTAATATCTTTCTTTTTTTTTTTTTGGAGAGGTTTTTTTTTTTGCTATAGGGCACGTGTACTTGCCAGAAAGAGAGAGACAGAGAGACAGAAAGCGAAAAATCACCCCCCAGGGGGGATGGTCATGCCACAATCCCTTCTCCTCCATTCTCCTCTTGGGATCTTGGGCACGCACGCACATGCACCCAGCGTGAGTTTAAGCCATGGGGTCCGGGACTTGAACCACAGTCAACTACATTGGAGTTCAGTGACAGCCATTACACTAACTGCTGTTCCCAATGGTAATGTCTTTCTACAGCTACTTTGTGAAGACATATTGAATGTCCCTTTTAATGTTCCTGTATTAAGGCACTAAAACAATCTATTCGCATATGAGAAATCAGAGTGAAGAATAAATCTTCAGGTACGTATAAACTATATGAAGTACACAATGGGTCAGTTATATGAGCTTTGAAATCCTACAAATGTTTGAACAAGGAAAGCCACAAAGTACAATTGGGATTTTTTTAGAAAAGTAAGCAGAAAGGTTGGTAACAGTTTAATTAGAGGGAACATATGATGTGTGTGTGCTTGTAAAATGCAACATAAAACATCTATGATCACAGTTGCCTTACATGTGAAGACTAAGAGCAATGTCTCCATGAACTTATCCCACACATAACTTTTACCATGTAACTCCAAGGAGCCACCTTCACTCTCAGGCCCTTAGGTCCTCCATTGTGAAACATGCTCTAAGTCAGCTGCCTTTCTCCCTGCACTTCCTTCTGAGTTTTATCCAGTTACCTCAGCATGAGCAAGACCAAGAGAAGGATTCCACAGGTGACTCTCATATGACAGCACAGACTTGTAGGAACAAAAATAGAAAAGGTAAAGAAAAGAATTTCTTGACTTTTTAGAGGGAACAAATAATAAAAAAATATTGTAGAGGACTGACTTTTTAAACTGATTGTCAAAGAGTGAATGAAAGCCAGTTAAAATATAATTTCTTTCTCTGTATGTTTTCCTTCATGCAATATGATGCCTCTGGCATTATGCAAAATTTGGATAATCTGAAAGAAAATGATAGAAAATTAGATGGAAGTATTTTCACAGCATACATTACTTCTATCCATGGATTACAATTTGCTTTATACTATGAGGTAGCAATTGATTTATATGACACTATTGTAATAAATTTGAAAAATCTGGATAAATGCAGGAACGTGTTTCTTAAATGTTAACAGCTTGTTTTTCACCTTTTAATCTGATAACTGGCTTATAGAATTTTTTTCTTGCAATCCATGAATAGTAAAAATTGTATTTTATAAGATAACTTATTGTACCTTATATACAGACTAGGAAATAAAACACAGCATCTTTAGACTCCCATTGAGATACTGAAAAAATTTCCTTCTTCCTGGGCATGAGTGTTTTAATGTACTTTTAAGAATATCTCATTTTCCTGAAACTCATGTACATATGAGTCCCATAAAGGAGACTTACCAAACCAATAGCTGTATGTACCCATCCATGGCAGACACGGGGATACCTGGTTTGGCTTATTTTCACTTTTCAGTCTCCCTGTTTGCACCACCAGTTACTTTCTGTTTCTATTATTGTTACCTGTTTTGCCCTCCTAAAGACACTTTGAGGCCCTTTTCTTTTCAGACATATTTCTGAGAAACATACTCCACTGGTTTCTAGTAGCCTCACAACTCTATAAAGCATGCTTCAATAGTGGCCAGGTTTTGAAAAGAATTCTTCTTCTGGAGATATGATTTTTTTTTTTACTCTGGCTTTTCCACTTTGAAGACAAAAAAAAAAAAAAATACAATGCTTAAAATTAATTGATAGATCTATTTAGGTAGATTTTTTTTTTTTTTTGGAGAGATTTTCACTGTAGGGCGCGTGCGCTCGCCAGACAGACAGAGAGAGACATAGAGACAGAAAGCGAGAAATCACCCCCCAGGGGGGATGGTCACGCCGCAATCCCTTCTCCTCCATTCTCCTCTCGGGATCTTGGGCACGCACGCACACGCGCCCGGCGTGAGTTTTAAGCCACCGGGTCTGGGACACGAACCGCGGTCGACTACGTGGGAGTCCAACGACACAGCCATTACGCTAACTGCTGGTTCCCTAGGTAGATTTTTTTTGACGATAATTTGGAAATGAAGTCACCCCCTACTTTTGACCTAGTTCTAAGCAAATATGAATGCAAAACATGTCCAAAAAAACAATAACCACTTTCTTTGATGATGATGGATTGGGCTAGATTCAAGACATCACAGAAAAGAAAAAAGATGGAAAGTGAGGTAATGCTTCCATTAGAGAAAGGCTTTGCTATCTTCTGTTATAGTGTTTCATGCATTTTGAGGTGTGGAAATCTTGTTTACAGATATGAGTATATCAAACAACTGCATATTACAGCCAATGATAACAAGTGACAAAAAGCTCTGAGCGGTAAGAAAGATGAGATGTTACCAAAAGTACCATCCCTTTCTTTCTCCTCCCAGGACTGCTACTGCTCAGAAGCCAGCCCATTGGTAGCCAAATTTTAGCTCTACATTAGGAATTACCAGCAGATAGACAGATTGGACTTTCAGGACAGTAATAAAACTCTCAGGTTGGGTCAGAGAAACAGTCCAATACAGGAACAAGGAAAGTAAACAGGGTTTTGTCATTAGAAAATTCATTCTTAGAGAAGTTGTACTCTGATACAGTTAAAGCATTTTTATTTCAAGAAATTTTTATTCTCCAACTTGCCTATTAGTTTATTATATATTTAAGAAGCCTCCTCCTTAGGAACTGAAAAATCAACCTCTTCAGAAAGTGAAAGTAATACAAGTAGAGCTTGTGAATGTTTTCCGTTTTTGTAGTTATAAAATAAATTATTCACTATAAAAATGAAATAGAAAAACTGCACAATTTCGAATAGTCCTTTTTTTTTAGAATAGCGGTCCTTTTAGAAATAATTAATTTTAAATAAATTGAGCATATTAGATTTTTAGTGAAATAAATGATCACAATAAAATTTTATACTTAATTTAGAATATGAAGGATAGTTTTATATCTTTTAAAATTCTATAGTGTTTTGTGAAGTTTTAGGCAGATTAATAGCCCAAATGTAAATGTATATAATATTCATTGGTCATTAATTATTCAAATGAAATTCTATCCCTAAGTACATTTGGTCTAGTTGGTATCATGATTCAACTTTGCTTAAAGAAAAGAAAAAGGGTTTTTTTGACAAATTAGTCTATCTTTTATATATAACTGGCCCAAATAATCGCTACACATTTACCTAGAAAAGTTAGAAAGAATTGTCTCATTCACAAAATTTCACTCACATGGAACTCATTAACAAAGTTATAATAGATCAATGACAGAACTGCTGGCTAATGATCCCAGTGAAAATGTAAATGTGTCTAGTAATCATTCCACAATCTTAAATATTACACCCTAGGAGGATACCAAATATCAGTTAAAGAGATTAATGTTTCTGAGGGTTTCTTGGCTACTGACGCCCAGTGGAGATTCTTCTCTGCCTTTTTAAACAGTGAGGTTTACAGTGTTTTATAACCATGAAATTGAAGTCGGCAGAGTTGATAACTAACCTCAGCCCTGCACCATCTGCTGTATTTATAGATAAACACTGTCTGTGACTTGTTTAGCTTAACTTGTACTCCAGACGAATTAAATACTATTATGAATTACACTGTAAAATCCCTGTGCATTTGATGGGAAATCAAGATGAATTTCAACCTTGCATTAAGAACAAATTGAAATGGTGTTCTCCCCAAACAAACTGCAGAGATATGATTATTTCTATACTTTTTCCGCCCCAAATCCTTGTGCAACAGGGGCTAAGAGCTAATGGGGACCAAAACTCTGCTTTGTATAATTTATATGAAATTCTAAATACACTGTAAAAGGTGTGACTAGGTCAGATACAAAACAGTGATTTAAAAATAGACATCAGAGTACGTATAATAATTTGAAATAGAAATAAAACATCAAAAATTGTAGTTTTGTAAACTTTCATTTCAGTCAATTAAGACATAACAGAAAAATATCATCCTAGAGAAAAAAAATAAAACTGCCTATATCTACAGAGAGTTTATATGGGGAAAAAAAATTGTTAACAAATTGAACAGTAATCTTTATCTTAAATTGCATTACATAAGCACTAGGGGAGCTTTTAACAAGTAAGCAGAATATAAAATAAAGAGAGATAATTTGCCCTATACATTATAAATTGTATACCTTTAAGTTTCATAGATGATAGTTTTTAATGTATAGAATGTTTATAATAAGAAAGTATATGAATGACAGAATCTGGTTTTCCAAATAGATTTCTCATGTCTTCATTGAAATTAATTAATACTTCAATAACTAACCTTGTGGAAATGTATAAGATTTTACCCAACTGGCTTATATAATTTTTTTTCATAGGCTGATTAAAAACACTAAAGGGGGAGAGGACCAGCAGATGGAATAACGGCCAGACTCCCACATAGCCGACTGCAGTTAGAGTCCCAGACCCAGTGGCTTAAAATTCACACTGGGCATGTGTGTGTGTGCCCAAAATTCTGAGGGGGTATGGAGGAGAAGGGATTGTGACATGGCTATCCCTGCTGGGGGATGATTTCTTACTTTTTGTCTCTGTCTCTGTCTCTGTCTCTCCAGCGAGCCCATGTGCCCTATAGCAAAAAACTCACCAGAGGAAAGAGAGTTACAAAAAATAAAGAAAAGGAATACATTTTGGAGAGCCTTTATAGTTATTTAAAATAATGAGATTATACAGAAATTTTTGTAAGTTATTGAGTTTGAAATGAAAACAAAAAGAGTATAATTACAATATCTCTTTCCTGCATATAAATTTGCAAATCTATAAGGTAAAGCTGAATGTGAAAGTCTGAAATGTGTGGTTAATTCTTTTTTAGACAGTAATCTTCTTGAGAATAGAGTTGTCTAATTTACAATATGATTAGGTTAACACAATGCCATGTCTGCAATTGTCTAATGGACAAAAAGTACATATTGCCGGGCGCGTGTGCGTGCGTGCCCAAGATCCCGAGAGGAGAATGGAGGAGAAGGGATTGCGGCGTGACCATCCCCCCTGGGGGGTGATTTCTCGCTTTCTGTCTCTATGTCTCTCTCTGTCTGTCTGGCGAGCGCACGCGCCCTACAGTGAAAATCTCTCCAAAAAAAAAAAAAAACATATTAACTTTTATATTTGAAATAGTTCATCTGTCACTGTGTATTGTATGATTATATGATATTTAGTTTTTTTCTTATCTTTAAATGACATTAGTCAAGCATCTTCACATAAATCAATGTTCTCCATTTTCTAAAATGTAGAACCATTGTCCCAGCTGCAAGGAATATGGTTACCCAATCAATACGTTTTTGGTGATTATTTTGCTTGGAAATTAATTCTGACAATTAACATCGGTTACTGATGGGCAAAGATCAGCCATCTTGGTCATTTGATTAGAGATAGCTGAAAAGAGTAAAGGATTTCTCTGCGTCTTGGTTTTCTTTTTATTTATTTAGTTATTGCATTATGATTATTTATACATTCAATTGGTATACATCATTTTGATTGTAAAGAGCTTTTACCCAGCATGATACACATCTCAGTCCAGTTGAGAATGCTATACACATCCTCATCAACAGATAGCAAACCATATCTGTGTCCCACAAATATCTTAGTTTTCCTTATTTTCCCCCAATTTTCTTTCCTCTACTCTTCCCCTCTCACATTCTCCTTCCACTTTGTCTCTATTGTCCACAACAATTTTTAATGTTTTTGTGTCCTCCAGTCTTTCAGTCTCTGCCATAGAGTGCGCATAGTCTGTATATGTTAAGTGGAGGCATACAATGTCTTTCTTTCATAGCCTGACTAGCTTCACTCAGCAACAAATCTTCCATATTCATCCACTTTCTATCAAATTCCAGGGCCTTGCTGTTTTTTATGGCTAAATAATATTCCATGGAGTGTATGTGCCACACTTTTTCAATCCACTCATCCATTTGTGGACATTTGGGTTGGTTCCATGACTTAGCAATCATGAATAGTGCTGCAATAAATATAGTTGTGCAAGTGCTTTACCGAACTGTTCTCCTGTCCTTTGGGTAGATACCCAAGAGTGGAACTGCTGGATCATATGGTAGTTCTATATGAAGGTTTTTGAGGAACCTCCATAATGTTCTCCACAGTGGCTAGACCAATTTACATTCCCACCAACAATGTCGGAGTGAGAGGAATTTTTGCTACAGGGTGCTTATTCTTGCCAGAGAGACAAAAAGTGAGAAATCACTCCCAGGGAGGGATGATCACACCACAACCCCTTCTCTTCTATCTTCTCTTGGGATTTTGGCCACACATACACATTTGCCTGGCATTGTTTTAAGCTGCCAGGTCTGGGAATCAAACCTGTCAAGTACCTGTGAATTCAGCAATGTAACCATTATGCCATCTGCTGATCTCTGAGTCTTCATTTTTAATGACGCTAATGATACCTGTGTTTGCAAGATTGTTTTGAGTATTAAAACTTATATTAGACTTGAACTCTTGGGGACCTGCATGAGAAAGAATGCCCAATTACAATGAGAATGGAAGAGAAAACAAGAAAAGGAATTCCTTCAGAGGTTCTTTGTTCCCTTTTCTTTCCTCCTTACTCTTCTCTTTCTTCACAAAGTGTTTACTGAATATCTACTATTATAGACACTGGCGATAAAAAGATGACCCACACATACTTTTTCAATATTGTTGAATGTGTTGTGAGGTTACACCAGGTGTGCTAATTCATCAGTCACCACTCAAAGGCCACTTTAAAGATGATGGTTCAGTGACCACCCTGTCACCTCTAGTACCCTCCCTTTCCTATTGAAATAAACATTTTCTAGCCATTTTGAGAGAATCCCATACTACTTCATTGAAATCTCACCTGAATACTATACTACCCTTCTTCACTATTGATCACTAGCCAAATCTCTTGACAGAGTTGTCTACTTAACTATCTCCCTTCTAACCCCATTTCACTCTTACAACTCTGCCAAACAGGTTTTTTGTTTCACTATTCCACTAAATTATTCTTCCAAAATCACCTGGCCATTTCATTTTACACTTCCTTATTGGCTCACGCTGCTATCCCCAACTTCCGAATGCTGTAATGTTATAAGATTCAGTTTTGCCCTTCCCCTTTAATAAAAGGAAATCTAATCATTTCAACAAGTTGTCTCAATTTTCCAATTTCAAGTGAACTATAAATTTATAATCAGGTGCCTTTTTGATATTTTCATGTGCAATTTCCACAGTCATCTCACGATGTAGGTCCCAAACTAAATTTAGACTTCTTCTTATTAAACTAATGTATAGGAGTGTTTCTTAAATTCAATAAATAATACAGCACATTCATATCATTCAGGTAATCTGGACACTATTATTGATTTTCCTCTATCCCTTAATCACCTATCTTAGAAGACTTGATTTGACCTAAATATGTACCTTTTTTTCTGAGAGAGATTTTTTTGTATAGGGCACATGAGCTTGCTGGAGAGACATAAAGACAGAAAATGAAAAATCATCCCCATGGGGGATGGCCATACCACAGTCCCTTCTTTATTCTCCTCTCGGGATTTTCGGCACTCACGAACACGCACCTAGCATGAGTTTTAAGTTGCTGGGTCCAGGACTCAAACCACTGTCAACTATGTAGAAGTCCAGTGATGTAAACATTATGCCATCTGCTAATCTCATAAGTATGTATATTCATTATACTCTTCTTCATTGCCATCTCTCCTGAATTAACTAAAGCCATCATCATACTCCATTGGAATTGCTTTCATAAATGCTTCTATTCAATTTCTATTTCTACTTCTGTTTGTCTCCAATAAACAGCAATTGGGGTGTGTGTCATATTTAAAAACTCAGACTGAATCATGTACCTCTCCTACTTAAAATCTTGTAATGACTTTCTACCCGAACTGAAATGAAACCTAAAGGCTGTATCATGTTAGAAGGGCCTATGTTCTACTGAGATCTTCATTTGGTTTGCTGTTGTCATTGTCCATTTTTTTCCAGCCAATAGCAGTGTCCTTCCTTCTTTCCTTCCTCTCTCCCTTCTTTTCTTTCTTTCTTCCTCCCTTCCTTGCTTCCTGTTTTCCTCTCTTCTTCACGCCCTCGCACCCTTTTTTTAGTTTCTCATAACTCACTGTCTTTTCTTTATTTCTGAATCACTTGGTGTTCACCGTTCCCTCTTTTTGGAGCATACTCCTCTTCCTTCAAGTGGTCTGCCTAAAGACCACCTCCTCAGAAAGGTCTTCCCAGACCATTGTACTGAAAAGTCTTCATCATTTTCTACTTCAAAATCCTGATTTCAAGAGAATATATTCAAAGTTTTTTTTTTTTTTTAAGAGACAGAGTTTTCTAAACTGTGTCCCATGAAACACAGGTTCTGCCGAATATTTTTATGTGTTAGGAATATAAAAGATTCAAAGTTGTTTGTTTTTTTTTTTAAGAGACACAGTTTTCTAAACTGTGTCCCATGAAACACAGGTTCTGCCGAATATTTTTTTTTTTTATGTGTTAGGAATATAAAAGATCTCAGGAGGAAGGGTTGGATATTGGTGCAACAGTGAAATATGACATTTTGTAAGGCTGAACCACAAAGGCAAGTTCTGTATTTGCATTCAGAGACCTCCTAAACTTGTTGGAGATGCTGTCTATCTGTATCTCTCCCTCTCTGTCTCTCTCATTCATGGAAGAAATAATCTTTAAAAAATATTTCATGGACCTGCCAGCAGCATGGTATACTTGCCCAAGACAATGAGACAGAAAATGAGAAATCACCCCTCAGGGGGATGACCATGCCACAATCTCTTCTCCTCCATTCTCCTCTCAGGACTTTGGACACACATGTACACATGCCCAGCATGACTTTCAAGCTCCTTAGTCTGGGACTTAAACCATGGTCAGTCATGTAGGAGTCCAGTGACATCACCAATATAACATCTGTTCCCAGTCATTTTTAAAAATAATAGAGTGGCACGTTACTTAAATTTATTTTATGCAGGGTATGTATTTGGAATATATACATATATAAAAAAACTTAGATATCATAGATTACTGATAAACAAGTACTTACATATTTTGGGCAGATGTAGACATTAATTGAGGATCCTAATTTCTATTTTGTCAATAGAAAGCAGAAAATACCACATTGACAATATTTTGTGTCCATAAATGTAATATATAATCCTTACTTCTACTAAGCACACATGGACACAAGCCAATGGCAACATAATTTCTCTCGTTCTGTATCCTGGGAGCCAGGAAATTTTTTACTTTGTGGTTTGGGAGATGCATAATCTCCCGGATGCTCTTCCTATTGACTCTTAAAGAGGTTGGTGTGATCAAATATTTGTCCTACTTTCGCTTAATCTGCCATTCTTCAATCTCTTACCATGTCCTCATATGATGCAAAGAATTTAGAATCTGTTGTTTACTTAGGTGACCCATTCTAGTAGAACCAGAAGAGTTCATGGATCATTTCTTCCCAGTCATCTACAAATGTTCACATGACCATGTGGTAGAAACCCTATATTTTGATGCAAGTAAAGATATTTTAGCTAAGTAATGACTTCCTACTTCACTGCTAGCACCATGACAACCAACATGGGAATATACATGATGCATGGCTCCACTCTCATGAAGGTTTCAATCTAGTTTCAACTAAGGGGAATAATGTAAATAGAGCAAAGCAGAATCAACAAAGGACAACCAGGAGAAAGGTAAACACTTGAGGAATGGTGGCAGATAAGACTAATTTGCATTATGGATGTCCTTGGAAATCAGATGAACGAGTTTAGATGTGTAAGGATGAAAGCAGAAGCAATAGATGTCTTTTGCACACAGAAATGACATGATCAGGCATAATCTTAGAATTAGTCTAATCATGGTATTTAGGATAGATTGGTGGATGAGGTTTAACTAGGAAGGTACAGCAGAAATCTAGGTATTAGAAGATTCAAAATAAAAATAGGTGATACTGGGGCAGATGGCATGGTGGTTAAGGATGCTGGACTCCCCCATAGCCCACCATGGTTCTAGTCCCGGACTCTGTGGCTTGCTTTCTCACTTTTATCCCTCTCTCCCTCTCACTCTCTCTCTCTCTCTCTTTCTCTCTCTCACTCTGTCCCTCTCTGGTCAAATTAAAATAAATAAATAAAGTTAAATAAATTAATTATTTTAAAAAAATAGGTGGTAGAAGCTGGGGTAGACAAGAGGGAATGTATAGGATATATTTAGAACAATATTTTTAAAGAATTATTTTATTTAACTTTATTTATTTATTTTAATTTGACCAGAGAGGGACAGAGCGAGAGAGAGAAAGAGAGAAAGCAAGATTCCAAGATTTGAACCACAGTTGGCTATATGGGAGTCCGGCGCCCCCCAACCACCACGACACCTGCTGGTCCCTAAAACAATGGTTTTTATTAGAAATCAAGATGATGTAGAACATAGTAACACAAGCAGTAAAGTCAGGTGTGGATTGAAAACCGACTCTGCCACACCTTGGCTCTGTCATTGCAGGCAATAGAGCAAGATTTTGTTCCCTTATCTTTAAAATGAGACAATGCCTACCACAAAACTCATTACTGAAAATTAAGTAAGAGTATATATAGAGAGACTGGTACCATGCTTGGCACAAAATAGATGCTCAATAAGTTATATCCTTATTAAGTATAATAAAATTTACCGTTTTATTTGATATGGAAAATAAAGAGGGTTAGATCAAAGGTCACTTTTAGGTTTTTGATATGACATGATGTTTTGCCGAAGATTTGGAGTACAAATTGAAAGAATAATAGCAGAAAGAACAATGTTGTTTGCCTTCTCACTCTTCAACATGGTTGTGCAAAGCAAAGAGTGCTGTGGAAACAGAGAGAACTCTACTACAATCTGAGATGAGTGGCCCACCAGATGCTCTATCCTTGGGCAGATAATTTAACCTCTGAGTTTTGTGCTTCTTTTATGTAGAAAAAGAATTGAGATAGAGCAATCCAATGTCCTGTGAATTAGGGCACCAGGTTCTGTGGAAAGTGTATGTTTATTGTCCACTGATGTTGGGCATGATCTTGACTTAGTCAGCATTGTGAGCAGAAATGATGTATATTACATTTCAGCAAAAGCTTGAGTGATTCTGTTTCTTGTTTTTGTCTTTTTGCCTTAATAATAGCATGTTCCAAATAGCGGTTGGGCCTCTAGTCGGAGTCTGCAAATGCAATGCTGAGCCTCAGCAGTCAGCCCGTAGGTGCCTTCATGTGCATGGCCTGGAAATATTTGTTTTTCTAAGCAACTGAGATTTGGTGTTTGGGGGCCAGTGGTGACATTGTGGTTAAGGCACTGGACTCCCACATGGTTCAAGTCCTGGACCCAGTGGCTTAAAACTCATGCTGGGCATATGTGTGTGCATGCCCAGAATCCTGAGAAGAGAATGGAGAAGAAAGGATCTCAGCATGGCCATCCTCCCAGGGGGTGATTACTCATTTTTTATCTCTGTCTCTTTCTGTTTCTCTACGGTGAACATACACACCCTGTAGCAAATGTCCCCCAAAAGAAATTTTGTTTTTGTATGTTTTTGTAACAACCTGTCACAATAGAAAATTATTGACAGAAGGTAGGTGCTTAATAAAAATCAGTTGTTTTTTCTCTCCTTTTATATATCTGTCAGCTATATGGTGGAAGTGGAAAAAAAGTGAAAGAACGTTAAAGAACGATGAGAAAGGAGAGTGGAATTGGAGAAAAGCCAGGAGAGCCTTGAATATTTCCACACTAGCTATAGTAATGCTTTCCTTGCTTTCTTTACAGGGACTGGGCAGTGGGACATGTACTTTTTTCAGTCTTTCCTTATTATCATGCCTCATTATTAATTTCAACTTTACCTTATTCTCAAAAAAAAGGATGAGATGCAAGCAACATCATTATTGTACTAGGCTTTAAATTATACCAAAACCATTAGGACCACATTAATTTATTTTTTATTTGAATAATTATTTATTTAAATTTATTTATTATTATTATTTTTTCACTTGCTACAGGGAATGGACACTCACCAGAGAGAATCAGAGAAAGAGAGAGGGAAAGTGAGACAGTAAGCTTTCAGGTCTGGAAATCAAATTGCAGTTGGCCATGTGCAAGTTCAGCACCTTAACCCCCCTGCCACCTGCTGACCTAGGACCACATTTTTTTTTAAGAGAGATTTTTTTTTTTGTAGGGCATGTGCACATGCCAGAGAGACAGAGAGAGACAAAGACAGAAATCACGCCCTAGGAGGACGGCCACACCACAATCCATCTCCTACATTTTCCTCCTGGGATCTTAGGTGTGCACGCATATGTACCTGGTGTGAATTTTAAGTCGCCAGGTCTGGGACTCAAACTACAATCGACTATGTGGGAGTCCAGTGATGTAACCATTATGCCATCTGCTGGTTC
>NW_006159736.1:3966696-3972934 GCF_000334495.1 Tupaia belangeri chinensis
TCTCTCTTTCTCTCTCTCGCTCTGTCCCTCTCTGGTCAAATTAAAATAAATAAAGTTAAATAAAATAATTATTTTAAAAAAATAGGTGGTAGAACCTGGGGTAGACAAGAGGGAAAGTATAGGATATATTTAGAACAATATTTTTTAAGAATTATTTTATTTAACTTTATTCATTTACTTTTATTTTATGAGAGAGGGACAGAGAGAGAAAGAGAGAAAGCAAGATTCCAAGATTTGAACCACAGTTGGCTATATGGGAGTCCGGCGCCCCCCAACCACCACGACACCTGCTGGTCCCTAAAACAATGGTTTTTATTAGAAATCAAGATGATGTAGAACATAGTAACACAAGCAGTAAAGTCAGGTGTGGATTGAAAACCGACTCTGCCACACCTTGGCTCTGTCATTGCAGGCAATAGAGCAAGATTTTGTTCCCTTATCTTTAAAATGAGACAATGCCTACCACAAAACTCATTACTGAAAATTAAGTAAGAGTATATATAGAGAGACTGGTACCATGCTTGGCACAAAATAGATGCTCAATAAGTTATATCCTTATTAAGTATAATAAAATTTACCGTTTTATTTGATATGGAAAATAAAGAGGGTTAGATCAAAGGTCACTTTTAGGTTTTTGATATGACATGATGTTTTGCCGAAGATTTGGAGTACAAATTGAAAGAATAATAGCAGAAAGAACAATGTTGTTTGCCTTCTCACTCTTCAACATGGTTGTGCAAAGCAAAGAGTGCTGTGGAAACAGAGAGAACTCTACTACAATCTGAGATGAGTGGCCCACCAGATGCTCTATCCTTGGGCAGATAATTTAACCTCTGAGTTTTGTGCTTCTTTTATGTAGAAAAAGAATTGAGATAGAGCAATCCAATGTCCTGTGAATTAGGGCACCAGGTTCTGTGGAAAGTGTATGTTTATTGTCCACTGATGTTGGGCATGATCTTGACTTAGTCAGCATTGTGAGCAGAAATGATGTATATTACATTTCAGCAAAAGCTTGAGTGATTCTGTTTCTTGTTTTTGTCTTTTTGCCTTAATAATAGCATGTTCCAAATAGCGGTTGGGCCTCTAGTCGGAGTCTGCAAATGCAATGCTGAGCCTCAGCAGTCAGCCCGTAGGTGCCTTCATGTGCATGGCCTGGAAATATTTGTTTTTCTAAGCAACTGAGATTTGGTGTTTGGGGGCCAGTGGTGACATTGTGGTTAAGGCACTGGACTCCCACATGGTTCAAGTCCTGGACCCAGTGGCTTAAAACTCATGCTGGGCATATGTGTGTGCATGCCCAGAATCCTGAGAAGAGAATGGAGAAGAAAGGATCTCAGCATGGCCATCCTCCCAGGGGCTGATTACTCATTTTTTATCTATGTCTCTTTCTGTTTCTCTACGGTGAACATACACACCCTGTAGCAAATGTCCCCCAAAAGAAATTTTGTTTTTGTATGTTTTTGTAACAACCTGTCACAATAGAAAATTATTGACAGAAGGTAGGTGCTTAATAAAAATCAGCTGTTTTTTCTCTCCTTTTATATATCTGTCAGCTATATGGTGGAAGTGGAAAAAAAGTGAAAGAACGTTAAAGAACGATGAGAAAGGAGAGTGGAATTGGAGAAAAGCCAGGAGAGCCTTGAATATTTCCACACTAGCTATAGTAATGCTTTCCTTGCTTTCTTTACAGGGACTGGGCAGTGGGACATGTACTTTTTTCAGTCTTTCCTTATTATCATGCCTCATTATTAATTTCAACTTTACCTTATTCTCAAAAAAAAGGATGAGATGCAAGCAACATCATTATTGTACTAGGCTTTAAATTATACCAAAACCATTAGGACCACATTAATTTATTTTTTATTTGAATAATTATTTATTTAAATTTATTTATTATTATTATTTTTTCACTTGCTACAGGGAATGGACACTCACCAGAGAGAATCAGAGAAAGAGAGAGGGAAAGTGAGACAGTAAGCTTTCAGGTCTGGAAATCAAATTGCAGTTGGCCATGTGCAAGTTCAGCACCTTAACCCCCCTGCCACCTGCTGACCTAGGACCACATTTTTTTTTAAGAGAGATTTTTTTTTTTGTAGGGCATGTGCACATGCCAGAGAGACAGAGAGAGACAAAGACAGAAATCACGCCCTAGGAGGACGGCCACACCACAATCCATCTCCTACATTTTCCTCCTGGGATCTTAGGTGTGCACGCATATGTACCTGGTGTGAATTTTAAGTCGCCAGGTCTGGGACTCAAACTACAATCGACTATGTGGGAGTCCAGTGATGTAACCATTATGCCATCTGCTGGTTCTGTGGACTACATTTCTTTTCTTTTCTTTTTTTGAGAGTTTTTTTTTTTTTTTCTTTTACTGTAGCGTGCGTGCACGCACCAGAAAGACAAAGAGAGACTGACAGATAGACCATGAAAAATCAACCCCCCTGGGGGGGATTGTCAAGCTATAATCCTTTTTTCCTCTATTATTCTCTTGGGATTTGGGGCACACACACACACACAAACCTGGCATGCATTTCAAGCCACCCTTTCTAGGACTCAAACCATGATCGACCACATGGGAGGCCAGCATATACCACTAAAACATCTGCTGACCCCATATTTTTTAAAGTTTATTTATTTTTGGCAGGATCTTGTCATGCCATAATCAACTGTTGCAGGATTTGGGGGTTGCTAAGTTCCTGTCTCACTGTCATGAAGAATTAGAGGTGCAGACAAATGGAAGGGATAGCAAAGCAGTTTGTTGAAGGAGAAGAAAACTCCCCAACCAGGGAGAGGCCCCAGAAAAGTGGGTAGCTAACATGGGGCTTGAGTTTGGGGTTTATATTCTAGCTAACAAGAACATGTGCATATGCTTTGTGTGTGTGTGTGTGTGTGTGTGTGTTACATACTAGTCAGTTTTTTTCTTTAGTAACCTAGCGAAAAATGATTGTTCAAATCTGTGTCTGAGAGCTCTAGGTTTCAGAGACCATTATCTAGCGGTCAAGGATTGCTCAAGTCTTTCTTTGTCTCAGAACTTTAGTTACTAAAGGCCATCATCTTGTTTTTGGAAGGTGGTGAGACATGGAAGATACCGAGACTTGGAAAAAGATAACTATTTTAAGGATCTGCAAGTAGTTTTCTAAGTGAGTAAGCTGTGGGTAACCAATGTCTAGTGAATAACTTCTAAGGAAAGCTAGTGTGCAAACAACTTGCAATGAATGATTTTCAAGGACAATGGTGTCTCCTTCCTGGGAGCCTATATCTTAACTATATGTGTGCTGTCTCCTATCAAACTTCCAGCCAGCCGGGATGGTGGGTGATCAACATGTTTCAGGTCCACCTGGGATTAAACCCTGAACTTCTTATGTGGCTCCAGCATTATAGAACATTCTGCTACTGCCTGTACACCACAGCTGGACCTGGGCCAGGGCTACATTATTTTTATTCATAAATACCTTAGGTTGCATTACAGTACAAGATATTAACTCCTTTATAAACACATTTTCCAACTGTTTCACCACTTTATGTAAGCCCACGCAGACATAATGAGAACTAAACATAAAACTGGATAGATACAGAGTGTAGTGAAGAGTAGTATGCATAGTACAAAGAGGCCAGCCTTTCACTTCAAGCCATGGGATCTTGAATCTAAATGTGCTAAATGTATAGCCTGGATTACTTTCTCTGTTTTCTTTTTAACTTTCCTTTGCCCCAGTTTCCTATCCTACTAAATTAAGCTAATAATACTAATTGGCTTATCATGAGGATTAAATGAGACAAGAATGGCAAATTTCCTAGCAGAGGGTAGACATGCAATAGAAGCTATTATTTTATCTTTTAATTAGAGAAGCATGTTCTGCTAGTGCTTACACATCAGTATGGTATGTGTAATCACTTTCAAGAGAATTTATGGCAAATTTATGATTAAAATCTCCTGAGTCCTATCACTATAGGTCTTTATTTACCAGGTCAAGGGAGAATCATAGAGTGTGAAAAATTCATAATTTTGGAGGTGAAAGAAATCAGATTGTAAACCACATTATGATATGCTAATGGAATAGACATTCTTACTAAGGGTGGGATGGGGTAGAGACAAAGAGAGGAAGATGTTTGAGAATTATGTAAAAAATCAGCAATTGGTGAACAACCAACTATAAGGAGGATAACTGTTAAGCCGGTTTTACCAACTGAAAAAAAAATTGGATCAGTAAGAGATGGTACCACTTCAAAAATTCCCTTTTAGCTACCTTGCAGTATTAGAAGAACAAAAACAATTAAAAGCAACAATATTTCCATTGTAGGACTGGGTGGTGGGATGGAAGCTGGGCCAAAGAACAGCAAGAGAGATTGACTGGGTCAAAGCAGCAGTGTAGAAGTGTTGGAAATAGCTATTATGGTTGTAGACATATGCTCCATGTACATTTTCAATGTAATAACTACCATATGTAGTTTAAACAAAATACCATTGTAAGTCTCAGACTGCCTGCTACAGTGGGAAAAGTGAAGGAACAGAGATGCAGGTACTGAATCATGGCTGACCTGAAAATTTAAAACATCAACAGCAGCATCTTCCTGTAGACTCCAGTGATATCACGAAGATAAGTCACTCTTTTGGCACCAGAAGGTGGCACAGCTTTAAAACCAACTCTCTGCGATGCAATCCCACATGAGAAGGTTCCTGGTTCGAGTCTGGAGGTCACACTGAACACACTAGACACATGTTTTCCCATGGTCTGAGGCTGTCTGAAGGATGGGGTTGGATCATGGCATCATGACCCTGTTTGGGGGTTTTCTCTTCATTCACTAATTAATAAAACATAAATAAACCTCCAAAAAGATGTCACCCTTTGAAGAAAAAGACCTGCAATCTGATTTACATGTCCGCCCTTTTTTCAGATTATTTTGACATCCAAGTAAAGTAGACCCGCAACCAGGAACTAGCACACTCTGACCTCTTTTTGTAACTGAGTTGTTTTCAAAGACCCTACCATATGGCTATAGTGAGTGTTTGGCTTCCTGACTCAGGTACTGTTGTAATAGCAAACAACAGTCCCAGAGTTATTTGAAGCATATATGAGCAGAGAAGTCTCATTCTCCAGACTCAGTGATAAACAAGCCAAAAAAAGAGAGAAGGAAAGAAAAAGAGACAGAAAGAAAGAGAGAAAGAAAGAGAGAAAGAAAGAGAGACCAAAATCCAAATCCAAAACAAAACCATTCTCTCTGAAGGCAGGAGTTAGCAGAAAGCAAAGAGACACTAGGCATAGCCTGCAACAGAGGTACACTCTTGAAAAACTTCACTCTGTTCTCACATATGACCGGAAGTGGCTTTTATCCATTTCAAATTCTTTTATATAGTTTGAAAATGAATTTGTTTATTGTGATTTGGACCACACGCCTTAAAATCTGTACTTTCCAAAGAGTAATGGGTGAGAAGAATAAAAATTATGTTGTTTCTCTTTTTACAATTGATTGCTATCAATGTGATGTTAGAACATTCTTGCAACTTTTAGACAGTGAGTGTTTGGCTTCCTGACTCAGGTACTGTTGTAATAGCAAACAACAGTCCCAGAGTTATTTGAAGCATATATGAGCAGAGAAGTCTCATTCTCCAGACTCAGTGATAAACAAGCCAAAAAAAGAGAGAAGGAAAGAAAAAGAGACAGAAAGAAAGAGAGAAAGAAAGAGAGAAAGAAAGAACCCCCAAAATCCAAATCCAAAACAAAACCATTCTCTCTGAAGGCAGGAGTTAGCAGAAAGCAAAGAGACACTAGGCATAGCCTGCAACAGAGGTACACTCTTGAAAAACTTCACTCTGTTCTCACATATGACCGGAAGTGGCTTTTATCCATTTCAAATTCTTTTATATAGTTTGAAAATGAATTTGTTTATTGTGATTTGGACCACACGCCTTAAAATCTGTACTTTCCAAAGAGTAATGGGTGAGAAGAATAAAAATTATGTTGTTTCTCTTTTTACAATTGATTGCTATCAATGTGATGTTAGAACATTCTTGCAACTTTTAGACCGAGTGACTATTTAGTGATGTTTGCAATACTGTAGATGATTTTTATGAATCCATGAAAAGAACTCCAGCTGATGATTTAAGAAAATCTGATGCTAATGGAAAATGATCTAGTGCCATAGTCAATGGATTCATAACGAATCTCTACTTGCTGCTGCTTACCTATCTCATCAAAGGGACTTTGTCTAAGTACCAATATTCTCCCCCCCCCCCCGG
>NW_006159736.1:3973122-3984499 GCF_000334495.1 Tupaia belangeri chinensis
CTAATTACCAATATTCCCCCCCCCCCCGTAAGGAGTCCCCCTTTAAGATGATATTCCAGCATGTAGGTGGTGCCAGGGCAGTAACTATTAAATGCCCACATATGGTGTTTTATGGAACTACATCTGATGCTATTATATTGTTGTCACAAGAATATTTGGCTCTTTAAGCTAGGAATACACATGCTCATAATAAATGATTTTTATTACTTCACATACAAAATCATGATGCACAGAAAGTATAAAGGAAAGACTGCTTATTTTATGCAGCTTTGGCACTAACTCCATTCCCAATTATAGGCAGCCAGGGGATTGTATGGAGCCAATGAAAGCATAAGGGTGGAAAATGGAAAAGATAATACCATGCTTTCACACAGTGAAGCCTGTTATTGTTCAAATTGTAACAGTATTATTTTGTTGTTTTATTTCTCCCCGTGATTTTAATACTCCTTTCTTCTCTAGTGATGCCAAAATGTTAGTTGTCTCACTCATCAATGACAACTCTTTAATCTTTCTTTTTTGGCTTAGAGCGAACAACAAAAGTCATAATGGATGATTCATATAGCATTTCATGCTCAGTGGCAAACTTTTTCCCTTCCCTTAGCAACACCTAAGCCTATAAGAGTAGAGATGAAGAAAGTGAAGGGAAGGGACAGCTGTTCTCCTGTTGTTCCTGTTGAGGGTTTGTACATTTCAGTATTTCCAGATTATAGCCGTGTGAAGCATTTTCTGCAAAAGAGGAAGCCAAGCCAAATTTGCTGGGTTTCA
Organism: Tupaia belangeri chinensis; assembly: GCF_000334495.1. Taxonomy (NCBI): domain Eukaryota; kingdom Metazoa; phylum Chordata; class Mammalia; order Scandentia; family Tupaiidae; genus Tupaia; species Tupaia belangeri. The sequence continues at coordinate 3,973,888 of NW_006159736.1, forward strand.
GGTCTTCAGACAAAATTTGAACCAGCTGGACTTTATTGGGAACTTTTGTGTTCAAGTAAACCTAGTGGTGAAACTAAAGCCAGTGTTTGTCTCCATTGGAATGGGTTACATCTTTAGGGCTATTCCCCCAGGTCTTTTCTCTTGAGGGAGTTTTAGGTTTTGAAAAGTCCTGAGATAAACCTGCCAGATAATTCCTCACAGTATCTCACTGGAATCTTAACCAACAAAGGTGGAAGGTGTAACAAGATATGAGGCTTCTCTTAGTCAAATCTTCAGAGAGATGAGAGGAAGCTGGGTCTCTCTATGCAATCTAAATTAAAATTACCCAAGTTAAAACAGATAATGATTTTCCATCTGTATGAACTTGCATAAACAAAAACCAGCAGGCATATTCACGTTCACTTAAACCCACTCATGTACACAGGGGTGCCTGGTCAAAGTGGCAAAGAATGACTAACTTATTGAATTTGTAGATGGTAACATTTCCATATCGTATTTTGAGTTTGCCTTAGGTGGAAATTATTGTGTTCCATTTTAAAAATATGCATTTTTATTATTTGTAAATATAAAAGTAGTAGAAGCAAAGAAATATCCCTGTTACGATTGTTAAGTGAGTCTGGAATACATTATTTGTAAAGCTATTTAGAATTTGGATAACGAACCAATAAAAGATAATCTAACACTAGAGAAAACTCTTATTCCAAATCTCAATATAGATTTCCAGAAGAATGAGTATTTTTCCAAGGGCAAATAAAGAAATGACATATGCTTTCTTAAAATTTTAGTATAACCTTAGGAAGGATACATTATTGGCAGACTACTGTTCTTTTTGGCATTAGAAAAACAATCACTCCAGAGGTGGCCCTAAACACAGGATGTTTGGAGGGTTGGTGAAAATTTACTGGCTTCAAAAGTAACCTTAGTCACCTAGTCCAGGAATATTAGGGCACATCTCATATCAGATCATGTGCTTTGTGAAACCATAATCCAAGTGTAATACAAAAAAAAAATCTGAGGTCTAGGGAGAGGATAATTGATTTCCCTATACCATGTGGCGGAGTTGAAGATAGAACTTCTTGTCCTTTGTATTACAATCAATTGCATACCATCAAACAAACCGTTCAAAGATTCTCTTCTTATGTACACACATAAATCTTGGGATATATAACATTTATAATCAATTAACAGTTGTAAATTTTCTATGAGTATCTGAAATGAGTGTATTATGTTGGTTAAAAATTACAGCTTCTAGTTTCAAAAACTGCCATGTTTAAATTCTGGCTTAATTGTCTTCTGTGTGACTTAGACAAGCTGTTAACTGCGAGATGCTCCACTTTCTTCATGTCTAAAAGGACTCTTAGAAACCATAGATGGCGTAATGGTTATGTTGCTGGACTCCCTCATAGTTGACAGGGATTTGAGTCCTGGATCTGGCAGCTTAAAACTCATGCCAGGTATGTGTGCATGCATGCCCAAAATCCCAAAAGGAAACTGGAGGAGATGGGATTATGGCATGCCCATCCCAACCCGGGGTGGGGGGTGATTTCTTACTTTCTGTCTCTCTGTTTCTCTTTGTCTCTCCAGCAAGTACATGCACTGTATAGGAAGAAAAAAAAAAAAAACTCTCTCTCAAAAAAAAAGACCTCTACTTCATGTATTACTTGTGAAAATTGAATTAATGCACATAAAATTAGAATGGTGTCTTACACATAGCAAATGCTCAATCAGGTCCCAAGACCTTTAGTAAACAAAAAATAAATCGGCTAGCATTTACAGCCATGATGTAGCTTTAAAAGAACAAGTGTAGTTTTGCTTATTAACCTTTCAAGGTTAATAAGAACAGTATCTTTCTTTTTAAAATTATTTCATGTTTATTTTTATTTTTAAGAATAGTATCTTTCTTTTTAAAATTATTTCTTGTTTATTTTTATTTTTCCCCCATCAGTGGTTATCTTTTGTTGCATCTTTAGAATATCACATATGGGTCTTTGATTATACAGCTTCAGTTTTCTCCATGTTGTCATTTCACAATGTTGAAAAGAAGTTGCAAATAGATCCATGAAAAATGTTCTTAAAGTTCATCAAAATATAACTATTTTCATAATTTTGTCCAGATCTTGATAGTATTAATATTAGTACAAGTTTTTTTTTGAGAGGTTTTCGCTATAGGGCGCGTGCGCTCATCAGACAGACAGAGAGAGACAGAGAGACAGAAAGTGAGAAATCACCCCCCAGGGGGGATGGTCACGCCACAGTCCCTTCTCCTTCATTCTCCTCTCGGGATCTTGGGCACGCACGCACACGCGCCCAGCGTGAGTTCTAAGCCACCGGGTCCGGGACACGAACCTCGGTAGACTACGTGGGAGTCCAGCGACATAGCCATTACACTAACTGCTGGTTCCCAGTACAATGTTTTAAAGGTCTAGTTCTGGCCATTAGTCATTCACTTTTTCTGCACTTTCTTTGAGGCAGGTAACAGTGTGCTTAAAGAGCACCAATATCTGATATTCATCACTCTCCATCAGAAGTGGGGTCGGGAACCAGCAGTTAGCGTAATGGCTATGTCGCTGGATTCCCACGTAGTCGACCGTGGTTCATGTCCCAGACCCGGTGGCTTAAAACTCACGCCGGGCGCGTGTGCGTGCATGCCCAAGATCCCGAGAGGAGAATGGAGGAGAAGGGATTGCGGCGTGACCATCCCCCCTGGGGGGTGATTTCTCGCTTTCTATCTCTATGTCTCTCTCTGTCTGTCTGGCGAGCGCATGCGTCCTACAGTGAAAATCTCTAAAAAAAAAAAAAAAAAAAAAAAAAGGGGGGTCCAGTGCAAAGCCAAATGCACAAGTCAACCTCATGTCTAAGCTCCACCTCTCTACTCTGAAATAAGTGCTATCTAGGGTAGTGTCAGGTACATCACCTGAAAAGTTGGAGCATTCCCAAGCATTTAATTTTGGTAACTGAGTTATGATTTACTTGCTGCTCTTCTTGGGAGGTTAAGCAAATCTAGAGTGAATTTAAGGGCCTGAGAATTTTCTGTTTGTACAGTTGTGATGCAGATTCCAATGGCTAGGACGAAAGCATCCTTCAGAATTGGGAAATATGGGAAATATGACTTACTCAAATACATTCAGGATATTGGATGTTGAACGTTGGATGTTCAAACAAGTAATCTAATCTGAATGTACCCCCTGCAGCAGTCCACTTTGATTGTTCTTCATCTCAAAACCTAATTTTACTCAAAAAGTGCACTCATTTTTTCTTTTTTTACCCCTAGACAGTCTTGCTCTTTTGTGATCCTCTTGCTTCAGCATCCCAGCTGAGATTACAAGTGTACACCACCATTTTCAATTAGTTTTTAGTCAGAGTCTTACTGTATCAACCAGGCCAGTCTCTTGACTGGAGTCATTCTGCCTCAGCATCACTGGTCTGGCTTTTGGTTGGATGAGGGATTGAACCTAGGCCTCCCTTGTGGCTCCAGTTTCTCCTGTGAAGATACAGTAGTGAATGCTTATATTGATGATTCAGGTAAAAGAACACTGTCAAATTCTGACTGATTTTTCATGAAGAAATTAATGAGTATTCTAAGACAGTGTTCTTTCAGCATGATACCTGGACAAGCTCTGTCAGCATCAACTAGATTGTGTTAGGAATGCAAACGTCCAAGTTCCATCTCAGGCCTATTGAATCTGAAACTCTCAGGTGGGAATCCAGTAATGATTCTGATGTTGTGAAAGTTTGAGCCCCACTTCTCTAAGTCACTATATCAAGAAGAGTTTTAGGAAATTATGAGGACATCTACTTGAACTCTTTCATAACACTAAGATATCTAGTGTCCATGAAAAACAGATAACCAGATTGTCACAATGCACTATTAATTTTTTCAAAAGCCCTTAAAGGTCTGGGTCATCCATACTCAATGTCATTCCTGGACCGACAGCATCATCCTCAACTAACAGCTTGCTAGAAAGGCAGATCTCAGGCCCCCCAGACCTACTGATTCAGAATCTGAGTTTTAACTAGAAACCAGTTGATTTTTTTTGCACAATAAGGATTTCAATTGATTGTCTTGGTTGCCTTAAAATCATTCAAAGGTAGCAGTGGAGAAGTCACCTATTCAGGGTAAATATGAAAACTTAGATCTTCTGGAAAGCATTGCCTGTATGACATCATAATGATTATATAAAACTGTTACATAGAACTATTAAATTGTGTGATTTTCCAAATCCCTTAAAATCTGTAGTAAGAATATTTATTGAGTTTTATTATGTTTCAGATACTTCTTTACCAATGTAATCTTTACGTCAATATTCTGGATTAGGAATGATTATTAGAATTTCCATTTTACAGACTAGAAGTTAATGTGAAGAGAAAGAAACTTATTCACAGTCACTTACTTTGTAAACCATGGAAAAATATTCAAACCCAAGGTATTGGTGCTATATAGCCTCCCCAAGGCTACGTTCTCTAATAAGGCCCATTAACTCTTACAAACAGGACATTTGGCTATTAGAGGCGTTGCTATTGATCACAGTTCTTAACAAAAATTCAAGAGGTAGGCATAGGAATAAGGGGAGTAGAAAAAGGGACTCTTTTATAGATTAGATTTGAGAGCTTATAAAGGTTAAATACACTGATTTATCCCAGAGGAACAAATCCAAAGCAGTACCCAGAAATCTAAGTCTATAAATTAAATAGCATGAAAGCTGAAGTTATAGAATTTACCATGGGTCTAAATTTTATATTGGGTGGTAACTAAACTCATTTTAAAGAAATGGTTTGTTTGTTTTTATTATTATTTTTATTGCTAACTTAAAGCATACATACCTGTTCTCTAAAAATTTCAAAGAAATCCATAAATAAAGAAAAACAAGGTCCTTAAGGACTAATCACTGATTTCTAAAAAGAAAAACATACATTTATAAGTGAGTATCTATGAATTTGATTGACTAAAAATTCACCATGGAGCCACTTTAATCCAGAAAATACAAAATGCTAGACTGTTTAGAGACTGTGCTATAAATATGAATAGAGTAAAGAAATTCTGTTGAATGTTCCTTGGAAAACCAAGAGACTTTTTTAGCACCTGGACTAAATTTGAAGGAAACTGGACTTGAATTGGAGTTTTGTGTTGAAACCAAGAAAAAGTCAGTGGTTTTGGCTAGATGAAGTGATTTATTTAAAGCCAAAACTTAACATAAAGCTCCTGGAATACTAACTTAAATGCTTATATGAAATGGCTATATAAGAAGGTTGTTAGTGTGTGTGTGTGTGTGTGTGTGTGTGTGTGTGTGTTTGTGTGTATGTGTGTGTGTGCATGCACATGCACATATGACAGAGAGAGGAAAAAAGGGAAGAATAGAAAATGACACTTTTGCAGTGGAAATGCCTTTTATAAATCATTTAACTCACCATTTTATTTATACTTTATAACCTTTTTCTCAGTAATTAGATGATAAAAATTAAAGCAAGTATTAACAAAAGTAAACTGGAGCCCATATTAATCCATTTTTCTAAAAATGAGTGAAAATTTTTATGCAGTGTAGAAAAATATATAAAACTATGTATTATACACTTCTTTCTATGTGTGTGTATGTACTATATATACATATTATATATATATATGAGTGTGTTTAAAGAACTTTCTATAGAAAAGCTCACTAATGGAATGTTATTTTTAAGTCCAGACCTTCACTGGGAATAGACACATGAAATGTTGTAAGGGAACATGAAACACAGCCAAATAAATCATCTATCCATTGAATGCAGACAAGTGAGATGAAATAAAACAGTCTTACTAGCATCTAGATGTCTAATGTGAAGCATCAGTAGACAGCTGGGTGAGAAACAGGGCTATAAAAGAGAAAAATTTTATAGAAACAAATGCTAATTAGAAGGGCTCTTAAGTTTCTCAAAAGAAGTATACACAGTTTTTAGGACTTTTTTATGTTAATGTTTTACAAAGCCCATCTGGTTCTGTAAATCTATTGGGAACAATCTTCTGTCATGTTACATTAATGGACAGAGCTAACCAAAACATAGGTTATTAAGGGGATGCGCACATTAAGAGCAGAACTGTGTTAGGATCAATTGCCTATTTACAGTGTTGATACCACCCAAGGATCAACTCTAAAATATTTTCCTGCTATTAAGACTTTTTAAAAGTAAATCTTAAAGTGTTGGAAAATACAGGGACTTGAAATGTTCTTATTTAAGTGAGCAGTAGCAGCCTGATATTTTTAATTCCTGAGTCTTTTACTCAAATATTTTGAATTGAAATTTTCGGCTTAACTGGAAACATAGAGAATTGAAACTCTTCATAGGGAAGCGATATTACCAGAAGAGTTCTAACAAGGGAAAGAAAGAACGTATTCAAGGATCGTGCTGCCATCGAGGTATGGTAGACATTCAGTCACTCATTTATTCATTCACTATTTGTTGAGTGGCTAATAGGTACCAACAGTCGTTTGGGGGCACTGGGGTGAAGCAGGCCACCTTGAGAGCGGCATGGTATTAGTCTCAGTCGTCTTGCCTTTCTGAGCACAGTTGTTTCTCATTCTCTGAGAGGTGTGAGCAAAAAGTGGCTTTGGGGCCTATGGCTGATGCCTGGGCTTTTCCCGCATGTGGATTAGAGCAGTGATTCCCAAACAGTTGAAAATCAGAACCACCTGAATGATTTTTTTTTTTTTTAAATACAGATTTCTGAAATCTGTCTCAGGCCTACTGAATTAGAATGACTGGGGTTAGGGTTAAATATCTACATTTTAAACAGACTCTGTAGATATTTCTAAAGATTTGTCACATTTGAGAACCAAAAATTCAATGTCCATTTATATTTCTCAACAGTTAGAGGTTGTCTTTGTGACCACCAGGTTCTTTCTTAATAATGGACAGATTATGCTCAATAGAGTTGGCAAACCAGGTGGCTTTAAATGAAATCTTCATTTCCTAAAAATGTGCATAGTCTTTCTAAAGCACTCAAATGCACAACAACAAAAAAAAAAAAAAAAAGAAAAGAACATAGTCTTTCTAAAGTACTCAAAAGAACAACAACAAAAAAAAAAAAAAGAAAAGAAAAGAAAAGAAAGAATGAAAGAAAGAAAGGAAAAAGAAAAAGAAAAAGAAATCCAAGACTCAGTCCTGGTTCCAGAAGAAAATAATGTTTTTAATGACAGTGTTTAAAATATATATAATATTTGATATGCAATGGACACTTTATCTACTTGATCATATTCAAGGTCTCCAGATGGTATATGGAGTCTCTGAAAAGCCATACTGGGAGAGTTGCAACACAGATACCATGCCACCTGTGGAGAGGACTTGCCATTTGAAACTTAGCTGCTTCTGAGTGTTATCAGATTTATTAAGTCACTGGTTACCAGACAGGTGAACTCAGCATAAGTGGACTGCTGTCCCACTACAGAACAACTTCAAGGTGGCCCTCAAGGACAGTGGTCAAGGGAAATCCTCTCTGCAGATAAAGCTTGAGTAGTCCTCGTTACTGTTCACTGAGTATGGAAAGAGACATAGCTAAAAGTATTACCAGCCCCTGAGTAGTACAAATAAGTTTCTTTGTTTAGTCAGAAGTAATTTCCTTTAAACAATGAGATCATGCTTGTTCCCTCCTGGCTAGTCCATAATTTCTGCACACTGATTATTTTCCTATAATGACTACATTGTGACACCCCTAATTGCTCAACTTTTGTAAGACACAATCACATGTAGCATATATAAATTAAGGAGATCCAAGTATCCTAAGAATTATTTGTCTTGAGTTCTTTCACCAGAACAGACTTGATAACATCATCCTCTGGAGCCTTCTCTGCCTGGCACCCAAAAAAACAGTACTATCCATCTAAGATGACATCACAAAAAATGTTCTGGAAAGCCTTTGAATTCCTACCCTTAGACCCTCCTATTGTCACATTCCTGAGCTGTGGCTACAAACCCTTCTTTCCCCTCACTCACAGAGACAAGATAGTGCTTTTAAGAGTCTTAGACTCCGGGACCAGCAGATGCTGTAATGATTACATTTCTCAACTCCCACATAGTCTACCCCAGTTCAAGTCCCAGACCTGGTGGCTTCAAACTCATGCCAGGTACACATGCGTATGTGCCCAAAATTCCAAGAAGAGATTGAAGGAGAAGGGACTGCAGTGTGGCCATCCTCCCTGGGGGATGATTTCTTTCTATCTCTTTCTCTCTCTCTCCGGAGAGCACATATGCCCTAATCTCTCTAAAAAAAAAAAAACCAGAATCTTGGACTCTATTGCTCTCCCAGTTGTTATCTTCCATTAATAGAGCCTTCCTTTATGCAAACTCTCGTAATCTCAGAAATTGGCTTGCTGCAACAAGCAGTCAGGTCTAGTCCATACATTTGCCTGGTAGCAGAAGTAAGATTCATTGTCATTGGTAAATTTCTTGTTCAAAGGCTGAAAAGAGAAGACTTAGTATATAATAAGCAAGGAAATGAGAAAAAAGGGCTTTTAGAAGGACCCATGGAAATGGCACAAAATAGGCAGGTTTTTGTATATCAAGTCAACACCTAACAGAGAGAGCCCACCACAGAGAAGATCCTCAATAAGCAGGTCTATTAGCAATCCATCCAGGGGAGTTCAGTGAGACTTCTCTTCAGCCACTCTGTGCTTGCGAAATGAGCATGAGGAAAGTAGCTATGGTGGCAAAGATGGAAATTATGCATTGTCCCAACAGAACAGACTCCCTGTCACTAAGGCTGATGGGTCAAAGTCTTGCCAGTGCTAATGGCAAACCTTCCAACAGCAGCAGTGACCTACACTGATGTTGTCAGGTTGGTGGCAAATTAATGATACCAAAACCCTTCTACTTTGAAGGAAGCAGTGATGCCCCTCTAGTAGAATTTCTATCTACTCTGGATATGAATTTTCCTTCCTTCTTTTTTTTTAAGTTTATGTATTTATTCTATGAGAGAGAAAGAGAAACAGAGACAGAGAAATACAACACTCCCAACAAGGTCATGATTTTATGATCCATCCTCAGCTTCAGCCATCCAGGATTGTGGGCTCACACACTGCCCAATGTACTCAGGAAGGTCTGTAAATGTGAACTGGAAACCTTTCCATGTGGGTCTGTCTTGTGGAGCATTAGATCTCACCCCTGCACTGTGGTTTGGCCTCTTCCTTATTTTCTTATCATAAAAATGCTTCCCAGAACATCCAATCTATCTTTGTGTGGCTGCGATCTGACATGCTTCACTTTCGACCATGCACCATACACCTCACTCTTCTCTCCCCAGTGCTTTTCTGCCACCAAGGCATAAAATGTACACACGACTCTATTCAGCATTCATGCATGCTGTACGTGCAAGTTTTATGGAACCAAGGCTCATCTGGCCACCCCACAAAAGTGAGGGACAAGGTCCAAAGGGTAAGTGCTTTCCCTTCTCTTCTCCCAGGATGTCAGTACTGCAGTGTACTTCTTAAGACATTTTGAAAGGTCCCCAAAAGATCAAACTCCGGTTTTCTGAATTAGAGGATAATTCAATTCTGCAACTTTGTACAATGGACTATTGACTCCCCTTTGCCTTCACATGTACTCCCAGATATATTACTATGCATAAGTCATTGCTTTACGTTTTATTCTCAGTCATATAACAGACACATCCAAAGATGATTTAAACCTACTACATACAATAAAGTGGTACTAACAATGATTATATAGGATCAGCTTGAGGTAGACAGATTATATATGTTATTAGAGATGTAACAGATACTGACTAGCTGTCCACCAAACTTGCTTCCCCTTTTAACAGGTACAAAGCTAAGCTGTATTTTCCAGATTCCCCTGCAGACAAGTGAGGTGCTCATAAAAATCTCCAGTGTGATCTTTTTTTTTTTTTTGAACCTGCAGGATGGATGAAAAGGACTCCATGAATCTAGAGGATGATGTAGCTACACAGTGGAAGCATTTGGAATCACTAAATGGCTATGTGACACTTAAATTCTTCTAACATCCTCATCCACCCTATGTCTCCTCTTCATAATTATATTTTATGTGAGTAAGAAATTCATTCTTTTGTCAATCTAGTAATTTTTCTGTGTTATCAATTAGAGCAGCTAGTGATGATTATGAACATTGACACCTTGAAGTGGGAGTGTGGCCAAGTCTGATATGTGCAGAATAGTCTTTGCAATCAGTTGGCAAGGAAATACATATTGAAGACTGGGGAGGAGATTCTACTTTTATTTTGCAGTGGAAGATCATTACCAACTTGATGTCACCAAAGTTAATAGTACTGGATGAGGTAGCTTGAAAGAGCTACAAGTGACAGTGTGAGCTAATCACACTTGGCTGCATTGTGCCCAGTTTTATAATGGAACAATTGGGCTCAGGTAGAAAATAGTTGGTTTTCCAGCAGAGATCAGAGGGATTAAAATAAGTCTCTAACAGTGAAAAAGCAGAGTGCTTCTTGGTCACAAACAGTCAGAGATAGACTGGGGAAAAAAATATCCATTATGAAAGGCCCAGTATTTCTAAGTAAAGTTAATTGACACAGCTGTGTAGCAAAAATCAGATTAAGGGTTTTACCATTTTATTCAAGTCAATTGTTTAGATTCATTTAACTCAATAAATTGGAAAG